>NC_077230.1:301950134-302303634 GCF_027887165.1 Monodelphis domestica
TATAAAAAAAATCACCATGAAAATATTTACAGTTTATGTACCAACATCTGTTGCTGAGAAAGAAACGGTAAGGAAATGTGTTATGAAGAATTTGACAAGACTTTCTCAGTTAAATAATATATATACTTTGATATTTGGTCACTCCACTACAAAAATAGGAAATGATAAGGACAGCAAAATATATATATACTTTAAAATATAGTTTTAGAAAAGGAACAAAAAAGGACAAAGATTTTCATACTCTGCAGAGAATATCAGTATATATCATATATGCTTTTTTGGAAAAAAGTAAATGCTGACACAGAAAAATCCCCAAAATTAAATTGATTATATTTAAAAAGGGCTAATTACTAATAGGAGGGTCATCCCTGAATCAGGTATCTATACTATCAGACTAACTTGCTAAAGATAGTATTGATTGAATTAAATTTTAATAATCAATTTATATTAAAGAATCAATACAGTTAGAAGACAGAATAAATTAACAAAATGAATTAATTGATTTTAAAGCCTTTCTAGTGTTCTTATTATATGCCATGGACTTGCTAAGGAAGAGTTGGGAATATAAAATTAAAAGTGATACAGTCTAAGCCTTCACTATGCTTGCATTCTAATAGAAAAAGAGAAAATGTATAGGAGAATGGTCATTAGAGAAGGAAGTTTTAGCCTGGAACATCACTTCACAGTAATGGTAGTATTGATTTGATTACAGAATAAGAAGAAGAAAGCAGGAAGGAGGTAAGGCTAGAGGTTAAGTGCACAGTGTCAGGGAAAATGGCAAGATGCCTTGGGTAAATGTTTAGATGAGATGTAAAAATCACCCGCCACAAAGCCAAGTAGACATAGAAAGCTGAGTGAGTTTGCACTTACTCATTTATCAAAGAGAATTATTCTAAGGATAGTAGTTCCAAAACTGAGTAGATTAATTCAAGTAAGAAAAAAGATATGGAACACAATTAAAATAATTCCAAACTAAACTGCTTAAATAAAATATATAAGCTAAAAAGTGGGAAATGGGTGCTTAATAAATGTTTATTGAATAAGAAGATAAAAAGAGGTTAATAAAAAGCTTATCTAGCAAATATTTGACGGACTTGGCAAGAGGAGAAATCTGGTCATGAAGTTTAATATAGATTCCAAGTTGAAGAAGGATTATTTATAGAGAGTGAGCCTATTTATAAATGACATCTCAAAGCCTACTGGATGAGATCTCTAATTCAGCTTAATTTAACTATCCATGTGATAAGGAGTATAACTGGATGAAGAACACCTATTGTCCAGTCTATGAGATGCAAATGAATTGAAAACTATAAAGTTCACCCACCAGTATATGCATCTTGAATATGTACTGAAGATGGGCAATGTGTTGGATCCAAAATAAAACAGAGTAAAATGGGCTGCTTTGAGGGAAACTAAAAGTTCTTTCAATGACTACAACTTTCCTTTCATCCTGAAACAATATTCCATCTTTTAAATACAACAGTCTTTTGTTTTGTTGTAGGATTGTATTTCATAAGACACACCAACATCCAAAGATTCTAATTTAAGGATAACCTGAAGACCAATGAAGAGGAGCATAGAAAATTACCCCCAGAACACACCACAGATAAGGAGTTTTAAGGGAAAGAAGTAAAGAATGTCACCAAAGAAATGTATGAATAAAATAAAATGGGATGGACCCATTAAGAGATAACAGATGGCCTAGGTGCTCACTCAAATGCTCATGATGTCAAAATAAAATGAAGGAGCTACTCAATATTGGGTGGACCTTCTGTGGCAAACTTATGTAAAGAAATGGACAAGAGGCCCACAAAATAAGTAGACATGAACAGGCTAAAATCTTCACCTTGAACGGAATATTCACAATGAGGAGATGAAAGATCCATTTCAGTATTTGAGTAAAATTCCTAAGGAAATGGTAATAATCTGTGACCACTTGATTTTAGAGCTGGTGTATCCCTTAGAGGTTATCTGGTCCACCTCTCATTTTATTAGTGAAGGAACTAAGTCTTCAACAGAAGTGACTTCTCCATGAACACATAGGTAGTGAGAAACAAAGCCAAGATATTTGCCTAAATATTCTGAAACTAAATCCAGCATCCACTTCCCATTGAAAGAAATTGCTCCTGGTAGTCTCTTAACTATGACCCACTTTTTAGCTTCAACATCTTATTTAAATAGGTCAGACTAAAGTTGTCCCAATCTTCCCATTTTTAGTCTTTCTTCTAATTTGGTATTGATTTTGTGTTTTTCTATAAGTCAATAGTTTGACACTTCATGGACTGCTGATTTAGAAATGGTTCCTATATTTGTAACCATTCATTTTCTGTCAGAATATATTCAATACCAATTGGAGGGCAATATTATTCATTATATACTATGTTTAGGGTCTCCTTATCTTCTTGAAGAAATGATTTAGTGTGTATGTGTTGGCATGAAACTTCCATCTGGCCTATTTATGAGTTACAAAAATATACCAATATCAACAAAATGAAGTATAATGAATTGGATTCTGTTATATCTTCAAAGAAAAAATGAACAATTATGACATATGGAGGAGAGATACCTTGTTATCAGGAAATCTGTAAAGTGATATTTTGTTCTACAATATCAAATGATTTTTCATAATCCACAAACAATAAATACAATGGAATCTTATGTTAGCCATATTTCAATTCAATGTGGAAAAGATACATTCCATTGTAGAATATCACTTCCAAAAGTATGTTCATTCCTAACTAGTACCCTCATTAGGGCGACCTTGATTCATTTATAGGTAACTCATAAAAACTTGCTAGATATGAGAGAAGAGATATATAATGTATAGTTACATTTTCTCAGTTGCCTTTCTTCTAGTCCTAATAAGATCTGAGCATGCCTGAAGCACAGCTGGACACAAGGCCAGACCAATATCCCAGCAATGGCCCACACAGAACTCATGCTGGAATCATAGCAGAAGAAAAGGTCAGGGTAGCATCTGGGAAGCCAAGCACCTAGGGTCTTCCAAGAATTCTGCTCCCAGCATAATTAATAACATTTGATTGGATCTGTCAAGGTTACAATAATGTATGGAGCCACCTCCAGGTTCAGAGCTTTCCAAGAAGAAGACAGAGAAAGGGTTAACTGCTCAAAATAGTCATGTCATTTGTGCCTCACTCTTCATGACCCCATTTGAGGTTTTCTTGGCAAAGATACTGGAGTGATTTGTCATTTCCTTCTCCAGCACATTTTACAGATGAGGAAACTGAGGCCAACTGAGTTAAGTGACTTGCCCACATTCACACAACTAGAAAGTGTCTGAGGCCAGATTTGAACTTGAGACAGAAGTCTTCCTTACTCCCAAGCCCAGCACTCCATCCACTATGCCATCTAAGTGCCCACCTGAAGACTAACCCAAAACTCACAAATTCCTACAGAGGATAAGATCTATTCTTAGCCCGAACTAGATTTAGGAATAAGCAAGGTTTACATACATTTTTTTTTAAATACAGGTGGGAGCAGAGTCTAAGTCCCAGTCTAAGGAAAGAGACTAGAAATATGAGAAAACACAAGAAAATTCCAAATACAATGATAAAATATTATAGATTGAGAGAAGTCCAAGGGATTAACATAGAAATAGACACTAATCCCATAATAAATCCAAGTTGAGCCTCAGAGAAAAGACTGGCAGGGCACAAGGTCGAGAAGAGTACTTGGAAGAAATTAAGACAGAGATATAAATTATAATGCTATATTAAATGAGAACTTTGGGGGGAAATAGAAAGAAAAATTAATATCTTATAAATCTTACCAAATAAAATGTGTCCTGCACCATCCCAAATCAGAATAGGCCAAACAGCAAGATCCATGAGACAATAATTATTCAAACAAAATCAAAAGACTAGGGGGAAAAGCAGAAGAAAATATTAAGGCATATATTAACAAAAATAGGTCAGGGAAAGAGAATCTAAGAATTATCAGAAAACCATGACCAAAGTCTGGAGACAGCATTTAATATAATTAAATAGTTAAAAATAAATAAAATAAGTTAAAACTTCCCAAATCTTTTAGAACCAAAATGGCAAAGTGAAAATACAAAGAATCTACTTGTCACCTCCCAAAAGATATCCTAAAGCCTCTTAGAAAAATCCTGGCAAAATCTAGAGCTTCCAAATCAAAGAAAAGAAACTGATGAGTTCTCTGTCCCTATCATGAGAGAGATAAGATTATATGAAAGATACTGGAAGAGTAGAGGGGTAGCTGAGTGATGCAATGGATAGAATGTGGGCCTAGAATCAGGAATATTCATCTACTTGAGATCAAATCTGGCCTCAGACACTTATTAGCTTGTGTGACCCTGGGCAAGTCACTTAACCTTGTTCACCTCATTTTCTGCATCCATTGATTTGATGAGAATAAGAGAAGGAAGAAAAGGAAAGAAAAATGAAATATATTAGGAAAGATAGGATGAGGAAGGAGAGGCAACTTATTAACTCATATAGTAAATGTACAATATGGACTTTATTTTTATCTGAAACACACAAAAAAGTGTTGAATACTCACATGCACTCCTATGCAGAATTTGCTATTGAAATATATTAAATTCAACAGGGAAATAAGTAGTGAGAAGAAATAGGGTGTCTGGAAAAATGCTACGATGTGATGATTTAGTCATAAATCAAAAAACTTTACAATGTCATAGAGTGAAACATGGGTGGGGAAGGTTACTTATTATATATTTGTATTTATTAATTTTATATTTATTTTTAAATGGACTTATTGTCTCCATCATTAGATTGTGAACTTCTTTCTTAATTAGGATTTTTTTCATTCTTTATACTTGTGTTACAGTGGCACAGCATTGAATCTGGCATAAGAAAGGCACTTCATAAATTGTTGTTCGTCCTTCATTTTCAAAGACCAATGATAACATGAGGTGATATCCTGTTTTGCATATGAACTTAATTTAAGTGACAAAGAGTTGTACAAAGTCCTCAACTCACTCTCTCTACCAGAGTCATCAAAGTCCAGTGATAAAACAAAAGTCAGGACAACCATGATGGCCCAGGATGCAATGGATGACTTTGATGTCTGACCAAGTTCTGAGCATCTACATAACCTGCTTCAGCTTCCTTTGTGAATGTTGGAACACTATTGATTGATTGTGATTGATACATGAAGGAAGGAATAGAAGAGAATCAGGAGCAGACAACTCATTTACAGAATGAAGAAAGTACACTTCCCTTTCGCCACCTTCTTTTTGAAGAGAGGGTCCAGGGACAAAGAAAAGAAAAAATAAAGAGAATAATAAAATAATAAAATAACAATCATATCTGTGAAGGTGAGAATAAATGGGACAAAGTTCCTTTACTGACTCTAAACGTTCCACGAAAATAAGGTCCATCTTTTTTATATTAACATTCTAATCATTTCTGAGAAAGGACAGTGGCCGTACCTGTACATTAGGAAGATTATTTTGGCAGCTGTATGAAGGATGGTCTAGTGAAAGGAGAGAGTTCAGTCAGTAAACAATTTCAATAATCCTGCTAAAAAGCAATTATGTCCTGAACAAGAATGGTGCCAGTGTGAGTAAAAACAAGGGGACATATTTGGGACTAGTTGTGAAGATATAATAAAAAGGTCTTAGCAACTGATTGGCAGTGAGATATGGATTATAACCATTTTCTCTGGATAAAAAATAAGTATCACATAAAAGGGAGTAGCAAGGCACATGGTGGGGGTGATACAGCTACAATATATAACCAATGAGGAATTCTAAACAGAAATAGGAGTAAACAGATCACAAAGAGAGAAGATGGATGGTCTTGTGGCAAAAATAAAGCATCCCATGAAATACTATTGGACCTTAAGCAACGACAAGCAGATTAATTTTGGAAAAACATGGAAAGACCTACATGAAATTATAAAAAGTGAAATGAGCAGAAAATAAGAGAACATCATATAAAGTAATAGAAATATTGAGGAATTAATGATTTGCATATGTCCACCTCCAGAGAAAGAATATGTACATATATCTTTTTTGTCAAATGATGCCTTCTTAAATGAGGAGAGGAGAGGGAGGGAGTTAACTGTGTATTTTAATATAACAAACTAATTAATTTTTTAAAAAGGAATAAAGCCTCACAAGTGGACAGCTATAGTCTTCCACTAGTAGACCCAAAATGATAAGTGAAATCAAAGAAAGCCTCTAGTAAGCTGAATAGTTACACCCACAGTGAGCAAGAGTTGTATGGAATGAGCAGGTATGAATGAATTTGTGACGTACGCCACTGAAGAGAACTCCTGAGTCAATGAGATCATGGTGGACCCTTTTGAGTCTTTGAGCATAATACTGAATTTAGATGATTAAAAACACATATCTTTCAATAAATGATCATATATTCTTTCAGCATTTTTGTGGATCTCAAAGCTATGGACTTTGGCATTTCATACTTTCTCCTACTCCAAAACTTAAAGGTTTACCTCTTTTCTTCTCTATTCAGAGCTTTTTGAAAAAGCAGGTTGATCATTCCCTTCTTTCTAATCTCTACAGAAAAAAAAAGACAAATGCTGAATCTACAATATTATCTGACTTTGGAAGTTCTTTCAGAAAGTCATGAATATATTCACCAATTTCAAGATCACAAATCAGAAAGAAGAAGGCTACAAATTAGGCTCTGAATCCTTCTTCTTATGAAAATGGCAGCACAAATTACAGGCATAAATGCACCATGCTTTTTCATTTAATAATCCATGTTATACTCAATGTATGGACATTGTAAATAGCTAATGTTATTCTAAGTTTTTTTAATATAAATCATTGTATTACATATAAATATATAGTATTTTTAAATCATCCTGGAAGAGTAAAGACTATGCAGAAATACATAAGTATCTTTTCTTAAACCTATTTCTCATTCTAAAAAAAAAAAAACTTAATTCAAAAATGTTCCATTTTTCTCAGAAAAATAGAAGTTAAGGGACAAAAAACTTCCACCTAGTTTTGCCCTGATTTGGTTTCCAGTTTTTCTTTGAGCCTTCAAATCTGTTCCTTTCTCCATCTCTTTGTGTCAACATGGTCAGGGACTGCTTAAATTGCAGGCTACTCAAGGGCAAGGACTTTTTCCATTTGCTTGGTAAAGCAGCTAGCCTGGTAACTTCACAAATAGGATGCTGTTGATGGCACTAAAATAGTTGTAGATGAATCCGTGTTGTGCCAACTCCTGGAATTGAGAGGCCTTGGAACTGTGTGTGCTCCTGCGAGTCCCTTCCCAATAATCCTTTCTCATCTCTGGGCCTAAGAGTGCAGCCATTAGAAGAGACAGTGAAACATGCCAGTTTAATTTTAAGTCAAACAAATGATTGCACATTTTCCTCTTGATAATGGCCTCTGGAAAGATCATCATCATTTGAGCAAATTTCAAGTCTCTGCCAAGAATAACTTTTTGCTCATATTGGACAGAGAGAATAGATAGGACAGAAGGAAAAATCTCCTAGTTCTCCCCCAGCTCCTGGTGTTGTTATTGGAGTTGTTGCTTATATAACTCACTATGTGAAAATAAAAAAGGCCCATGAGGTATTTTCTTACATGCAGCTGAGCTCATCCTCTATTCCGTCTGTGTAACCGAAGCCCGAGATGTGGGTCCAATGTACCCCAGGCCAGAAAAAGCTAATAAATATGACCAACATGTTGTACAAGTTAAATTCAAATGAATGCACTGCTTGTAAAGGCCTTGAAAACATTATGTGTTAAAGAATAGAAACTAAACTTGGGTCTTGAGCCAATCCAGAGCTCTTTCTAGGCACACTGAGAGCTCTCTAACTGAGGAAGATTTGCAAGGAATCACAGCCAGTCATTAGGCATTTGTAAAAGCCAGATAAAGTAGTAGGTAGAAGGAATAACAGCAATCTTCACTCTAGGACAAAGTAAAGATAGATACATGTGAGGAAATCCTGAAATAAGAGAGGAGGGATGAAGCATGATGGATGGTATTTAGGGGAAAGTCAATAGAATTTGAAAAAAAAAATAATATTGTCAGCAGAGTATATTGCAAACCATCTGGCATGAATGAGGATATGGCTGAGGGCCTCTGGAAGTGTAGACATGCTGTGGTAGTGATGGGCAAACTCCAATTATTTGGACATCAACTGGATTACACTCTACCCAAAGCTAAACATACCTTGGCTTCCTTCCATCCTTAATCAAAGTGAAGAAATCATGTTCTTCTGGACCTGGTTCTCACTAACAAGGTGAAGCTGGCTAGTGAAGTAGAAATGATGGGCACCTGAGGGGGAATGATGATGCCATCTTATAATTTATGATGACAAAAGAAAAGAAAACCGAGGACCATCTAACATATACCCTAAATTTCTTATAAACAGCTTTCAAAGTGTTCAGACAAAGGATAGGTAGGATTCTTTGTACAAACATTCTATAGGGAAAAATTAGACTCTATAAAGAATAAAAGCTGGAAAGCATTAAGTTCTGGAGAATAAAAACAATTCCCACAAGGAAGATTAAAGGGAAATGATCTAAAGACAATGATGTGGATGCACAAAGAACTTCATCAATTTTGATTTTACAAAATGATATATACAATAAATGGAAGTCAGGAAAAGTAATATAAATGAATGAGGCAGTGCTTTAATTAATTCCACATTAATTAGTGTAGAAGCTTCAAATGAGTTGAAATAGTGGAAAAAACTAGGGAGAACAACAAAAGAAAAGAGTTTCTTTTCCAAGGAGAATAGTCTTTGGGCAGGAAAGGAGAAAACAAAAATGGATAATGGGGAATTGAAATGAAAGAGAGGTAGAAATATAGTTAGAGAAGACCTACCCACCTTTGATGCGTTCAAGTTTCCAGACTGAATATTTAGGTCACAGGTTACCAAAAGGTCTTGCAAAAGTGATGAGTGAGTCACGTTAAATGATTTTTTTTAATTGTCATGGGGAAATGGAAATGTGCACCAGGCAGGGCAAATGTCCTGGGGGTTTTTGTCGTCATCGTTTTCTAAAACTGAAGAAAGCAGAATTTGTAAACTATATACGTGATGAGGTCTTTATTTTGATTTCCTGTAAAACTTCAAGAATACATCCTTCCAGAGATGGCAAATGTTCATGTAGAAGAGCAAACACTTGTCTCAGAGTCAGCATGGCTTCAACCAGAACAAGTCATGTCAGCTAACCTCCAAATAACTCTCTAGTATTTTCTTTTTTGACAAGATTACAAGGGTTACAAGAATGGTAGATGAGAGAAATACTGTAGAGAAAGTTCAGCTATATTTCAGCAAGTCGTTTAACAAAGTCGGCCGTGCTCTTTTTGTGGACCAGATGGAAAGAGGAAGGCCAGTAATGAAGAATTCAGAGCTGGCCGAATGGACGTACTCCAAGAGTAGTCATTAATGGACCAGGGTCAACTGGGAAAGAGCCCTCTAGTCATGTGCTCCTCCGATCTGTGCCGGCCCTATTAGTGGGTAGCATTTTTATCAAAGCCTTAAATAAAGGTAGAGCTGACATGCTGAGCAGATTTCCAGATGACACAAAGCTGGGAGAAAAGGAAAACATGTTGGATCGTGTAGTCAGGATGAGAAAAACCATGACAGGCTAGAACGCTGGGCTGAATCTTAAGAGAACCAGTCGCCATGGTGATCATTGCCCATTTTTGAAAGCAGATACACTATTTCCAGAGTGGGGAGGGTTCACTGTAGCAGCACGTCAAGTCAAAAAGGAGGAATTTCCTGTGCTTTTCCAAGCTTGCCCTAGTGATCAGGCATCACAGTTCAATTCAGTGCACAAATGTTTTCTGAACATCTACTACATGCAAAACAAAACACTTTGTGACATACAAAAATTTAATAGGATTTAATAATAAATAATAGTTATTATAAATTATACTAATAGTTTTAAGTTATACTAACAGTTAAGTAAATGCTTACTATGCCAAGCCTCAGTTTAAGTGCCATTTCCAATACAAAGACTTTCCTGATCTCCTCAGGTGTTTGTGCTTTCTCACTCTTAACATTCCTTATTTAACTGAGTATATTTGTTTCCACCCCTAATGGAATGTAGATAGCTAAGTGGCTCTAGGCTTGGAGGCAAGAAGTTGTTGTTCAGTCATTTTAGTTGTGTCTGACTCTTTGAGTCCCCATTTGGAGTTTTCTTGGCAAAGATGCTAGAGTGGTTTGCCATTTTCTTCTCCGGCTCATTTTATAGATGAGGAAACTGAGGCCAACAGAGTTTAATGACTTGACCAGGGTCCCACAGCTTATGTCTGAGGACAGATTTGAACTCAGGTCTTCCTGACTCCTTGTACAAGGCTCTATCTAGCACCAACTAGCTACCCTAAAGTCAGGAACCCCTGCATTCAAATTTAGGCTCAGACATTTACTATCTATGAACAAGTCATTCAACCTGTTTGCCTAAATCCATTGGAGAAAGAAGTGGTAAACAGAATCTTTGCTAAGAAAAGCCCATGGGCAGGATATAGTCCACAGGGTCACAAATGGTCAGATGCTACTGAAAGACAACAATGATGCCATGTAAACTCTTAGAGGGCAGGGAAAGGGTATTTTTTTTTGCCTTTGTTTCCACAGTGCTATACACATAGTACAAGTTTAACAAATGTTTATTGAACTGGATAAAATTGAATTGAAAGCACTCTGTTAGGTGCTAGGGACACAAAGATACAAAAATTAAACAGCTCCTGCCTTCAAGGAGCTTATAGTCGGTGACATGTACTCAAATAAGTAGCGCGTACTAAATACCAGCCCTAAGTACTAGGAATACAAAGACAAAAAATGGGGGAGAGGGAGAATGATGTATGTACTACAGAATGTGACATGAGCAAAGGAGACCTCTACACAAAAAGTTATGAGAAACTGGAGAAAGGAAGGGTCATTTTCAGCTGGAAGGATTAGTGTGGAAGGATTTTGTGAGGAAGGTGCTCCCTGAGCTAGATTTTAAATGAAGAAAAGGTTTTTGATAAGCAGATTTTTGGAAGGAATACATTCAAGGTGAGCAAATGTACAGAGGCAAAGAGCAAAGCAGGGCAAGATCAATGGCCCAGTGGGGCTGGAACTTGGAGTTCAGGGAAAGAGAATAAATCAGAATAGGTAAGTTTTGAGTCAGACTGTGAAGGGAATTAAATGGCAAGCTAAGGAGTTTATATTTCATCCCCTAGCTTCAAGGAAGGCACTGAAGATTTCTAAGAAAAGGAAGAATGGCCATATCTGTGCAATAGCAAAATTATTTTTGATAACTGTGTAAAGGATGGGTTGGTGAAGGGAGAAAGACCACAGAAGGAGATAGGATCTGGAGACTATTACTGTAAACCAAGTCAAAAGCAATGGAAACCTGAACTAGGGAGATGGCTGTATGAGTGAAGATGAATGGACAAATTTGAGCCAACTTATGGAGGCAGAATATGAAGGCCATGTAACTAATGGGCTATTGTTGATGGGGTAGAAATTTTTTAAAGGGACAGCCAAAGATACCTGAGATTTTGAACCATTATGACCAAGAAGAGAGTATTGTTAGCAATAGTATTAGGGTAGAATGAGTCAGTTCCTGCCCTCGAGGAGCTTACATTCTAACCACACATGTAGTTTAAGATGCTCATAGGCACTGAGGTAGAGAGATCTTGCAGGCTGAAAGAAATATGGGAATGGAATTGAGAAAAGCTTGAAACTAGATTTTTATCAATGGAGAGGCTGTAGACTCACAGATAAAGCTAAAAAGAGACCTTATAGTCTAAACCTCTTTATTTTATATTAAAAGAGTGATTTGTTGGTGGGAGGAAATGGGGCAAAAGTCACCAGCCTTTTCAGTCATCTCTGACCAGTTAAACCCTTGTCATTTGTGTGTGTGTATGTGTGTGTGGAGAGAGAGAGACAGAGAGACAGAGAGACAGAGAGACAGAGAGACAGACAGAGAGACAGAGAGACAGAGAGAGAGAGAGAGAGAGAGAGAGAGAGAGAGAGAGAGAGAGAGAGAGAGAGAGAGAGAGAGAGTAGGGGATGTATACCACAGAATGGATTAGACAAGTTCTAGAAGTGAAGTGTGAGCCTAGGGTCAGACAAGATAAAGTGAAAGCCTACTTGTTCGAACTCAACAGTTCCTTTACCTAGGATTCACTCAATTCCTTTTCAATTTGCAGAAATAGAACCTTGGGTATATTTGCCAAGACAGAGAGTATGATAGCAACTAAAACTAAGAATAAAGATGATAAATATAATGAGAATTGAATTTTTCAAACTTGTCCCGTAGCAAATGATGAGACTTTTCAAATTTATTTCAATGTAACAAACATTTGTTAAGCACATGGTATGTTCAAGGTACTATTGTGAGTCCTATGTAAGATTAAAAGATTAATAGAATTCACTTCCACGGTGAAAGGGGAGGAGATAAGAATTCCAAAACGATTCCAAAGGGCACGTGTATTCTTAGCCTGGGTAGATTCCCTTCTTTGAATAGCCCAGCTGAGGGGAAACATTTCATGTCATTGACTAAGGAGTCTTACAGCTCTTCCCTAAGAAAGCTGAGAATAGAACTCTTTCCTGCAAGAAAGAGGCTAATCATAGCACCTCCCTTGGATGAAAAGACAAAATAGCAAGACTGTTAGCTCTCCCTTACAAGAAAGTCTTTCCAACCACAACACTCCTTAATGGGTAGTGGTGATGACTGAAAGGATGGGATGGCTGAAGGAACTATGGACCTCTCCAAACTCTATTAATTTGTTGGAAGATTGAACAACTTGTAAATCTACAAAATAGCTCCAGAGAAGTCAGGATTCCACAAAGGCAGGGCCTCACCACCTTTGGACTACTGGGAAGTTATTTGTAGGATTCCCTGGTGAGTAGGAAATTGGAGAGATACTTGCCAAGGAGACTAAAGGGAACCTGCTCACCAAATGCAGAAAAACTAAGCTAGAGGATCCTAGGATATATATATATATATATATAAAATTTATTTATTTATTTATTTATTTAAAGCTACAAAAGACCTTAGAGATCATTAAATGCAATACTTTATTTTACAGTTGAGGAAGCTAATGACTAAGGAGATATTTGAACCTAAATCTTCATGAATCCCAGTTCAGTGTCCTATATGCTACTCCGCACTGTCTCAATCTGATGCTTCAGTACAAGGAAGACTAGAGTATCAGGGAATTCATTTAAGACTATCCCAGCCCCAGAGGGGTCTCTTGACAACAGAAGGGGAAAGGCTAAACCCAGAAGCAGGTTCTTTCCTGCTTAATATTCCATCTGAAATATCCCCTAGGAAATAGAAGAGATTCAGGTAGCCTAAGGATACTGATAATCCATTTGGATCATTCATAAGCCCAGGTTTGCTACTACAATGTGGCAGGTCTGTGGATAATGAGAGCCAGACAGTTATGTCTATCCATAAGCTCAAAGAGGTTATGACAGAGGTGCCAGGCCTATCCGGCTAAAACCTCAAGAGGTTAAGTGGCTTGCCAAATGCCATGTCTCCATAGTAAGTGGTAGAGTTATGATTCAGACTAGACTCTGATTTTAGACTCATGATTCTTCCCACTAAGGTTAGGTCCTCCTGTTGGGTCTAGACCCATGGTTTCTTGGATAGTCCTCAAGTGGAATTCTCACTTAGCCATCCCAGACTAATCCATCTGTTTCTGGAGATAGTCAGGTTGCAAGGTCAGGCACCTTGCAATCAGGCATAAGGTCAGGAACCTCTGTGGTAATAAGCTCACAGAGCTGTGGAGAAGCTGAAGTTTATTACTTCACTTAGAGGCCATTGAAACATCCATCTGCTCCCTTCCAATATGGTGCCTTACCCATTTTTCCAACATAATTCATGTCATATTTGTATTATAGTTTTAATATGAATTTGCTAAGTGAACTTGCTAACATGGAATCTAGCCAATCAAAGGGAAAAGAGAATGCCTGTGTGAGGGTGAGAGTCCCTCCCAAAATCTGGAGCCTATTAGATTCTCTGAGGTCCATAAAGTTTACTTATGGTCTCCTGTCTCAGCTCTGGACACTAGATATACCCCCTTTTACTCTCTCCAAAGTTTTTTTTTTTTTATATACCCTTACCTTCTGTCTTAAAAGCAATCCTAAATAGTGGTTCAAAGGCAGAAGAAAGATAAGGGCTAGGCTATTAGGTCATACAGCTAAGAAATGTCTGAGGTCATATTTGAACTCAAGACTTCTCATCTCTAGGCATGGCTCTCTACCCACTGAGCCATTTAGCTGCCCCTACCAATGACATTGTAATTGTCAAATTTCTCAATCCTCATCTGTCTTGAACACTACAACCTTTGATATCATCAATCACTCTCTTCTCCTTGAAGTTCTTTTCTTCCTAGGTTTTTGGGAAACTGCTCTCTTGATTCTCCACCAAACTATCGGGTTTTGCCTTCTCAGTCTCCATTACTGCATATCTGTTGAACCCTTGATGAACATCTGTTAATCCAGGTTACACATATTAGCCAGGGTATCTCCCAAGATTCTGTCCTTTTCTCCCTCTATACTATTTTGCTTGGTGATCTCATCAGCTTCCATGTTTTCTATTATCATCTCGATGCAATGATTCTCAGATGCATCTGTCCAGCATTTAACTCTTCCATGCATGACCTTCACTCTTGAATATCCAACTTCCTATTAGGCATTTTGAACTGGATATTTTGTAGACATCTTCAACTCTACATGTTCAAAACTGGACTCATTATCTTTTCCTCCAAACCATCCCCTCTTCTGAACGTTTACTGTCAAGAATGCCTCCATCTTCCCAGACACTTGGACTTACAGCTTAGGTATTATCCTCAACTCATTCTTTTCATCCCCCAAATCCTATTTGTTAGCAAATCCCATCAATCCTATCTTTGACTTCTCTTTTTTGTGCTGGCAAAGAATTAGAAACTAAAGAGATGTCCATCAATTGAAGAACAGCTGAACAAACTGTGGCATATGATGGTGATAGAATACCATTGTGCTATAAGGAATGATGAGCAGGATGATTTCAGAAGGAACTGGAAAGACCTTCATGGACTACTGCAGAGTGAAATAAGCAGAACCAGGAGAGCATTATACACAGTAACTGAAACATGGTGGAACAATCAAATGTGATAGGCTTTATTACTAACAGAAATACAATGATCCAGGAAAGTTCTGAGCAACTTATGAAAAAGAATGCTATCCACCTCTAGAGAGAGAACTGTTTGAGTAGAAATGCAGGTGAAAACATATGACTTATCATTTGTTTATTTGGGTATATGTTTGGGGGTTTGGGTTTTATAAGATTATTCACTTACAAAAATAAATAATATAGAAATATGTGTTGAGTGATAATACATGTATAACCCAGATTGAATTACTTAACTCCAGGAGTGCGGAAAGAAGGGAGAGAGACAATAGGAATCATATGACTTGGGAAAACTTATGTGGAAATTTGTTATTAAAATAAAATAAAAAGTAAAAAAAGAAATTTATCTGTGAGGCATCTCTTGTATATGTTACTTTCCTCTTTCACTGCTGCCACCATGATAGAGGCCCTCATCTAGACTATTATAATAGTTTGCTCATTGGCCAACAGGCTAAGAAGTTTTCCTCAATCCAGTCTGTTCTCTACTCTGTTATCAAAGTGATCTTCCTAAAGTGTAAATCTATCCATGTTACTCCCCTATTTCATAAACTCCAATAGCTCCCTATTACCTCCAGGATAGACTATATTTGGTTTTCAAAGTCGTTCATAATTTAGCACCTCCCACCTTTCTTATACCTTGACTCCCCTCATTGCCATCTACTCTGTAATCCATCAACACTGGCCTCCTTGCCATTCCTCAAACTAGACACTCCATCTCCCAACACCAGCATTTCCACTTGCCATTCCCTGTAAAGATTAAAATTAATATCCAATAGTCCAAGTATTATATTTAATAATATTTACTAAATATGTATCTTGAAGTATAAGGAAGTAAGGCTAGCAAAAACCAAAAGACACTTCTCCCTCCTTCACCTGGATCCAGAGAGAGCACCTGGGCAGAAAACAGAAACTCAAAACTCCCCCCATGTAAGGAGATGCACAAAGAGGAAACGGTAAAGGGGATTGTGGGAAATGTAGTCTCTAGGGTTCAAGATTCTAAATCAATACACCCCCATGCCTGTAACTGACTCTTTTCATCTCTCTCTCTTAACTTCTTTGGCTATCTTCAAGTCTCAGCTAAAATCATGCCTTCTGTGAGAAGTCTTTTCCAATTTCCCTTTCTTCTGTGGATTATCTCCAATTTAGGAGAGAGAGTTTGTATGTAGTTGTTTGCATATCGGGATCTCCATTAGACTGTGACTTCCTCAAGAGCAAGGACTATCTTTTTACCTCTCTTTGAATCACCAGCACTTAGCACAGTGCCTGGCACATAGTAGGCACTTAATGAATGTTGGTTGACTGTTCAATCCTGCTACCATTTTCTAGAAACTTCCTTCCCATGCCCCACACACATAATCCTTATTTGGTCCAGTTGATTTTCTGTCATTTTCCCACCTGTGACATAAAAGACAGGACACCTGGGGCAGAACCCAATACCTCCCTATCAAATCTATGATCCTCATTTGCCTTGGGTTACTTCTCTGTTATTAGGGGATTAAAACTTTTGTACCTTGTACCTAGACTAGTCTCCCTCTTTGTTTCTGCCTTTTAAAATCCCTTGCTTCATGGAACAATTAGGTGGCTCAGTGGATTGAGAGCCAGGCCTAGAGACAGGAGATCCTGGGTTCAAACCTGAGCTCAGATACCTCCTAGCTGTGTGACCCTGGATAAGTCACTTAACCCCCATTGCCCAGTCCTGACTACTGCCTTGGACCCAATACACAGTATTGATTCTAAGACATAAGGTAAAGATTAAAAAAAAAAATCCCTTGCTTTCTTCTAGGCCTAGCAAAGTCATCTGCAACAGGGCCTTTTTAGCCTTCCTCCACATACATTTAAACCTTTCTCTCTATTGTTAACTTCAATCTATTCTTCTATGTATTTAACATATCACTCTGATGTTTCCAAAATACTTTCCATATATTATTTCATTTGATCCTATTTATGTGTAATTTTTTATTTATATGCTGTCTCTACTAGAATGTAAGCTCTTTGAAGGCAGGGGCTAATTTTGCCCTTCTTTTCTTCTCTTTTTGTATCACAGCACATGCGTGGCTTATAGGAAATACTGAACAAATATTTGCTAACTGACAGCCCCAGATATCTCCATTCCAGTCCTACTGGAGATCTCAGCAGAACCAAGTAAGCTAAGTTTGAGGGCAACCTTGGCAAAGAACCCTCAATGCTCTGACCCTCCTTCTCCTCTGATGGCCCAAAGCCTGACAGAGGGCACCTAAAGTGCCAGCATGACCTGGTTGTATTCTTGCCTTGTTCTTTCGACTCCCTCACGACCTTTCCCCTTTTCTATAGGCACTGGGTGTGAACTAAAATATCCCATAATAAATGGACTATTAATACATTACTGGTTTGTTGATTCTTTGATGAACCCTGTCTAAGTTCATAATGGCTCCAAGGACTGCACGGAAAGCCGCAGAGTGGAATCAATAAATAATCATATGAACAAAAAATTTCCACTTTTGATTTCATTCTCAGTGTTTCCTCTGTTTGGTTTGCCTGAGCAACCTAACTCTTTAAGAGACAAAACTTTTACATGGTTTCCTAAAGCTCCTAAAAGGTGTGTCAGGAAACACACCAAACTAGGACCTACCTTCTGGCCAGTCAGTCCAGCCAAATCCCACTGAACTGGTATCGTGGCAAGGGGCCAGATGGGAATCCTCTGTTAAAACAGGAATGGACATCCCCAGGGAAATTCCTTGTTTTTAGGTTTGACAACCAAGCATTCTGGGAAATTTGGCATTCAGTGTAGGAGCCAAAGGGGGCCTGATACTTATTAGGGTTCCATTATTGACATTTATTCTTCCTAAGTCTTATAATTAACGGATTCAGGAACTTTCTGTAGCATAAGAGATCCCTCTATCATTCTTCCCCTTCCTCTTTTTTGCCTGCATTCCTTCTCTTGTTAGTATCTGATAGTAATATATCGCTTCACCAAAGGAAAGAAAAATGGGATTGATACCACTGGTCCTTTTAACAGGATTGCCTTGTGCCTAAAGCGAGGAGGTTTAGGGTTTGTTGTTTTGTTTTTTTTAGATTAGATGGCATAGGACTAAATTGGCCAACTTGACAAAGAACTGATTTCAAGTTATATGTATTCAAGGAGTTGTTGTTGGCCCTTAGAAAATCTAAGCATGGAAGGCAGTCTCCAAGCCCTGGGGGGTCAAATTGAGCCTCTGATATTCTACTTTAATTACTCTCAAGAGTCTTGATCAAATCCAAGATGCAAAAGTGAAATTGCTGAAGAACAAATTAATCCAGAAATTAGTTTTCAGTTGCTGAATTACAATGTCACTTGAGAGGGATGCCTCATTATGTTGCCATGGCCAGGATAAGACAAGATCTCACAGGTAAGCCCTGAGACCTGGCAACCTAGAATGTAGACATTTAGGCTAATGAGTCCCCAGTTTAAGTCAGACTCCCCAGTCCCCTTGGTTCCTCCTTAAGAGAAGAAGCCTTGTGCCTCTGTGGATTATCCAATCTCCTTTCCTCCTCCCCCCTTCCCAAGTGACTATGATAATTCACTCTTTCCCAGGTTTCCTAGGTCAAAAGTTATTGCAAGGTTAGATGGCAACTTGTTGACACTACCAACCAAGAACAGGACTCCAATCCCAAAGGACTATAGACATGGGTCCAAAATTGTCAGCAGAAGGCAAGAGAAGTGATGGAGGCTCAATTCCTTCTATCTTTACAACATGGGAGCAGGGACTGCGAAGCCCTTGCAAATTTTCTATCTTGTAGAACCCCACTGGGACTTGGGACATTAAAATCAAGCTGGTGTCCCTAGCTGGTAAGCTGAAAAGTCCCTTGAAAAATCAGTGGCAATTTAGAAATAGATTGCTGACATAATAATCTTGTTCAGCCAGAAACATGGTACTGATGAAAGAGAGTTGGAGTCTGGGAGACCTGCCTTAAACTCTTATTAGCAATCTGACCCTAAACAAATCAACTAACTTCTCTCATCCTCAGTTTCCTGATCTGTAATTTTTAATTAATTTATTTGTTACATTAAAATTCCCAGGTATCTCCTTCACTCCCCTCCCCTCACTAGAGAAAGTGTTATTGATATATGAATGTATAAAACTATGTTTTGCTGGTTTCCGTTTATTTGTTCTTTCTCTGGTTATTCTTCAAGCAATATTTTTTGTTGCTGAATGTAATGTTCTCTTGGTTCTGCTCATTTCACTCTTCATAATTTTATGTAGGTCTTTCCATGTTGTTTTTTTAATTAACATGCTCATGGCAGCTAAGTGGTTCAGTGCATGGAAAGCCAGGCTTGGAGATGGGAGAGGACAGGGGCTCAAACTGGACCTCAGACACTTCCTAGCTGTGTGACCTTGAGCAAGTCACTTGACCCTAAGTGTCTTGCTCTTACCACTCTTCTGTCTTGGAGCCTATCCTTAGTATTGATTCTAAGACAGAAGGTAAGGGCTTTAAAAATTCTTTAACCTGATCTCTTTTGTCAGAGTAGCATTCTATCACAATCATATGCCATTCAGTCATTCCCCAATTGATGGGCATCCCTTCAATTTCCAGTTCTTTGTCCCCACAAAGAGAGCTGCTATGACTATTTTAGAACATATAGATTCTCTTTCTTTTCCCCTGATCCCCTTAGGAAACAATCCTAATAGTGGAACTGCTGGATCAAAAGGTATACAGTTGTATTTCCTCATCTGTAAAGTGGCAATAATAATAATAGCCCTGCCTCAGTAGGCTGTTGGCAAGGATCAAATGAGATATAGTGGTACATATCTTCCAGGTGATTCATCAGGCTTAATTATAGTAGGAGAGGGCCATGGTAGGATCACATAGATCACAACTGTTGGCCGTAAAAGGACTTATAATCATTAAAAGCAAATGAGGTCATCAAGACTCAGACATGACCAAAAAGAAAAATGGAAATACAGGCTACCTTCAATCTGTTCATCAAATTCCCAATGCTTCTTTCTGTGTATATAATCCTACAAACCCTGAAGAGCATATTCCACATGTTCCGGTTAAGCATTGGTCTAACCTCTGAAACCGTATTCATTCATTCATTCATTTATTCATTCATTCATTCAACAAACATTTATTAAGATCTGATGTTTTCAGCTGCCATGCAGATACTGGGAGAGATTAAAAGTATAAATAAAATAGTCCATGACTTCATCAAACTTGGAGCGTGGTAGAGCAACAAAAACACAGATATGGATAACTGTAACACAATAGTGTTACAGGCTCATTTCAATAGGCTCATTGAAAAAGAGAGTGGTGAAACAAAGTGCTATATGAGGTCCAAGGGGGCAAGTTATTAGTGAATGGGGTCATGAATACTGAACTTTAGCCAGTGCAACCTGGCCACAAGGAACTGTGTCCTTCTATTGGAGTTTGGTCACTCTAATGGAGTAACACCCCCCCCCAACTTCTACTGCCCTTCCTTTCAAACTACTTTAGGTTTAATTACTTTTTTAATAATAATATAATATATAATATTAAAAGAGAGAATTAAAAAGTTTCTTTTTAATTCTCTGTTTTCATATTATATGTTATATTATTATATGAAATAGAAAATAAAATTTTAAAGTAGTGAAACCTAAAGTATAATAATAAATAAACCTAAATATAATATATATTATATTATTTATTGTACTATATTCTATATAATGTAGCAAGAGAGAGTGAGCATGTACAATGAGGCCCATGAAAGAAGAGGAGCCCAGGTGGTGTTTGGCTTGAAGGGAAGCACAATAGACATGTCTAGCCTCTTCAACCCTGACTCTTCTCCAAGGAAGACTTTCCTTTCTGCCTGTAGGAGAAGCAGGAAGTTGGAGCCAGACATTACTCTGCTCAGAGGAAGAGGATGCTATGTCAGCTCCTGTAAATACTATTTATAAAGGGAATATGATCAGGTTTGAGTGTTATAACGGCTCATCGCCTTGTCATTTGGGGAAGGGGGAAGGCCCCCAAGCTTTATAACCAGGTTTGACCCCCTTCCCACCAAATACTAGTTTTATAATGATCACACATAGCCAATAGCAAAGAAATCCATTTATCCAAAGCACAGCCAGACAAATCAGAGAAGGTACCTATCAGAGAATATATATATACCAAATAATACAGAAGGGAGGCGCCTTCTTGCTGGGAGCTAGGTAACTCAAGTCCAACAGGAAAGAGGGTTCCAGATCTTCCCCCAAGGGGAAACCTTCCCAAAGGCTCTAGGGACAGCGATGGAGCCAGCTAGCTTCTCTCACATCTTCCCAGTCTTTTCCTTCAGCAATCTGAAATGGCTTTGGCCTCTTCCATCTTCCCCAGAAACATCTGAAGTTTCTTGACAATACAGAAGACTGGAAACTTGGAGAAACTAGTGCTTGAACAGTCCCAAAAGAGAACTAGCTCTGAAGAATTCCGACGTGGGGATTAGTGCAGCCAGGAGTTCTCTGGACTTTCGCCAGCTCTGCCCCAGCAGTCCTCTCCACCAATAAGGAGCGAATCCCATAACACTGGGCTTTGGGAAAGGCGTTACTTACTGATAGAGATAGAGATGGACATAGACTGAGAAATAGACATGTACATACACACATACATATATATATATATATATACTGAAGGAATTGAGATGATTAACAAACAGCAAGCTGTAGTGGGAATTGGGTGAACCACATAGATTCCATCTTGTGACTCAATTCTGGAGCTGGCTCAATTCCCATTCTATTCAATGATGGGTCTAGTCCAATTTCTGTCTTATGAGAAAATTTTATTCAATTGTGGAAATTGTGAAGAAACTTTTATTGCACTGTTTGAAGCTAGCCCTGTGTGGTTAGGAAGCTGGACCACCTCTACTTGCTGCTTGGAGACCCTTTACTAAGGACTTAAGATTATGCTGACCAAAAACCCATTTAGATCCAAAGACTAACCTAAGGCGTTTCCTCACAATACTACATCTTAAGCAATCCATATGTCTTATCTGAAAACTAGCCCCATACTGCTTAATCAGTTATTTTTACCATGTTCCTTTGATTGAATAAAGATACTTGGGGGGAGTGGAACATCACTTTTTTGTATTTCTTGGAATTATACCAGTTTGCTCTCCCTTTCCCAATGTAGAAAGTCCATAATCTTTCCGACAATTAGATCAGAATAATAAATTTTGCAACTTGGTTAATTTTTCCTTTTAATTAATTGGTCTTATTTTATTGTTTTTAATGTATAAAAATGCCTCCCCCTGTATTCAGAGTCCAGCCCTAAGCTAAGGTCTCAATTTGTGATGCAGTTAGCATACATTACTTAATAAATCAATATGCTCAGAAGCTCAAACCTTTGTTTCTTCAGTCATTTCATCTTTCACCTGCCAACACACACTATGTCCCCCTCTTTCTCATCTTTCTTGCTCCTCTCTCTGCCCCCTAGGTATACCTTTATCTATGTACAGATATTTTGTAATATGTTAAGTTTTTCCCTTTCAGTTTATAAAAATGGAAAGTGCAGATTAGAAAATGAAATATTTCCTTGTTCCTATAAAAAATAACACATACTATCTACCCTGTTAAAATATAAATTCCTTGAAAAGAGGGATTATTTTATTCTTTGAATTTTTATCCTCAGCACTTAATCCCTGTTGACTATTGACTGACAGATGTAGAAACTTTTTTATCCATACGGTAAATAAGGGGCATAAATGGAAATCATTGACATTTTGAAGACATACTCCTGGGACCTTTATAAATAAACCTTTGCACACTGAAACAAATTTTCATCCTAAAAATCCACAATTCTAGCAGATAAATTGTCAGGAGCTATTAAACTATTAGTTGCTCCCTGTGCTTTGTCCTTGTAGCTGCTTGATCTTTTGCTTGTCTTCCAAGATGAAATTATGCGCAATTCAATTTTTTTACATTCATATTATTTTAAGTACCAAGCCAAGGACCATTATGGATTCCCAGGAGTTACTTCCCCATAAATCAAGATCTAGTTCAAATAAGATCATTTTCCCCCCAGACTCCTCTATCCCAACTTAAAAAGCAAAATATATATATATATATATATATATACATATATATATATATATATAAACACACAAGCCCAGAGCCTGCTTCTGCTCTGAAATGGAAGTGGATCTATGGAACAAGAACAGCATTCTGACAAGACTCAGATTTCACTTTTCCTTGGAGATGGGGAATAAGAAAGCTGGCTGCTGGAGGAAATGAACAAAGGAAGCTTTGCAGCTCTGAAGTGAACAGTTAATTTTCTAGTAGAAGGGAAGAAAGGAGAGAGCAAAGTCCAGCTCTTGAGACATAAAGAATCAGCTTTGACCTTGTCAAAATAACTTATTTTTTTGTTTGTTTGTTTTCATTTCCTGAAATCTCTGTGTGAATGAACTAACCTAATGGACCAGAAGAGGGCAGCTTCCCCTTATTTAAGGCAGAAAGTGCTTATTTTGGTCTTGCCAGAATCAATGGAGATGCCATTAGGAGAGACTCTCCTGCCCGTTCTTAGTCCACATTTCCCACTCATTTGTGGTTTGGACTAGGCAGGGATTGCTAGGGGGAGGAAAGGGCTGTCTCTTCACCAAGGTTTTCATAACCCACAGGCAGTTTGGCCTAGAGTTGTTAATTCTGAAGCTAAGGGGAACCCCTTTTCCCCATGTTCCCAAACCTGTTTGACTACATTTTAGGAAGAAAATATTTAGGTACACCTATACCTCCTACACACCTACTGACCCATTCAGGGGGTTCCCACTTCTCCCTATTTACTCACATCCCTACCACTGTTACCCTCAGTTTTAAAATGGGGAGAGTGCAGCATTCTAGTTATTAAGTCCTTTCTTTGTTTAAAAAAACAAACACCTTTGTCCAGGTCACTTGAAATTTACTATTCCCTCCTTGATGGCAGAGATTGGGTTGTTTGTTTGTTTGTTTGTTTGGTTGGGTTTTTTTTTTTTGGGGGGGGGGTCTTTGCATAGCCAGTGCCTACTACAGAGTACTAGTGTTTAATCAGTGAGAAAGGGGAAAAAGGAAGGAAGGAAGGAAGGAAGGAAGGAAGGAAGGAAGGAAGGAAGGAAGGAAGGAAGGAAGGAAGGAAGGAAGGAAGGAAGGAAGGAAGGAAGGAAGGAAGGAAGGAAGGAAGGAAGGAAGGTAGGAAGGGAGGGAGGGAGGTAGGAAGGGAGGGAGGGAGGGAGGGAGGGAGGGAGGGAGGGAGGAAGGAAGGAAGGAAAGAAGGAAGGAAGGAAGGAAGGAAGGAAGGAAGGAAGGAAGGGAGGGAGGGAGGGAGGGAGGGAGGAAGGGAGGAAGGAAGGAAGGAAGGAAGGAAGGAAGGAAGGAAGGAAGGAAGGAAGGAAGGAAGGAAGGAAGGAAGGAAGGAAGGAAGGAAGGAAGGAAGGAAGGAAGGAAGGAAGGAAGGAAGGAAGGAGGGAGGGATAGAGGGATGGAGGGAGAAAGAGACTATAACAATAATAATAATGAGAATGATAACTAGCATTTATATAGCAACTGAAGATTTTTAATGTGTTTTTCAAATTTTATCTAATTTGATCCTCACAACAATCCTGGAAAATAAGTGCTATTATTATCCCCATTTTATGGATGAGGAAACTGAGATGAACCAAGGTGAAATCATTTGTCCAGGGGCACACAACTGGAAAGTGTTTAAGAATGCATTTGATGCTCATATCTTGTTGGCCTCTCCAAGTCTATAGCACTCCTTCCACTGAGCCACCCAGGAATATTACAGAATTATATACAAAGCTAAAATAACTCACTCATTTTACAAAAGAGGAAACTGAGGCCTAAAGCAAGCAAACCTTTGCTTGCCAAGAGTGTAGGAGCTAGAATTTGACCCCAAGTCTGCTAAATTCATTTAAAAACCCTGTAGATCATCTAATCCAATTACCTCATTTTACATGTGAGGAAACTGATTACTAGAAAGATTAATTGACTAGCCCAGGACATTAATGGACAAAGATGGGATTTGAAGCTGAGTTCTCTGTCCCCAGATTTAGTACTCATTAGAGTATGCCATGTTGCTTCCCTTGCCTTGCTCGAGATTCCCTGAGCCAATCAGAATATCAAAAACAGATACTGAGCATCCGTGGTTGCTGCCTCCGATGCAGTTGTGCAAAGATCTGTCCAAAAGCCCCAGTATTAGCCCTTCAGTGTCTCCAGTGGTGTGTAGCTCCTATTACCTGAGAAAACACATAGTGCCTGTGCCACAGCTCTCATTCTTCCTTTTTATTAGCATTTTTTACATTCCAAAAGCCTGTTTTCATTTAGCTCCAGACCCATTTCTTCTTGGCCCAGGGCCCGTGGGTCCATGTTACTATGTACAACCACGTTGCTCTACTTCCCACATGGCATAGTAAATGGCCCTTGTCTTTCTTCTAAAAAGTCCAAACTGAGTGCCCACAGAATTAATCGGGACCATCTGTGCTGTCTGCCTATAAATTCAGGGGTGCAGATTAGCCCGTGACTCCCAAAGAGGCCTCAAGGACTTAGAATCGGTTACATACACCTAAGAGGACACCATTCGTTCTTGAATGTTGGCGGCCACCTAAAAGGGGATGACTTTGTCCTACAGCACATTCGGCCACAGGCGTAGAGGAGGTAACTTCCTCCAACTCATCCTCCATCAAACCAATCTCTGCCAGAACAAAAGGGGATCTGTAACCTCCCAGATGTGGCTGTTTGGGGCCTGGGATTAAGTGAGCCATTCAATACTTGAAAGACAATATAAGGCTGTCCATCTCACGACTCAGATGGTAGAAAGCAGGCCATCCCCTTGAAGATCTCAAAAGTGCTGCACTATGCAAGCTTTAAGAAGAAAAAGTTTTAATATAAGGATACTTAACCTGGGATCCACAGGTCTCTTCAAAGAGTCTGGGAACTTGGATAAGGAAAAAAATCCATCTTTATTTTTCAACTGAAAATAACTGAAATTTAGCATTTTCTTCCATTACTTAAAACCTTATTCTGAGGAAAGGAGTCCATAGGCTCCACCAAATTGCCAAAGGGGTCCTTGTCAGAAAAGGTTAAGAACTTCTGCTCTAATATAAAGCTTAAGTGATACAAGGCACGCCATTGATTGGTACAGGAAGCAGAATGTAAGCTCCTCCAGGGTAGGAATCGTTTTCATTCTTTCTTTTGTAATTTTTTATACATACTCTAACATGTTTGGCATAGTAATAATACTTACCCAACTGAATTCCTGGTTTGAATTTATATACTTCCCAAAAAGATTCTTTACCTTTTATTTTTTTAAGAAAGTTGCATGATGATTCAGGGCAGCATGATATTGGGAAAAGAATGCTCCACTTGGAATTAGAGGATCTACGTTAGTATCCCAGCTCTATTTTGTAGCCTTGGGAAAGTCCCTCTCTGGGTATCAGTTTTCTCATCATAAAATGAGAAGGTCGGATTAAATGATCTCCAAGGCCTCTTTTAGCTTTAAATCTCGGATTCTTCAAACATAGGAAATTCCAATGTCACATAATAATCAGAAGAAAGAAAACCACCCATGTAAAGAGAACCAGATTTGATTACCATTCTTCATGCCTTGAAAGAGTAGCAGCTAATGACCAAAACAGACCCACTTCGTCAAGAGTTGGTGACAACCTCCATATTGCAGCGATGACAGAATGACCCTTCGTACCATCCAGCCTCCAGAATTCCCAGCACAGAAGCAATTTTGGGTTTCAGAGAAAGAGAGTGGCTCGATTCATCATTCACAAGGCGATGCAGAGAAGGCACTGTGAGTTCAATTTAGTGCTGACACCAGCTAAAATTATCTGGGATCTCCAACACCAGCAGATGTAAAGCGATGCAAAACATTAACTGTGTGGGCAACTTATGGTAAATAATCAGACATACATTATATATACATTCTGTCAGAAATCCAGTTACTGCCTATATTCCATGTGGCAGCCTCCATAAGCCTCCCTCTTTTATAGATCTCTGCACACACACACACACACACACACACACACACACACACACACACACACACACAATGCCTCCAGAGACCTCTGTATCAGAAGAAAAATAAAATAAAACTCTCCCAAAGATTATGGAGCCAACAAACAAGCAATCTTGCTAAGTAGGAAAAATGGCCTGATAGGGAAAGTTAATGATTGTTTTAAATAGCTATTGAGAGAGGGCCTCTAATCTTAATAGTAGGAACTGAAGGATGTAGGCTTGAGTTCTGACTACTATTTAATACCTGTAAGGTCTTGGGCAAGTTAACTCTCTGGGATTGAGTTTCCTCTTTTCTAACAAAACTAAAAATAAAAAGGTGCAGTTGGATTCGATGATCTCTAAACTCCTTTTCAGCTCTACATTCTATGACTCATTACCTTTCGAGGGATTTTTGAGGCTCTCCTCAGCTCTAAACTGATCATGTGTGTGAGTGTGGAGAGAGAGAGAGAGAGAGAGAGAGAGAGAGAGAGAGAGAGAGAGAGAGAGAGAGAGAGAGAGAGAGAGAGAAATAGAGGGGGGAGGGAAGGAGGGAGAGAGGGAGAGGGAGGGCCTTTTTGATTGGTCTCTCCCTCAAGTTATGTATTGTTGCTCAGTTATTTTTCAGTTATATCTGATTCTTTATGACCCCATTTGGAGTTTTCTTTGCAAAGATACTGGAGTGGTTTGCCATTTCCTTCTCCAGCTCATTTTACAGATGAGGAAACTGAGGCAGATACGGTTAAGTGACTTGTCTAGCATCACACAGCTATGAAGTGTCTGAGATCATATATGAACTCAGAAAGATGAGTCTTCCTGACTCCAGGTCTGGCACTCCAACCACTGCATTGCCATGGCACATTCCAATTCATTTTCCACTCAGCTGTCAACATGACTTTCTTGAAGCACATTCTCCTATTGAGTATGCCTCAGTGGCTCCTTATTACCTCTAGAAGCAAACATAAACTTCTCTGTTTGGCATTTAAATCCCTTTACAACCTGACCCAAGCTTATGTTGACAGATATCTTACAGATTAATCCCCTTCACACACTCAAATTGGCCTTTTTACCACTCCTCATTAACTACATGTCATTCTTTTTCTATGCATTGACTGTTCCTGTACCTGAAATTTCTTTTTTCTTTACTTCTAAATCTTAAATTGCCAAATTTTCTTTAAAACTCAAATGAATGGAGCAAGTGGGTAGCTCAGTGAATTGAGAGCCAGTTCTAGGGATGGGAGGTCCTGGGTTCAAAGCTGGCCTCAGATACTTCCTGGCTGTATGACCCTGAGCAAGTCACTTAGCCTCCATTTGCCTAACCCTTACCACTCTTCTGCTTTGGAACCAATACACCATATTGATTCTAAGATGGAATGTAAGGGTTAAAAAAAAGAAAAAAGACTCAACCGAAGCACCTCTTCTAAGTGAAATCTTTGTAATCCTTCACCTGTTAGCACCTTCTTGCCTCTCCCACCCCAACTCCATAATTTTGTATCTCTTGTATATTATTTATCAATTGCACACAATCCCATTAGAATGTAAGCTCCGTGAGGGCAAAGACTGTTTCGTTTTTTGTTTCTATCTCTAGCACATGGCACAGTGCTTGGAAGGCTGAATAACTGCATGTTGTGGCTGGGCACAAAAGAAGAGAAATGAGAAGACACCTGCCTCCTCCACTTCTTTGGGGAAACACAAGTGTGAAACATTGCAAAAATAATATCAGACTTTTCAGTGGATTAGTTAAGTTTGCTAATCCTTTTTTCCTTCCTGTTTTTGTTGTTTGTCATATGGACTGGTTCTCTGGGAGAGGCTGGAGGAAGGAATACAGTGAGAAATGTAGGTGATAAAAAAAAAATTATTTCCCTCAAAAAGCATGTTGATTATTACTTCTACCTCTCCCCTCTTCTAATTCTTTCCCTCCCCTTGAAGTAGACTTGGGAAGCTTCTCCTTCCTGGGGGAGCTCCCTAAGAAAGGGGAGTCTAAGACCTTCAAAACCTTTCAAAGAAATCCACACGTCAGACATTGGGGAAAGCAACCTTCAAATGGACACAGGCAACTCTAGCTTGGAGAAGAGCTAACTGAGCATTAATCTGCCTTCCTTCTCTCTCTTCCTGCCTCTTCTCAGTGAGAGGGCCAGGCTGGATGTCCTGTTGTCCTTTTCAGATCTAAGTATATGATGCTGTGACACACTCTTCCTTGGGTCTCCTTTAACCGATAGATTGGTGGTGCTACAATGCATGAGGAGAGAAGTGAGGGGACAGCCCAGGAGAGAATGAACTCAATTCTTTTAATCCCAATCCATTGGTCTCAATTTTTCTGATCTCTGTAGCATCTGGAGCTGATCCAATTACACTTCTGCCACCAAATAGGAGAGTTCAACAGAACAACCCAGGGTGAGCTTTTCTGGACAACCATTTCTGATCCTTACCTAATTTAATCAAATCACGATTTGGGCTGGCTGTCACTGCCTAATAATAAAAATAGTATAGCCCCAAATTCAAATCTAGGCATTTACTAGCTCTGTGCCTCTGGGCAAGTCACTCAACTTCTGTTTCCTGTTATAATCCTCTGGAGAAGGAAATGGCAAACCATTCTAGTATCTTTGTCATGAAAACTCCATGGACAGTAGTGGTGGGTGTGCTGTGGTCCACAGGGTCACAAAGTGTCAGATAACAACTAAAAACTGAACAACAACTACTTTCCATTAGTGTGGCCCCCTAGTAGCACCTACAACTCTACTCCATGCCCAAGGAAGGGCTGGTGACCCTTGAACAGTAGCCTAGGAGAATCCCAAAGAGAAAATTGGAAATATGATTTACATTTGGCCACTTTCTTATAGGAACACAAGGATCCATGCTTCAGGGTCTGCAATGTTCTCAGGTTTCATTGCTCCAGGGAAGCAATGCTTCTAGAGGGAAGAACTTCCTTTCCTCTCTCCCTAGAAAACATTCAGCTCATAGGACCAGCAGCCTTCTCAGAGGGACGGTCAGCAAAAGGACTGCATGTTACAGAGAGGCCAGTGGTACTGAGAACCAAGAAAACGTTTGATTTGATTTTAGATTGGTGGGCACAGGCGACCTTTAAGAGAGCAGTTTCCAGAGAGTAGCAGGGAAAGCAGCCAGAATATGAGGTGTGAAGGATTGAGTGGGAGGTGAAGAAGTGAAAGCAGCAAATATAGATTACTTACCAAATTAATAACACTCCTGTCTAGGATGATTTTGAGACATTCGTGCCTAGAGGCAGATAGGTAAGTAAGATTTCATTCAGTAAGATCAGTCAAGATTGCATTTGACTCTGACTCTACCAAAGAATTCCACCCATGTTGTTCAGGCTTTCTAAAAATTTCCATATCTCCAATTCACAAACTGTATAACCGGTAGCAATTTTAGATACCCTTATATCTATCCTAACTCCCTCATTTTACAGATGAGCAAATAGACCTGGGGAGGTTACAGGCTAATGTCAAATTGACATAACTAGTTAATGGCAGAGTTGAGATTGTCCCGTCCCTTCTGACAGTGGTTAATCCAGACTTGAATATTAATTAAAGCAGAAAAAATACTTCCCCCTCATGAACCACCCCCCCAGATTTACCAACTCCTGTCACATACTCAAGCATCATAAATAAATATGAAATGTTCTATAGTCATAGAAAATAGCTATGATAAGTGATACTTAGAATGTCCTAAGGAATACTTATGGAGGCAGCTGGGTGGCTCAGCAGATTGAAAGCCAAATCTAAAGACAGGAGGTCCTGAGTTCAAATCTGACCTCAGACACTGCCTAGTTGTATGACCCTGGGCAGGTCACTTAACTCCCATTGCCCTCTTCCTTGGAACCAATTCACTGTATTATAAACTAAAGGCAAGAGTTGGGTTTTGTTTTTTAATTTATAAGGTCATCAATTTAGAACTGGAAGGGATTTTGAAGAATATTTAATCCAATCCCTTTTTTACAGATGATGAAACTAAAGCCCATTGTAGTTCAACTAGCTGTTCAGGCTAAGGGAAGATGCTAGGAAGCTCCAAGACCTACATTCCAGCTTCCATATACCTCACTGCCTCTCCTTGCTCATAGACCAATTTCTTTTACTCCTCCCTTAACTTTCTTGATGTGAGGATGGAGAATGAGGTCAAGCTAATGGCCATGACTGGGTTCGCCATACTTGGATTCATTTGTCAATTTCAAAGATGAAACTGGCAAACCCAAGGGAGGGATGTTCTTTCTGAGCAGCATACTAGAGGCTCTCTTGGCCTTGTCAGGATTATTAAGTCATTTGGTATCCTGGGCAACCTGAAAGCAGCACTAGGACAGTCTAACCCAAATAAGGTTCATCCTAGGGGAATGAAGGAATACATCTCCTCCAGCCTCGGGCTGTCAGGCTTACATCCCTTTCTCACAGCTATTAGGGAACACTGTTCAGGACCTTTTTTAAAGTTTCTTTTTTCAAGTAGGAGAAAAAGAAGGAAAGAAGGAAGGAAGCAGAAGCAAAAAGAAAAGACCCACTGCAGAAAAACGGGATTTTTTTCTAATGTCAGAAATAGGCTTCTACAGACTGAAATTCCAGCATGTTTCAGCAGGCTAAGCAACAAGTTCCTGTCAGCTAGACTCACAGGTTAATCTCTATGAAAACTCTGAATCACAGAGGCATTCAGATATTTATATATAGTAGACAGAGGTTTGCCGACATGCTCAGAGTGCTCCGCTATCTCCCTCCTCTTTTTCTTCAAGAGTTACATAGGTGAAATTATTTCTTCTGCTTATCTAGAAGGAAGGAAGGAAGGAAGGAAGGAAGGAAGGAAGGAAGGAAGGAAGGAAGGAAGGAAGGAAGGAAGGAAGGAAGGAAGGAAGGAAGGAAGGAAGGAAGGAAGGAAGGAGGGAGGAAGGGAAGGAGGGAGGGAGGGAGGAAGGGAAGGAAGGAGGGAGGAAGGGAAGGAGGGAGGGAGGGAGGAAGGGAAGGAGGGAGGGAAGGAGGGAGGGAGGGAGGAAGGAAAAGACAATAAAGAAGGAAGAAAGGGAGAAAAGGAGGGAAGAAAGAAGAAAGAGAGAGAGAGAGAGAGAGAGAGAGAGAGAGAGAGAGAGAGAGAGAGAGAGAGAGAGAGAGAAAGGAGGAAAGGGAAAAAGAAAGATAGATGACAGGAGAAAATAATTTAGAAATAATTTATTTTATATTACCTTAGATGCTGAGGAATATAAGAAAAACATGCTATTTTACAGCTCAAAATGATTTGCTACTCAATCCAAGGTAAAGCAAAAAAACTGAAACAAACTTCAGACATACAATAAAACATTCAAGTTACTTAATTTCAACACCTTTAATATGTATATGATGAAACAGGGGAACTATAAAAGAGACATTTTGTAACACGATCAAGAAATAGGACCTTTTGTCTGGATTTGCTCCGTCATGCGTCCCTCCACACTTTATATTTGTTTTAGCTTCAAGGTCACATCAAGACACAGTGACTTTGGGCAGGCTTTAGATGTATGCATTGTTTATTTTTATGTGTACTGGAGCTTACCAGCTTGTGAGGGAAGGCTTGAACACAAGTATGATCTCTAGTTCTACCTCTGAAAGAATGTCTTTGGTTACGCTCAAACCATCTCAATGTGAGTTATTAAGAGTATGTGAAAGTTTCTCCTTAAACATTTTCCTGAAATTCAGCTGAAGCAATTCCTTTAGAAGTCTCTGAGTTAGGGAACATCAGACTATTGCAATTTTATAGGGCTTCCATTCATAAAAATAAGAAAGGGGTTATTTCCATGTGAGTGTCATGTTTCTTACATGAAAAGCATCAAAGAAGTTGCCAAGAATGAGTTTCCCTGAGTCATTAAATCTTTCTCTCTAGAGAAGCTTGGGGCTCAGTTACACCCCTGAGACACGCAGTAGAAAAAGGAAAGGGATGTTCAGGGCAAAAGAAACCTTTGACTCAACGCCCCTGAAGCCTTCTTTCTGACCAGAAAGTAGCCTGGGGTATTTTCTCAATATACATTCTTCTGGGTGATGTACACAATCCTATCCAATGTATAGTCAGCTAAACCACTTGATGCAAGATGCCCAAATCAGAGTTATATGTACAGAATGTCTTCAGTGATTATTAATTCACTATCATGCTACAGCCACCAAAGAATGAATCTCTCCAAATAAATGCTTTTTTTTTAACCTTTACCTTCTAATTTAGAATCAATTTTTAAAAATATTTCCAAAGCAGAAGAGCAGTAAGGGCTACACAACTGGGGTTAAGTGACTTGCCCAGAGTCACATAGCTAGGAAGTATCTGAGGCTAAATTTGAACCCAGGACCCCAAGGCCTGGCTTTCTATCTACCATGCCACCTAGCTGCCCCCTTACCAACCAATTTCTTATGCAAATTCATTACTCAAATGAGAACAAATGTTGAGAGTGGCCAGTCTACCCAAATTACTCCATCCCAAATTACACTCCATTTATAACTAAGTAAAATGAGAAGATGGCTGATGGCTCAGAGAGTTTATTCAGTGGTTTGATGGTGGTCATGAGGTTCCCAACTATCTGACGGAGAAATCAAACACAGGTTTTCCTAATTCTAAGTGTAGCACTCTAGCCACCATGCTATATATACCATCCCTTATGCGACCATACATCTCATCTAATTCCAATATAATAAATGTTTGTTAAATACTTACCATACAGAGATCCCTAGCAATACAAAAACTACATGTACTCTCCAAAGCATGTTGAAACTTGTGTGGATTTTAGGTTCTGGCTATTCTGCTCTGCCCATTTTAAGAGGCGGAAGATTCTCTCATCAAGGAAGGAATTCTTTAGTTTTACAGAATAGAACTCTAAAACCCTTAAGGGACCCGAATGTCCATTAAGCCCTGATGCAGTGGAAAGGCTATGGTGTCAAAGGACCTGGTTACAATTCCTAGAGCACCCCTGTCATAAGCTTCCTTCTGAACTGACATTGAACCATTAATGCCCCCTTGAGTAAAGTGAGACACGTTACAAATCATGGGCATCTCTCCATCTTTTGCACAAATCTCTAATCTAACAAATCTAATCTAATCTACAAGGTATTCGTCTGGCATAACCCATTGCTGATAAAACTATGCCTTTGAAATCAACTCTCCCCAAATCGAGGTTAAATGTTAGACTTTGCCCACATTCCCTCTCCTCTATCACATACTCTAGACAGAGTGGTCAACTTCCCACCATGCTCTTCATCCTTTCCGTCCCAGGACCACTGCCTCTTTCTTGTTAAAAATCAACTCCTACAGCATCTACTCATTGGTTCCTCTATCTTTTGAAGAATGAAATGGTCATATGAGTAAGTCAGGAAATTATTAGCTATTCTGCTTTTGGCAAAGCATGAGTCACAACAGACTAATTGAAGTCCTTCACCATTTCTACAATGTGTATCTGTGCCAAGCTCATAATACATCCCCAAACTCCTCATCAATTTCATCTTTCTGTCTTTTCCCATCCCATCCCAGTGCCTTCGCTCTAAGATTGCCTTCTATTTTCTACTGTAGCTGTCTTGTGTGAGCCTAGTTTGCATGTTGTTTCTCCTATCAGAATGGGATTTCCTTGAGGAGAGGGAACCTATTTTTGCCGCTCAGTATTCACAATACTTAGCAACAGTGCCTGGCAGATATTAAGTTCTTAGTAAATGCTTGTTCATGGTCCAGGTCATCTATTAATATATTCCAGTAACAAAAACACTTCTATTTCTCCCTCCTTTAATCATCCCCTATACTCTCCACCATATATGTCCTCTTCCTTCTCTCCTCCATTTATTTCCTCATATATTTTCTTTTCTTTTTTTTTTAAACCCTTACCTTCTGTCTTGGGATCAATACTTAGTAGAAGAGTGGTAAGGGCTAGGCAATTAGGATTAAGTGACTTGGCCAGGATCACACCCCTAGGAAGTATCTGAGACCTGATTTGAACCCAGTTCCTCCTGATACCAGTCCTAGTTCTATGCTCTATCCACTGAACCACCTAGGGGGCCCCCAGGTATTTTCTTAATAATGCTTAGTAACATTCCACTCCTTTTACATAATTCATCATAGATTTTATCCCGCCTAGTTTTCAGGACCTTTGAGGTCAATTTTGCCCCTTTGTGTTCGTCTAGTATCTCTTGTTGTTTGCCTAAACCTTGTACATCATATATAAACATTTGAGGCTATGGTGCCTACAATATTTTACTTAACATATGTATATGTGTATGTGTATATATAGATACATAAAACTTAACTTGCTCAGCCACTTCCCAGTTGATGGACGTCCCCTCAGTTTCCAATTCTTTGCCACCACAAAAAAAGAGCTACTCTAAATATTTTTGTACATGTTGAGTCCTTTTCCTCCTCCTTTGAACTCTGCAGGGTATAGTCTTAGTACCGAGTCAAAGGGAACGCACAGTTCAATTGCTTTTTGGGCATCATTCCAAATTACTTTCCAGAATGGCTGGACCAGTTCACAACTCCACCAATAAAGCATTGCTTGGGGGGGGGGGGGTTGTTGTTGTTTTACTGTCTTTCTCAACCCCAGTTCATGATGATACTTAGACTTCCTACATGAATAGGAAGCCCTTGTCCTATTTGACTAATCCTCCTGATGAAGCCAGCTAGAACAATCTGACTTCCATTTCTGCTGACCCTATTGGCATGGCAACAGTCTCTCTCAGATCCTGATTTGACCATGTTCTTGTCTTTCAACCACCACTGAATGAATAAATAAATTTAAAAACATCTATTAATCACTCACTATATACCAAATGTTCTTCTAAGTGCTGGGAATATAAAATGGGGGGAAAATGAGACAGGCCTTGATTCAAGGAGTTCATATGTTAATTGTGGGAGATAATACAGATAATAAAGTTCAGCTCCACTCGTATAGAAGGTCTGAAGGGTCTGATGGGTGGAAAGGATAAGGGGTCCTGAAGCTACAATCAGTAGGTCAGACAACAGAGTCAGGGCCCCGAAGAATGGAGATACAGAAGAGATCTGGGGGACTTTAGGAAACACTAACAGGGCTGATGAGAAGCCTGATGGTGTCCATGTCACCAAAAGGAATAGAATTGATGACTCCCATCCCATCCAAGCTTTGTGAACAGTTAAAACACCCCAGATGAGTTCTAGGTGGCTCAGAGCTAGGAGAGATGGAGAGGGGGGAAGACAAGGAAGAAAAGGGGCCCCGATGGGCTCCCTCTATACTCCTAGTTCTGACACCCCTCTCTCTCACAGTCCCCCCCATGATCTGCTGTTTGTGTTAACCATTAACTATCTCTAGCTAATGCCAGGCTCCAAGTGAGGATCAAGTCAGGATGTAGTGACCCTGTCCTGATAAAGCACCAGACAACCAGACAGACAGAAAGACATCCTTTCCCTTGTGCAGAGCACAGAATCCAACAGTCCAGAAGTTCAGTGTTGGCTGAGCACTCCTGGCTGGCCCAGCAGTATATAGAACAATATTTCCTGTTAAAGAAGGCACACAATACCTAGAATCTGAGTTTGTTAGTAAAATAGAGGGAAAAGATGTGTGTGTGTGTGTGTGTGTGTGTGTGTGTGTGTGTGTGTGTTTTAAGGAGCGATCTCTGGCTATGGGAATAAGCATTTTCTGTTTCTGCCCCAAGCCAGGGCCTCTCTCAGCACCAGAGGAAACAGAGACATCGCCATAAAAAAGGACCATCTGGTCCTCATCTGACTGGTTCTTTACTATAAAGCAAGCAAGCTTTCAGCTGAGCATCAGAATGCAGAGGATTGACCAGGGCCGTGTAGAAACCTGTACTGGCTGCATTGAGCCTGGGAAATGTACCTACCCACCATTCAGGAAAGAATTCCCTTAGCCAAGCCAGAACCATGGATGCCTTATGATAATAACAGGGATGGTATGCAGACTCTACCGCCAAGCTCCAGCTGTTTCCCATACTGTGTCGCTTTGGTCTCTTCTCCCTACTCTAGCTCCAGTGAAAAAGCTTGGGTGATTAATTGTCAGCAAAACTGATTGTTATTCCCCTGTAAGGATGAATCTGAGCCTGGAAGACAATAAGGCTCCCTATGCCCTCCACCCGGCGCCCCCTCTTTTCTCTCTATTCTTTGATAGTCCAATAATTTTCTAGTCTTGAAAACGCATCCTGGTTAGCCTGAAGGATCATTTTTCCTAGGAAGCCAAGATGCCAAACTAACCTAAAAGGAGAGTCCCCCCAAAATCAGGGAGATGACAGGCATCTAAAGGCCACCGAAGCCAGCCCCTTGCCTCTACACCGCACTGTCCCTGGGGCTCCAAAGGCAGATGGAGGTCTAGTCTATTGTAAATGATTTCCAGGGAAGGAAATTTCACGAGGTCCCTCCACAACATATTTAACAGCTCTTGTAGTCGGGGGTTCTGACCATATCTAGCCTGATATTTTTCCTTATAGACTTCTTGATCTCCCCTGCTAGAATCTAAGCTCATTGCTTCATGGTTGTCCTCTGTGGAGGTGAAGAACAAATTAGGCACTAGTAGAAAGAATTATCAGCAAGTCAGTGAGATGGTGTATGGGCAGAGTACTGAGCTTGGAATCGAGAAGACTCCTCTTCCTAAGTTCAAATCCAACCTCAGACACTTCCCAGCTGTATGACCCTGGGCAAGTCACTTAACCCCCATTGCCTAGCCCTTACCACTCTTCTGCCTTGGAGTCAGTATACAGTATTGACTCTAAGACATAAGGTAAGAGTTTTTAAAAAGGGGGGGGGGGAGTCATAGGGCTGCTAGGTAGCACAGTGAATAGAGCACTAGGCTTAGAATTGGGAAGAACTGGGTTCAAATCTATCATCAGACATTTCCTAGCTATGTGACCCTGGGCAAGTCACTTAATCCCAATTGCCCAGCCCTTGCTGCCCATCTGTCTTAGAACTTATACTAAGAGAGAATGTAAAGGTTAAATAAAACAATAAAAGGAAGGAGGGATCAGAAAGGTCCTGGGTTCAGATCCTATAGAGATTCATTCTAGGATTTGGAAAGAGTCCCGGTGTCCAGGATCTTCTACATACAATAGAAAACCCCTACTACAATTCCCAGTGGCCACCTGGAGGGAGAGGTCATGGCAGCCATCATTCTCTTTCTCCATTTATCCTTCGCATTTTAAGAAGAATGGCTGAATGTTTTAGACTGTCACCAAGAGCATTGCAACAAAGCAGCCTCAGTTCACACCCTCATCATCTGGCCGTCACACTGCAAACTGGCCGGGGTCTTATTGCTTAATTACTGCGAGTTGGCAAGGCTTCCAGTACCTTGAGAGCCCTTGGACATGTACCATCCGTTTTGGGCAGCGACACTCCCCTGGCACGGGGATACCTCCTGTCACTCCTGTGGCTCCACTCTGTTAAGTGATGGCCTCTCTCCAAATTCCCAGCCCTAAACACAAGCAGGGGAGGAAAGATCCTGGCATCCTGATGCCAGCACCACCGTCACCCAGGGACCAGCCTGCCAGAAGACCTGGCAAAAAAAAAAAGCCCTCCCTCCCCATAAAGAAAAAGAAAACAAGTGTCATCCTTTGTATTTCAAGAAACCAAGTAAATGTAGAAAGCCTAATGCCCCCTCGATCCCACTGCCCAGGACGGAGACAGACCAGGAACTTGGACATTTCCACCCTGGAGGCTTTCTGGTCTTTCCACTCATTCACTGCTGGAGGAGTTTCCAAAAGAGCCCAAGTCCTAGGGGAATGAGGAGTGAGGCTCCTGTCAAAGAGCACTCTGCTGAGGAGTTGAGGAAATACTCACTGCCTGGGGTTTTTCAAATTACCAAGAGTATTAGAAGATGGCTTCTGTTAGGAATGAGTTCACCATTAGGGAAAAGTAGCCATCAAAGCCTCAGGTCTAACTCCTTACTAGAAAAGGGCACAAGAGAAGAGCTTAGGAGGCAGAGAGGTGGTGCAGTAGACAGAGAGCCAGAAATAGACATGAAAGATCTTAGATTTAAATCTAGCCTCAGATACTTTCTAGTTGTATGACCCTGGGCAAGTCACTTAACCCCCATTGCCTAACCCTTACCTCTCTCCTGCCTCAGAACCAATACACAGTCTTGATTCTAAGATGGAAGGTAAGGAGAGAGGGAGAGAGAGAGAAAGAGAGAGAGACACACACACACAGAGACAGAGACAGACAGAGACAGAGACAGAGACAGAGACAGAGACAGAGACAGAGAGACAGAGACAGAGACAGAGAGACAGACAGAGACAGAGACAGACAGAGACAGAGACAGAGACAGACAGAGACAGAGACAAACAGAGACAGAGAGACAGAGACAGAGAGAGACAGAGACAGAGAAACAGAGACAGAGAGAGAGAGAGAGAGACAGAGAGAGAGAGAGAGAGAGAGAGAGAGAGAGAGAGAGAGAGGAGATTATGCTCTCCTTCCCACTCCTTCCACAACCTAATTCTGAGCATAGGCAAGAGGTAAAGTCCATCACTATCTGCTGGAGAAATTGGGTGACTTCAAATAAAAACCATTAGAGAAGCCCCTGGGAGGGGGGGAGACCAAAACTTCACTATTTCAGCTGAGGGAAGAATTTTTTTTTTCTAACCACCCAGATTCGTAATCTTCACATTGTCCTTGACTCTCCCTCTCCTTCTGCAACCAATCAGTTGCCAAGTCAGATGGACTCCTCCACAACTTTCCTCCTATCCATCCCTGTTTCACCTTATACAGCCTTGCCCCTAACACATCCCGTGCATCACTTCTTCCATGGACCACTACAAGAGCCTCCTGATTGTCCTCCTGTTCCTAGACTCTCCTCCCTCTCTAATCTACCCTCCACACAAGGTCAAAAGGTATCTTCCTAAAACACGAGTTCAACCACATCATTCTCCTTCTGGAGAAGCTTAGGGGGATTGGATCTTAGACGTCCAACTAGAAGGGGCATCTACTTGGGCTCAGTGTGTAGTGGCTGAGGCCCACAAAGGTTAAGTGACTTATACAAGGTCTCACAAGTTACAGTATGGAGCAGAACTAGAGTTTAAACCCCAAAAGTCAAGGTGAAGATGTTTTGAATAGAAGTTAAGAACTCCCATATTCTAGCATTGGTGATTTTGTTTTTTTAAAAAAAAACTTTACCTTCCATTTTAAGATCAATACCATGTATTAGTTCCAAGACAGCAGAGTAAAAGCTAGGCAATGGGGGTCAAGTGACTTGCCCAGGGTCACAGAACTAGGATGTATATGAGGTCAGATTTGAACCCAGGCCCTCCCATCAATCTACTGAGCCACCCAGCTGCCCCATACAGATTTTTTGGTAAGATAATCAGTGGCAGGCTATTTGTTTTTGTGTCTGACTCTTTGTGACCCCACTTGGGGGTTTTCTTGGCAAAGATACTAGAGTGGTTTGCCATTTCCTTTTGCAGCTCATTTTAGAAAAGAGGAAACTGAGGCAAAGATAGGTGACTTGCCCAAGGTCACATAGCTAGTAAGTGTCTAAGACCAGATTTGAACTCATGAAGAGGAGTCTTTCTGATTCCCAGCCCAGGGTCCAATCCCTCATGCCACCTGCCTACCTGGGCCATTTGAGCCACTTGCAAAAAAGACATCCTGTGGCCAAGGAATCTAAAAATGGGGACAAACATCAGAAGCCCCCCAAAAACCCCCAGAGTCAAAATTACCCAGGTAATCACACCAATTCTCCGTCAGTCTCCAGTGGAGATCTGGCTTGTAGAGGTTAACCCTTTAATATTATTATTATTCATGGATTCAACACTTGACACATAAATGGTTTCCAACAGCAAGGTGATGGCGGACCTCCCTCCAGAGACAGTTGTAAAATGTATTAAATTCGTCAGAGTCTTCAGATGAGCCAGGAAGGCTTTTTCCTCCTTTTCCATTCTCCTTCCTCTCTAGAGGAACAATTTCTCAGCAGAGGATTGTCATGACAACCCAGAACGAAGACATCCTCGATGCTCACCCCAGTGCAGGGACACGGGAACCAGAGCTTCGGGTTTCAAGAAGGCTGTGATGAATGCCATTCACCAATGAGCCTTGGGCTTGTGGAGAGGCGGGGGACAGAAAAATTACAATTAATTTAAAAGGTCGCCCTCATGGCTCTAGATGTAAAACACAACACAGGGGCTTCGCCACATCTAAATACCAATGGCCTCATTGGACTCTTCCAAATGAATAGGGCTAGACCCCTTTTAGTCAATCAGCGGTATCATTATTTTCCTTTTAAGTTTATTAAGGGTCACACAAGCCTCAGACACTTTACAGAACACTGAATCGAACACAATCCCTGCCCAGTGGGTTTACTATTTAATTGTGTTTAACTGCTGGGGTAACCTTTGTCAGAAATATATAAAGAAGCAGCTCTCCCCTTGATTCATCCTTTACAGGTTCTTTGAAGACAGAGCACTGTAGATCACAGAAGAACTTTGAAAATGTCTATTAAGACTTTTAAGAAAGTTTTTTTTTCTCCTATGACATGAATTGAACCCAGGAGCTCTGACTTGTAGTCCCTGCTTCACCGTGTTTCCTGTGTGACAAGAAATGGTGTGGGAGGAAGAATATTGGCTCAGGAGTCAGAGGACTTTTTTTTAATCCAAATCTTCTGTCTTAGTGACAATTCTAAGAAAGAAGGGCAAAAAGGCTTAAGTGACTGGCCCTGGGTCAGTCACACAGCTAGGAAGTATCTAAGGTCAGACTTGAACCCAGGACTTCCCATCTCTGGAACTCTAACCACTGCCCCTCTGCGTACAGTTTTGACATTTATTGTCTGCAGGACCTCAGGCAGGTGAGTTAACTTCCCAGTTAGGTTTCCTTTTCTGTCAAAGGAAGGGGTTGGATTCTGAAACTTTGGAGGTCTTTCCCCACTCTCCCTCTATGTATGACCTGTTGATTTAAAGTCAGAGGATATGAATTCCAATACTGCTTCTGTTAGAGTTGGGAAGACTCATCTCCTGGAGTTCAAATCCAGTCTCAGACATTTCTAGCTGAACAATTCAACTAACCTCATTTGCCTAGCCTTTGTCCTCTCTTTTGGTTGTTACAAAATCCAGAAAATAGGGGCAGCTGGGAGACTCAGTGGATCAATGGCCAAAAGGGAGGTCCTGGGTTCAAATGTGACCCCAGACACTTCCTAGCTATGTGACCCTGGGCAAGTCACTTGACCCTCCATTGCCTAGCCTTTACCGCTCATCAGTCTTGGAACCAGCAGTATTGATTCTAAGATGGAAGGTAAAGGTTTAAAAAAGAAATACACTGAAGTTAAGTTTTTTATTTATTTATTTATTAAGTATTATTTTTATTTATTTATTATATTTATTATTAAGTATTAATAAATACATTAAGTTAAATTAAATTAAAAAAACAAAAGTCAGAAAGTAAGGGTTAACCTAGAAACACAAAATGATCTGATTGTAAGAATGCGCATCTGTCTGAAGGCAGGGGAGTAAGTCTGTATTTGCTGCTGAAATCCTTTCCAGTCCTACGATTTTAAGTCAGCCGAGAAAGATGGAGATAAGTTGGACAGAATCCAGAGGAGAGCCATGAAGATGAGGAAAGGGTTGGACAATAAGATCTATGACAAAAGGTAAAAGGCATTTGGATTACTTCGCCCAGAGAAAGGACACACATAAAAGAGCCCGTCCTTCTTTTTCAGACACATGAAGAGCTACTCCATCCGGAGACACTGGCCTGCCCTGTTCCATTCATAATGAGGACAGAACAAGTGGAGACAGACTGTACCTGCAGCCAGAGGGATAGGGGAGATTGCATACAAAAAAGAGCTTTCTGACAGTAAGTGTGGCTGAGGATTTATGAAGTCTTTGGAGGAAGAATAGGGCATCTCCTGCTCTACAGAAGAAAGGGCTCAACGGTACAGTGGATGAAGCACTGGGTCTGGAGTCAGAAAAACCCAAGTTCAAAGTTCTGACCTCAGACACTTCCTCAACTTTAAAATAGGGATAGTAGAGGGCAGCTGGGTGGCTCAGTGGATGGAGAGCCAGGCCCAGAGACAAGGATCCTGGGTTCAAATTTAGCCTCAGACACTTCTTAGTTGTGTCACCTTGGGCAAGTCACTGCCTAGCTCTTACTGCTCTTTTGCCTTGGAATCAATACACAGTATTGATTCTAGGATGGAAGGTAAGGGTTTTAATAAGTAAACAAACAATCAAATATATAGATAGATGAATAAATGAATTAATTAATTAGTTAATTAATTAGTTAATTAATTAATGGGGATAATAATAGCAGGGCTTTGGGAACCTGGGTAAGTTACTTAAATGTATATTTGCCTCAGTTTCCTCATCTGTAAAATGAGGATAATAGCATCCATCTCACAAAGTCAGGGCAAAGACAAAATAAGATGATAATTATAAAAAGCTTAGCATAATGGGGGCAGGTAAGTGACTCAAGCCTAAAAACCAGAGATCCTGGGTTCAAATCTGGCTTCAAACATTTCTAGATGTGTGACCTTGGACAAGTCACTTAGCCCTCATGGCCTAGCCCTTCCCACTCTTTTTCTTGGAGCCAGTACACAGTATTGATTCTAAGACGAAGGTAAGGGTTTTTTTTAATTGCTTATTACAGCGCGTGGCACATAAGTATCATAAAAATGTGAGCCATTGTTATTAGAGCTTTTGGAAAAAGCCTGGCTACCTGCTGACCTGAGAAAGGTGGGGACAAATCTTTAACTGAAAGATCTATATGCCTATTTTTAAAATTTCCCCCACACGTGCCCTCCCAAAGTGTGAAAGGCAATTCCCAAGAAGACATTTGTCCTCCCCTCTCTTCTCCATCTTTCCCAATCCAAACCCCCAGCCCCTATCACAAAACCTTCCCTGAATAATCTTGCTATCAGCTCTGCAGCAGGCATGGAAGGCTTCATGGTAGAGGCAGGGCTTGCAACGCTAAGTGCATTTAGCAGATAACCATAATCGATGGCTGACATGTTTAATCAGTGTTATGATTTTGCCCCTTAGTCATGCTGCTTTTTAATGCTATTTGCCTCATGTACACTCTTTTTGTTTCCCTAAGTAGATGGGAAGCTCTTGGAGCTTCTCTCAAAGAGATCAGTATGGAACCTCTTTCTATTTCTATCAGTGGAGATTGCCATCTCTAGTTTATAATCTTGGTTGCCTATGGCATAGAAAGGTTAAATACATTATCCACCCGTTGCACAGCTAATAAATATCTGAGGAAGGATTTGAACCCAGGTCTTCCTCACTATGAGGTCAACACATCTCCCTATACAGTATGGATAGCTGTTCTTGAGAGTGAGTGCCATGTCTTACATTTCATCTATATCTTCCATAGGATCAAAAAGATGGAAGGCATTCAATAAATAATTTGCTGACAGATGACTGAAGGGGCTTGACACTACACATTAAGAGTAAGCCAGGGACCACATTGCCAAAGGAATTCCATCAGCCCTCTTCCCCAACCTCATCGGGCCCTTTTGTGGGACCCCCCTTGATGTAATGATGCAAAATTCCCCTCCAGCTTTAGGGAAGGCTTTGCGGATGGAGTGGCTTCAGGGTAGTTGAGCATCAGTAGAATAATGGCCAAGACACCACTTGGGGAAGCCAAATCGATTTTCCTTGCTTTTAACCTAACAAGAATGACCCTACCAGGCCCCATCTCTGCCTCCCAGAACACTGTCAAGCCACCATGAGAGCCCAGGTGTGGTCCACCCTAGCAGCGACAGGTAACACCCAATAGCTGAAGCCTAGGTAAAAGACCACAGAGGGCAGGGTTAGCTCTAAACCCTGGGGCTTAAAAGAAACAACTGAGTGGGTGAAAAAGGGAAGTCTGCCCTTTGGGAGTTCTTGGTCCTCTTTGGGATGTCTAAATACTTGCCTGACCCTCGACCACGTGTCTGCCAATTCTACCCACTTTGGATGCTGATGCCCTTGAACTGCTGACTCATTCCAGGAGACTTTCTTAATGCCTTTTCTCATATATTCAATTTTTATCTCTATGCAGATGACTTCAGTGTTCTACATAACCAGCCATAACATCTCCCGTGAGCTCCAGTCTCCCATTACCAACTATTTCTTGGACATCTCAGACTAGATATTCACTATCCTCTATATATTTGAAGCTCAATGTGTTCCAAAATGAACTAATTAGCTTTTTCCCAAAACCCTTCCTTCTTCTAAATCTCCTCATTCCTGTCAAAGATGCCATCATCCTCCTAGTCACTCAAGCCTGCATCCTCTCTCTCTGTCTCTCTGTCTCTCTGTCTCTGTCTCTCTCTCTGTCTCTCTCTCTCTGTCTGTCTCTGTGTGTGTGTGTGTCTCTCTCTGTCTCTCTCTGTGTGTGTCTCTCTATCTGTGTGTGTGTCTCTCTGTCTCTCTCTCTCCCTCTGTCTCTCTCTCCTCTCTCTCTCTCTCTCCTCTCTCTCTCTCCTCTCTCTCTCTCTCTCCTCTCTCTCTCTCTCTCTCTCTCTCTCTGTGTGTGTGTGTGTGTGTGTCTCTGTCTCTCTCCCTCTCTCCTTATCTCTCTCTCTTTCTGTCTCTGTGTGTCTCTGTCTCTGTCTCTTTCCCTCTCTCCTTATATCTCTCCCTCTCTCTCTCTCTCCCTCCCTCTCTCTCTCTCCCCCCTCTATGTGTGTGTGTCTCTGTCTCTCTCTGTCGCTGTCTCTCTCTGCACATATACAATATGTTGCCAAGTCTTGTTGCTTATACCCTCATGATGTACTTGTATGTGTCCACTTCTCTCCATTCTTATACTACTCCGGTGGCAGGCTTTCATCACCTCATGCCTAGACTATTGTACTATCTTCTTGTTGACCTCCATGTCTGAAGACTCTTATCACCCCAATCCACCCTCCTCTCAACTGCCAAAACTCAGGTCTGACTATATCCTATCACCCCTGCCCCTAAGCTACGGTGTCTTCCATTCACTTCCATAATTAAACAGTTAGTTCTACTATAATTTTTTTGTTTCAAAAACATTAATTTGTTCCAACACAATTGCTATATGAAAAGGGAAGCTGGGTGGCTCAGTAGATTGAAAGCCAGTCCCAGAAACAGAAGGTCCTGTGTTTAAATCTGGTCTCAGATACTTCCTGTGTTATCCTGGGCAATCATTTGACCCCCATTGCCTAGCCCTTATTGCTCTTCTGGCTTGGAATAAATTCATAATTTTGATTCTAAGATGGAAGGTAAGGGTTGTTTTAAAAAAAACAATCAACATATTGATTTTGAGCATAATGCGAATTTGATTTACTTATATGAAATTTCTTCCTTGAGAAACTGAATGTAGAAAATTGCACCATTTCACAATAACTTACAAGCTTTATCCCTTCAAAACCTAGTTTCACTTCAGGTCTTTTTCAAGGTGAAGTCCCCTATTTATTGTATTTCTTCTGATACAATAGGAGCTGTGGATGAAGGAGGGCTGATCTGAACATCACCACTCCATCCATAGTTTTCGCCAAGGCTTGCCATCCTGAAGACCAGATTTCTGTCCTGCTCAGTTTACCGGAGACTTAACCAGTCTTAGCCCATGCATCTGGGACATAGATTTATCAGCATTTCAAGGCTGCCAATGCTGGCACTATTTGTTTTAGTGTTTGTGTATTTCTTAACCATTTAACTTGTCTAAAATTGTGCTACCACAGTCAGATCCCTCTTTTCTTTATGTGTGTCGCTGAAGAAGTTCTTGAGCCTTATGCCCCAACCCTATTTTTCCTCTAAGTCCTATAGTTTTTATTGCACAATTTTGCACGGTGATGCTTTTGGGGAATGCATATGTCAACTTATAGCAGAACTAACTTATAAAATCCCCTGACTGATTTTTAAACCCTTCATAATCGGGCCCTTTCATGCCCTTGTAGGTTTCTAAACTTTATTCCCTTCCACATACTCTGTGATCCAGTGAGTGACACTGGCCCCTTTGTTCTTCTCCTAGGACATTCTAACTTCTTGACTTTGTCTCTTATGTACCTGAAATGTTCTTCTTCCTTATTTCTATCTCCTGGCTTCCCTGGCCTCCTCCAAGAAGCAGTTCAAATCCTACCTTCTGCAAAAGGATATTCCTGATCCACTCCCAGGCCCCCTAACTACTGTTGTCTATTTTCTGACCTTACATTTACACAGTATATATCGTGTAAGTATGTAGTTATTTGCCAATAAATGGGAACTCACTGTATTTTTAACCTTTCTTTGCATCTTCAGTATTTAGCACAGTGCCTGGTATATGGCAAGTGTTTAAGTACTTTTTATCTCTCCAGGAAGATGTCCTTCTAAGATAGACTTTTGTCCCTGGGACCTTAGACTGTAATAAGTGAGCTTTTGCTTTATATTGCCCCAAACCTAGAGTACTCTGTCTCTGTGTTATTTCCAAACTATGCCACCTGGACTCCAATCATCCTTGTCATTCCTCTCACACAAGAAGTTAGTCTAGAGGGATACAGTAAGTCACAACTCATCATGAGCTCAATGATTTCATGCACATCTGATCTCCTTTCATCTCCACAGCTCACCGTTCCTCCACATCTTAGTGGATAGGATTCCTAATTTGCTGTGGCTGAAAAAAATTCCTCATCCATACCCATTCTACTAGTGGCTCTTTGAACTTAGCTGGGCTGGGCTGCAGAGGATAATAATACAAGAACGTCTCTAGACCAGTACTTTCCTCCTTAGTAGGACAGCTTCATCATGGGGAGAGAACTTTCTGTAGCAGTCAAAGAGCACTAGCACTGTTCTGAGAGATGACCATCTCCATTCTCTGTAGTTAATGTTAAAATTCCCTGGTGCCTCTAAAAGTACTGTGTGCAGCAGACTCTTTGAAACACAGATTCCAAATAAAAAGCACCACTTCCTGCCTATACCCACAGGGATCATGAGAGCAAGCGGCCTTTGACAAATGAGTTGTTTTTTTTGGCTGGCACAGAATAAGAGCTGCTGCTTACTTACAACATTGTTTTATATTTCAGTATCCACAATATGCCAGGCATTCTGGAGAATATTCAATATGTGACATTCATTCAGTCAGTCATCAGCTATTGAATGCCTACTATGTGCAATGCATTCCTAAATACGGAAGTTTATGCAGAGATAAACATAGCAGAATCCCTGCCTGCAAAGGAATTGGCATTCTAGGGATGGCATAAACATACAAGGCATGAACCAACTGACCACCTTTAAGGTTACAGTTTTTTGTTTGGGGGCTTTCTTTATGTAATGGAATTATCAAGAGATTGCTCTGGACTGGGGCATTCCCATTCCCTCCTTCCTCTCGTTTTATATTCTTTTCTGTCTATATAATCTTTCCAAGCAGCCCCTTACAAGAGTTAGGAATTCTGGCTTCAATTCTGACCTCACACACTTCCTCTACCTATGACCCTGAGCAACTCACTTAACTCCATTTATCCATCCCTTGCCTTTCTGTCTTAGAGTTGTTACTGAAACAGAAAGTGAGAGTTAAAAAAAATGGGAGTTAGGAAAAGAATCTTTCCTTTGAAATAGGGAATACAAGACAAAACTGAGACTATCCCTACCTTCTAGGAGCATCTATTCCATTGGAAGTAAATGTATGAAAAAGAAAGTAAATAGTAAATATAAATTATGTACAAATTAATATTGGGGGAGAAAGCAAGCCAATGTCACCTGGGCTTACCTGAAGTTCACCCACCTAACCTGAACCAGTGAAAGGGGAAGGACTTGGCTTCCTCTGCTCTCAGCTCCCAGAAATGAGACTGAAGGTGTCTGTTTCTAGTCTTCATTGTTTGTCTCGGTTTCAGGGGCCCAGAGGCAATCCTTGCTGGCCTGGGAATCTAAACCATGGCTGCCTGGGAGCTGGGATTCCAGGCTGGACAGTGTGGCCAGCCAGTCCAGCGTGGGATCTCTGAAAAGCCAGGATGCCCATGACTCAAGCACCACTGGGGTTTTGGACTTGGAACTGGAACTGTGTTCTGTAGGAACCAAGCTATGCCATGGAGCTAATCTCCTTCCTTCCTCAGAGTATGAGGTAGGTATTACAAAGGGGAAGACGGAATTCTTGCTCCTACATGTTGGGAGTAAGTTGGTACAGAGTAAATATTTCTCTGTAAAGTCTTATCGACTGTTATTGACTGATGGAACAGAATTAGAAGGAGCTGCTCCCCCTGCAACAGAGGGGTGGTGAGGTGCTGGGGGGCTGGAGTCTCGCAGAGAGCCCAGACACCTCCCAATTCCTTTAAGAGCATCAGAGAACTCTGGAGGAAGGTGAAATGTAGAGGAGCTGACCTTCAGGCAGTGGGGGCCACGGCAGCCCACATTACACTAATAACTGGGAGATCAAGAGAGGCCTCGTGTAGGCAGCAGTATCTGAGCTGAGCCTTAAAAGCACTCCAGGATCTTTTGCCAAGAAAACTAGAAATGGAGTCACAAGAGTCACTCACTCAAAGGAATGAACAACAATAACAAAAACCAAAGGATTCTAAGTGTTAGAAGTCAGAAAGGAGTCACAAGCAAAGGAGAAGAGTCTGAAAAAAATGTGAAGAGACAGAATGTGGTATCCAAGGAACAGCCAATAGGATGCTATGTCAGAAAAGGAGAGTACACAAAGGAGAATCACGAGCAACAGGCCTGGAAAATAGATGAAAGCCCAGGTATAAAAACAGCTAAATTCCAAACAGAGGAATTTGTATTTTGCCTGATAGGTAATGAGCAGCTAGGTGGCACAAAAGATAGAGTGCCAGGTCAGGAGTCAGGGAGACTCATCTCCCTGAATTCAAGTCAGGTCTCAGACACTAGCTGTGGGACCCTGGGCAAGTCTTGTTTGCCTCAGTTTCTTAATCTGTAAAATGAACTGGAAAAGGAAATGGCAAAACACTCTAGTATCTTTACCAAGAAAACCTGAAATAGGGTCATGAAGAGTCAAGCATGACTAAAAATAACTCAACAACAACTTACAAGTAATGGTGATTGTCCTTCATACTTAGAGAGCATCAAAATGACATCACTATGTTGTGGTCGATGTACCGTGTGTCCTACGTGGCTGATGAGACCAATATGAGCTCAGAAGGCTCTAGCCCAGGGCAGGCATAAATAACCATATGGACATTTCTTTTGAGCCACTGCAGTTCTGCTTTGCTCATGGAGCACAGTATCTTCTTCGATGCAGCCACATTGTGCAGGATGGTTCTGTGTCACTATCTTCCATGTCTCATGATTCATGCTGAAGTTCTTCAGAGAGACCTTGAAAGGGTCCTTGTACAGCTTCTTCTGACCTCTGTGTCAGCACTTGTGTGAGTTCTCCAGAAAACAGTCTTTGGCAAACATACATTTGACATTTGACAATGTGGCGATGCACTCTCTGTAGTAAAGTTTGAACGCTTAGCAGTTCCTCTCAAGAAGGGACTTCAGTGTTCTGAACCTTATCTTTTTTTTATTTTTTAAATTAATTTATTTAGTCAATTTATAACATTATTTCTTAGTTACAAGAATCATATTCTTTCTCTCCCACCACCTCTCCCATAGCCAACATACAATTCCACTGGGTGTTACATGTGTCCTTGATCAGAACCTATTTCCATGTTGTTGGTGTTTGCACTAGGATGTTCATTTAGAGTCCTCATCCCCAATCATGTCCCCTTCGACCCATGTAATCAAGCAGTTGCTTTTCTTTCGTGTTTTTACTCCCATAGTGTTTCCTTTGGATAGTATTTTTTCTCATAGATCCCTCCGAGTTGTTCTGGATCACTGCATTGCCACTAATGGAGAAGTCCATTACGTTCAATTGTACCACAGTGTATCTATCAGTCTCTGTGTACAATGTTCTCCTGGCTCTGCTCCTCTCACTCTACATCAATTCCTGGAAGTCGTCCAGTTCACATGGAATTCCTCCAGTTCATTATTCCTTTCAGCACAATGGTATTTCATCACCAACATATACCACAATTTGTTCAGCCTTTCCCCAATTGAAGGGCATCCCCTCATTTTCCAATTTTTTGCCACCACAAAGAGCGCAGCCATGAATATTTTTGTACATATCTTTTTCCTTATTATCTCTTTGGGGTACAAACCCAGCAGTGCTATGGCTGAATCAAAGAGTAGACAGTCTTTTATTACCCTTTGGGCATAGTTCCAAATTGCCCTCCAGAATGGTTGGATCATTTCACAACTCCACCAGCAGTGTATTAATGTCCCGACTTTGCCACATCCCCTCCAGCACTCATTACTTTCCTTTGCTGTCATGTTAGTCAATCTGCTAGGTATGAGGTGATACCTCAGAGTTGTTTTGATTTGCATCTCTCTGATTATGAGAGATTTAGAGCACTTTTTCATGTGCTTATTAATAGTTTAGATTTCTTTAACTGAAAATTGCCTATTCATGTCCCTTGCCCATTTATCAATTGGAGAATGGCTTGATTTTTTGTAAAATTGGTTTAGCTCTTTATAAATTTGAGTAATTAGACCTTTGTCAGAGGTTTTTGTTATGAAGATTGTTTCCCAATTTGTTGCTTCCCTTCTAATTTTGGTTGCATTGGTTTTGTTTGTACAAAAACTTTTTAATTTGATGTAATCAAAAATTATTGATTTTACATTTTGTGGTTTTTTTCTAGCTCTCCTGTACCTTATCTTGCCAGGAGATATTTAGAATCTTCTTAAAATAATTCAGATGGAAGGGATTCCATTTCCTGGCCTGACACTGCTTTGCTGTCCAGGTTTTGCTGATATGGAACAATGAGGTCAGCATAATAGCGCTCTGTAGACCATCAGTTTGGTAGTAAGCCTAATACCTCTTCTCTCCCACACTTTCCTTCAGAGCCTCCCAAACACTGCACTAGCTCTGGAAATGCTTGTGTCAACTTCATCATCTCCATGGACATCCCTGGAAAATATACTGCCAAGGGAAGTGAACTTGTCCACAACGTTCCAAATTTTTCCATGATGGTATGCTTCTAAGGATTCTGGATAATAGATGATGTTCTCGCACTTTCCCGGTCACCAGTAGAATAAAGCAGGGCTGTGTGCTTGCTCCTTTGCTATTTAGCTTGATGTTTTCAGCAATGTTGTCAGGTGCCTTCAGTGAGGACAAAAACATCATCAAGGTCAGCTACCACACTGGAGAATGTGAACAAATTGTGGCATATTATGGAATACTATTTTTCTGTGAGGAATGATTTCAGAAAAGAGCTGGAAAGACCTACATGAACTGATATCGTGAAATAAGCAGAACCAGGAGAACATTGCGCACAAAAACAGCAATATCGTGGGATAATCAAATGCAAGTGACTTTGCTATTAACAGCAATACAATGATCTAGAACAATTCTGAGGGACTTGTGAAAAAAAATTCTATCCACCTCTAAAAAAAGAACTGTTGGAATCAGAATGTAGATGAAAGTATATGATTTTTCACTTGTTTATTTGGGTATGTGTGGTGGGATTTCAATTTTATGAGATCAGTCACTTACAAAAATGAACACTATGGAAACATGTTTTACATGACAGTACAAGTATAATCAGGATTGCATTACTTGACAGCTCTGGGAGGGGGAAATGAAGGAGAATGGGAGAGAATTTGGATTATATAATTTTAGAAAACTTAAAACGTGGGAATTTTTTATTACATATAACTGGTAAAATTTTTTAAATTTAATTTTAGAAATAAAAATCAAATAAAAAAAATAAAACCACGTCCTCTGTAGGACTGGCTCACCATGAAACTTCCCCTAACACCCTATTGTCCTTGAGGTTCACTCACCATCAAATTTCTTCAAGGTCCACTCCATTCCTTTCCTATTAGTGAGTTCCTCCTTTTGTGGAGGGGATTAGACCAGCTTGCCTTAACTCCCCTCCCAATCCTATTCCTGACTCTGGCATTCAAAACTATGTTCCATACCTGGTACCTTCATTATTATCTTTCCTCTCCCCCATTTTTCATTTCCCTTTTTTGTATTGTCTTCCCTATTACAGTGTAAAGTCCTTGAGAAAGGATTATATTTCTTTTTGTTTGTATTTGCACCATCAGTGCTTAGTACAATGCCTAGCACATAGTAAATGTTCAATTAATGTTTGCTTCCTTCCTTCCTTCTTCTCTGCCTACCTTCCTGACTGCCTACCTTCTTTCCCTGTCTGCTAGTACTTTCTTATTGCCTACAAATACATCCATGTCTCACCCAAGTATAATGTCTTTGTGATCTCTTTTGAGGATGGGTATTCTCAAATATTCCCACTCTCTCTGTCCATCCCACTAGCCATTGTCCTAAATCTCTCCTCTTTCATGACTAATCTCCTTGAGAAGGCTTCTAAAACTCTTCCATTTCCTTCCCTCTTAATCTTTCCTTAAGTCTCTGCTCTCTGGCTTCTATCCTCATCATTTACCTGAAACTACTGTCTCTGAAGCTATTAATAATGATATTTTAATTGCCAAATCTAGTGGCCTTTTCCTCAATCCTTATCCTTCTTGACCTCCCAATAGACATTAACAGTGTTAATCACTCTCTTCTCCTTGACATTTTCTCTAGTTATGTGCATGTGTGTGATACTGTTCTCTGCTAGGTTTCCTTCTACCTGTCTGACCACTTTTCCTCCTCAGTCTCCTTTGCTAGAACTTTATCAAGGTCGGCCCATTGTCTGTGAGTCTGCCAATACTCTCTCTAGGGCCTTCTCTTCTTCCTCTATACAATTTTGCTTGGTGAATCTCATCAGCAAGATCATGATAATCTCAATTACCATCCCTATGCAAATGGTTCTCAAATGTTTTTATCAGTCCTATCTTTCCCCTTCAACTACTTTTCCCTCTCCAACTGTCTATTGAACTGTTTTGTCTCATAGATATCTTAAATACATGTCCAAAACTGAACTAAGTATCTACCTATAACTTTCCTTTTACGATCAAGGGTACCACCATCCCCTCAGTCACTCAGGCTCTCAACCAAGGGATCATCCTCAACTCTCTCTCACTTCCCATATCCAGTCAGTTGTCTAGTTCTACCTTTTCTATTTTTGTAACATTTCTCATGTATCCCTTTTTCTCCTCTCACACTGCTGCCACTTTGATATATACCTTCATTATTTCATACCTAGACTGTTAAAACAGCCTGATACTTGTCCTCCCTGCCTTGAGTCTCTCCCTACTCCAGGACATTCTCCAATCAGTTTATAAGGTGATCTTCTCCATGGATCTGACCATGTCACATCCTCCCCACCTCTCTTCCATTCGTTTAATAAACTCTAGTGGCTGCCTCTCACCTTCAAGATCAAATAGAAAATACTCTGTTTGCCTTTAAAAGCCCTTTACAATATGGCTCCATCTTACCTTTCTAGCCTACTTCTTCTAGCCTAGCCTTCCTCCTCACTTCATTCTGCAATCCACTGTTACTGACCTCTTTTCTGTTCCTCTCACATGACCCTCCAGGCATTTTCACTGGTTTTTCCCCATTTCTAGAATTCTTACCTTCTTTGTCTTTGCCTCCTTACTTCCCTCAAGTTTCAGCTAAATTTCCACCAAAAATCCTTTTTTGTTCACCTTAATACTAGTACCTTCCTTTTTATCCTATAAAAATCTTATTCCTACATAGTTTCTTCTATGTTGTCTCTGCCATTAGGCTGTGAGCCTTCTTTCTCATAAGTCCCTCAAAAATGTTTTGGATCTGTTTTCTGCCTTTCTCTCTTTCCCCAGCAGTTAGCATAGTGCCTGGTATATAGTAGATGCTTAATAAATGCTTCCTCACTTGACCATGAGGATAAACCCTACTAAATTCAGAAAGGCTGACCACAGGGTATTGAGTTTTTCAGCCAACACCATCTACTAAGGCAGAGAAGCAAGGGTCTTTTTTAAAAATGTTATTTAATTAATTAATTTAGAATATTTTTCCATGGTTACATGATTCATGTTCTTTCCCTCCCTTCCCCCAACCCACTCCCATAGCTGACACACAATTCCACTGGATTTTACATGTGTTCTTGATCAAGACCTATTTCCATATTATTAATATTTGCGTTATGGTGATCATTTAGTCTACATCACCAATCATATCCCCATTGACCCATGTGATGAGGCAGTTGTTTTTCTTCTGTGTTTCTACTCCCACAGTTATTCTCTGGATATGGATAGTCTTCTTTCTCATAAGTCCCTCAGAAATGTTTTGGATCATTGCATTGCTGCTAGTAGAGAAGTCCATTAAATTCTATTGTACCACAGTATATCCATCTCTGTGTATAATGTTCTCCTGGTTCTGCTCCTTTCACTCTGCATCAATTCCTGGAGGTCATTCCAGTTCACATGGAATTTCTCCAGTTCATTGTTTCTTTTAGCATAATACTATTCCATCACCAACAGATACCACAATTTGTTCAGCCATTCCCCAATCGAAGGGCATCCCCTCATTTTTCAATTTTTTGCCACCACAAAGAATGAGAGAAGCAAGGATCTTGTATCAGCAGGAGGATAATATCCACACCAATGAAATCACAGATGATTGACTACTGAGAAGCTTACAAAAAACGTACACTTCAAAGGAGTGGATCCCTTTCATCTTGTCAAACCTTAGCTTTTCATTTCAAACTCAAGAAGAGCACAAAAAGAACACTTTTTGAGAAATATGATTGGTTTTTGTGCCCAATCAGATTCTTCCATGGGACAACTAATAGGATGCATCCTGTTAGTTAGAGAGTTCCAGTCACGGAAGAATGGAGAGCAAAGGAAATCAATCTTGTTGCCTCCACTGTCCAGTGTTGGAAGAGATTAGCAATAACTCAAAATAGATATGGGTGAGACTCTAAGAAGAGGGAGCCTAAAGGTCAACTAATAGAGAAGAGGGAAAAGGAAAATTGGAAAGAATATGAAGTTAAAAAAAAGTGATGAAAGTGGATGAATCTAGGTAGAGAAAAGGGAGGAAGCTAGAGATTATTGGAGTAAATGGGTACCTAGAAACTAAGGGAAAAGATAGCAGGAATTTCATGGTATAGCTTGGGGAATTTGATAAAGGACACAGGTTCCTGATTATCTCCAACTTTCATTTTCAATTTAGACTCCTTGATATGTGAGGTGGCAGATAGCCACCAGAGAGGAAACAAGGGAAGGTACAGGGGCAATGTGGCAAAGTGGAAACAGTGCTGAAATGTGGAGTTTGGGGATCAGCTGAGTAACTTTAAGCAAACTCAGCCTGTCTAGGGTCCAGTTTTCTTATCTCTAAAAGGAAGACCAAAGAGTATGAGTATCTGATTATCCTTGCTATTCCCCTCTTCCCTTTTCTGTCTTTCTGCAAAACTCGAGGGTATATGTTTGGGGCCAGAGCAAGGATCTCAGAAGCATTGCATTCTTCCTATTGATGTACCCAGCCAGACCTGAATAGCTCAGTCCTTCAGCTGCAGCCAGGCAGGAATCCAGAGCCCACCAGCATGTGAAAGAATGCTCAAAATCACTAATAATAAGAGAAATGAAAATCAAATCTCACCCCATAAAAGCTGTCAAAGATGACCAAAAATGGCAATAGTTATTATTGGAGGGGTTATAGAATGATGAGAACACTAATGCATTGTTGGTGAAACTGTGAAATGGCATAACCATTTTAGAAAGCAATTATAAATTATGCAAATAGTGATTAAAGTGCTCCATACCCTTTGAACCAGAGATTCCATTACCAGAATTGCAACAGGACCTCATTTTATTCAGCTAATATATTCTAAGACTCTTCACATAAGTTGGAAATTGTACATAATAGCAAACCTCATTATTTCATAAGTATTTCTTATACAAACATACCCAGGCACTTTACAGTCTTTCTTGGGCTTATCATAGCTACGAGCATCACTTACTCTTGTACTTTGAAAAACTAAATTTTGATAATGAAACAAAGAGAAACACTGCCCTGAAAAGAGCAAGACTTGTTATAAACAAGATTTGTTATAAACTCTGGACAAAGATTAATGATGGAGTTAATGTCTGGCACAAAACAATGTAATGACTCACAATAATACTTCTCAGAGTGAGAATGAGTATGATTGGGCAAACTCCTGAGACTTTATGTCCATTAGAAAATTAGCACAGATTTAACATGTAATTAAGTTTTCTTTATTTTACATATTTTTCTACCTTTATTTTTTTCAGTTTCCAATCATATAAACCTGATTTCACATGTGTTGAGTTCAAGTGAAACTGTATACTACTGTATACCTCAAGGAAATCATCAAAAAGAAGGAAGTCTGCATATATTCTACAATATCTCTTGAAGAACTTTTGGGAATAGCTAAGTTTTGAAAACAAAATACATATCTATGTAAATTGGGGAGTAGTTTAAAAATTGTGGTACATTTATGTAATAAAATATTATTAAGCTTCAAGAAATGATACATAATGATAATATATATATAATCCAGATCAAACTGCTTGCCATCTCTGAGAGGAGAGAGGTTAGTAGGGGAGAGAGACAATTTGGATCTTATAATTTCAGAAAACATTGTTTTTTAAATTGTTGTTGCATGTAATTGGGAAAATAAAATATCTTTGAATAAAAAAAGAAAAGAAATGATGTATAATCTGAATACTGAGAAGCATGGAAAGATCTTTATGAACTGATACAAAACAAAGTAAGCAGAGCCAAGAAAATTATATACACAGTGACAGCAACAAAAACATCAAAAGTGAATATAACAGTTTTATAAAGATCGAGCATGACTCAAATGAAGAGATATGAGAAAACATCATCAATGCACTCCTTTGTAAAGGTGGGAAGTCCACAAGTATTATACATTGCACGTGTTTTCAGACTTTTTCAATGTTTTGATCAATTGTACTGATATTTCTTTTCTTCTCTTTCTGTCTCTTTTTTAAAAAAGGGAGGATAAATGTGTTCACCAATTCCAATTATGCTTTCAACATTGCGCATGCAATCAGACAAATATGGAAGCACAGAGATTTTATTACCTCATCCAGGAGGCAGATTTCTTATGGGAACCTTATATTGCAGCTTCTAGAAGCAGTTCAGCAACCCAAGGAATTGACAGTTATATACTGCTGTAGCCATTCTTGTAGGAAAGATAAAATATCCCTAAGTAACAACAGAGCAGATATCACAGCAAGATATGCTGCACAGTTTGGACCTGTACATGATCTGAGTTTCTCCTTAGTTGAGGACAAGGAAATAACACAAGCCTACAATGAAAGGGAAATTCAGTCATGGACAGAACATCTTGGTGCCAAACTATAAGAGGGATATGGTTCTCTGAATCTGAAAAACCCAGTTTGCCTAGAGCATTATATTATCATCTGTGTAATGCTATACATTCAAAAGGGCATTTTGAAAAGCCAAGCCATTTTAGATACTGCCCAATGATTTTGGACAGCTTCCAGGATATCCTCTTTTGCAATCAGAATATGTCACTCATGCAGTCTCTGCAAACAGTTCAATCAAGGGAATTTTAGAAGCAAAGCCCTAGGAGGTCAGCCATTAGTTTTTACCCCCTTTGAATGTTTGAAAATAGACTACCGAAACATGACATATGATAAAGGTACAAGTATTCTTTGGTTACCATAGACAGACTGACAAGATGGCCTGAAGTTTTCCCTGCCAAAAAGAACACTGCTGCTTTTGTAGTAAAAACCCTACTGAAAGAAATCATTCCTAGGTTTGACATACCAAATAAGATTGACTCGGATCATGGGATTCATTTTACATTACAAGTCCTACAAGAAGTATACAAGAGTTTAGGAATTGAAGGGAGCTACCACACTATTTACCATGCCAAAAGCACTGGCCAAGTGGAAAGATTAAACTGAGAAGTGAAAACTCTAGTGGAAAAACTCTGTGCAGAGACTCACCTTAAATGGACAGAAGTTCTATTATTAGTGTTATTTCACTTAAGGACAAAGCCAAGTGGAGACTTACACATCTCTCCTTATGAAATGCTTTATGGACAGTCACTTTGGCAAGGGAGAGAATGCAAACCTACATACATTTCAATGCTCAGCGGAGAATGTCAGCTGCATACATACTTGCAAACTTTTCAAAAAAGGCTAAAAGAACTACACAGCTTGGGCCTGATCCCACAAAGAGTACCATTGGATTACTCCCTACATAAAATAGTGCCTGGAGACTCTGTTTATATAAAGAATTTTAATAGAAAGTCTATAATAGACAAAAAATGGAGTGGACTATTCCAAGTTATTGCAACAACCGCTACATCTATAAAAATCTTGGGAATAGATCCATGGTTTCATGTTTTCAGCAGAAAATCACAGAAAGCCATGACCAGAAGAGAACACACAGATTCAGAATTAGACCAAATCTAGACCCAAATCCAGGAGCAAATGCAGAAGATAAAAGCAACAATGATGAAATAGAATTTGAAGAGGACTGAAATAAAACTGCTACACCAACACAGAAACTGATACACCAAGAATATTGCATACAATCTATACACACGCACACACACACACACACACACACATACACACACAATTTCCAGTGTAGGAGAGGAGCAGAGATAGGGAAAGGAGAGATTTCACCAGTCAAGACATTAGATGGCAGTCAAAATTTCAGACTACCACAGATGAAGAGATAAAGAGGAGGATCAAAGAAGAAGGAAAAGAGATCTGCATCCAAACAACTGTATAAGCTGCAATGCACAGCTAAATCTTACTTTATGGGGGCAGCTGGGTGGCTCAGTGGATTGAGAGCCAGGCCTAGAGACGGGAGGTCCTAGGTTCAAATCTGGCCTCAGACACTTCCCAGCTGTGTGACCCTGGGCAAGTCACTTGACCTCCTTTGCCTAGCCCTTACCACTCTTCTGTCTTGGAACCAGTACACAGTATTGATTCCAAGATGGAAGGTAAGGGTTTAAAAAGATTTTAATTAATCTGTTCCAAAGCAGAAGGGCAGTAGGGGCTAAGCCACAAGGATCAAACTTTAAAAAGAAAATGTAAGTGTCAATGAATCATGACAAGCATAAAGAGTGACAACTAGATAGCTAGGTCTAGAGACAGAAAGTCCTAGATTCAAATCTGTCCTCAGACATTTCCCAGCTGTGTGACCCTGGGCAAGTCACTTGGCCCCCATTGCCTAGCCCTTACCACCCTTCTGCCTTAGAGCCAATACACAGTTTTGACTCCAAGATGGAAGGTAAGGATTTAAATAAATAAATAAATAAATCTTCCTTTATGCACAAGCAAACAGGAAGAAACTTCAGAAGATGGAAGTCACATAAGGTGTCACGCCATTAACACAATGAACATCACACTTAGGGACATGCATGCAACACGAACATAACACCAAGAATGAAGTTGATCTCAGCAGTCAACGTGTAGACAAGGACTCCAGCAACCTTTGATAAGTATGTGCATGCATCACTACATAACTGGACACAGATACAACACAAACTGATGTATGGGGACCCTTATGGAAATAAATGGGTATCCATGAGTTTGCAAACTGCAAATTGTAAATATGTAAATATAAAGTCCTGCAAAGTCTTAGGCGGATGGAAAGATCAAAGATTTTTCTGTGTGACTGACAACGAAGTCAGGACTCTGTAAATATGTATAAAATATATGTAAATGTTGTACAAAGTAATTGTATTCTAGTTAACAATAGCAATAGAGTGAGGGATAAGATATCATAGGATACAGATAGTATAATGTAGAATTCGGGATAGGATAGATAGGGCCTAGGGAAGTTGAATATACAGCTAGACAGGGTAAGGGAAAGAGCAGAGATAAGATAGAATGTAAAAGTAAGTTAACAAAATTGTATTAAATAAGATTAGGTTAGAATAGAATAGGCTAACAATAAGATAGAATTGTATTAATGGTTATAATACTTGACATTGTTTAAACAAATTAGAAGTAGAAATTGTTATGTTGCTTACATTAGTTGAGTCATACACATTGTTACGAGATAATTTTGTCAAGCCCTTGTTTTTCCAACTTTGCAACTTCATGTAAACCTAACAGACTATCCTACCCAAAACTTTCCACAAGCCCTTCTTAGAATTAGCTTTAGTTAGCATAGTGTAAGAATGGGTTAGAGAAGACAGATTTGTTTTTTGGGGGCATGGGAACATTAGTTAGCTAGGATTAGATTTTAGTAAACATAAATTAATCCCAGTGCAACTTTAGGAAAGATTGCACAAGACAAAAAGTGGGATTTGTAATGATGAGTGCATGAGAGAATTTTGAAATCTTTGCATCAGGGGTGAGTGGCAGAAAATGTTGGTTGGAGAGTGAGGCATGCTGGGAAAGTGAAACTGACCTGAGAAAGATCTATATGGAATTCTTGGCTTTTTGAGCTGAGTCCTTGACCTGACAGGACCTGTTCCCCAGCTGAGGATCTCACCGAGATCCACAAGAGAATATCCTGTTCCTGTATCCAAGTTCTTCTATAGATCCATCATCTGTCTTATATCTCCAACCACCTCTCAACTGAGGAGATCTCTCAAACCCCAAAGCGGGGCCGAGGACTCATGGAGGAGAGAGCCCAGCTCCCTTGCCCTTCCAGCCCTCTTGCACCTATATATTTACATATTCTTCAGACCAGATATATATAGATATATATATAGATATATATATGTTAAATTATGGGGTTATTTAGTTGGGGTACGGGACAAAGAAACCTGGATCCACAAAATTATGCTGCCCAGGTGAAAGACCATATTAGGAAAACATTAGGGAAACCAATCCCCACTTTCCATCTCCCAATTTGCCTACAGTACCATTATTAAACTTTACAAACCATAGTCAGATTTGTCCAGCTTCTTGGCTTATACTTGAGGAGATTTCTAAATCAAGTTCAACAGAGAGGCACCAAGACCATCCCTCACTGAGGCAAAGACTCCACTGAGACTTGTCTCCAAATCCTCTCTGTGACAGAGAAACTGAGGTTGGCCTTGGGTTTTTTTGGTGGGTGAACCCTGTCATCAACTCTCCGCCGCCCCTTTCCCTCAGGGAACCTCAATATATCAGTGCAGCAATTGACATCAGTCTCTCTCAGGGGAGGTGAGAGGTAAATAGGTGCTAAGCCCATTCAGGCTTCAACTCTCTCTCTCATTCAGATTCTTCTCCAGAACTCCTTGAGAAACTCCACTGATATGCCATCAAAATCAGTGGAGAGAACTTCAGAAACCTCCATTTTTACAATCTTTACCCTCCCTCTTGGAATTAATACAGTGGTTCCAAGGCACAAGAGCAGTTAAGGGCGAGGCAGTTAGTGTTAAGGGACTTGACCAGGGTCACACAACTAGGGAATGTCTGAGGGCAGATTTTAACTCAGAGCCTCCTATCTGTAGGCCTGGCTGTCAATCCAATGAGTCACTTCACTGCCCTCTGGATTTTTTTTCTTTTAAAAATATTTATTTATTTATTACTATTTATTACATGACTTTATATTTATATTTATTTAATATATAATTTATATTTATAACTATTTATTATGTTTTATATAATTTTATATAATTTATATTTATAACTATTTATTACATGAATTGGACCTCTAGGAAGGGTATGGGAAGGGATGGTCAGGATAACTATGATGATATGAAAAAATGAAACATAAGACATCAATGAAAAATTATTTTTAAAAAGAAAGAAAAAAACTATGCTAGACATCAAGGACACAAAGAAGTAAGTTTAAGGCATAGTTTTTTTGCCAAGAAGGAGCTCAGTACAGTTGGGAACACAATATATACCTAAAAATATAGGAACAATAATGCTACAATTGAAACATATGCTGAGTATTAGATGGTTGCTTAAAGCTAACCACTGCTATAGGGCACCAGAGGAAAGAGAGCTAGCTCCCATGCACAAAGGTATTCTAGGGATTCATGGAGGATATAGGACTATCTCTGGGCATGGAAGGATGGAATATAGATAAGCAAGGGAGAACTGTTGGAGAATTTTGAGCAGGCAAGGGATTTGGGCAAACATGTTTTAGAAGAAAAGATTTGGCCAAAGAATAGAATGCCAGGAATAAAAGGTGGCTCTACCATGTAGCTCAGACACGAGATAGTAGACAGACAGCCCCTATCCGCCATGGATACCACATATCAAGAGATTTAGAGGACAGTCCCAACAAGCTGGCATTTTCCTCATGGACAATTCATTGCAGGATGCATAGACGAGCATCCATAGGATGGGAAGGTGTGAATGGGCTGAGACTTGTACTACTGGTGAGAGTGTTCACCTTAGTGGGAGAACAAATGACCAAAGTATAATTTGGTTTATTGTATGGATTGCAGGGGGAGAGTTAAGCCACTATTTCAATAATTAGGTTTAGGGTAATGAAAAGACTTAGTAAATGACTCTGGGTGTGTGTTGAGGATGGAATGAAAAAGAAGTCAAGCTGTCAAGAGTAGAAGAATGATGATTCTCTTCTTTGCTTCGTGAAGTTGATCCAAAATTGCTTGTGACTAGCTCCCAATGTAAATATGTAAACAGAATTGCACAGTATGCTGTCTATTTTCAAGGAACACCATACAACATACAGGTAACAATGAAAATGAATGAAAAGGAAAAATTCTTTTTTAACTCCATAGAATTTCCCATCAAAAGCTCTTAAAGCAAAGGCATTGAATGCAATATTTTATTCGAACTGATTTTTAAGTCTCAAAATTATTACTATTTTGAAAGATTACATATTTTCCTAGCACTTGTCAACATTCTCAGTAATGAAACTAACAAATAGGAAAGTGACATTTCAGAGCTAGTATCAAAACAGGAAAAGCCTGGCAAAATACACCAAAGCCTGAAGTTCAGGAAACCTAACAGAACAGCTACCTAATTTATTCTCAAATAGCTACTCACATTTTTGAGGTTTAATTGCAATTAGAATTAGAAGGAAGTACCTCCTAATAAGCAGGCTTCTTGGGGGCAGCTGGGTGGCTCAGTGGATTGAGAGTCAGGCCTAGAGATGGGAGGTCCTGGGTTCAAATCTAGTCTCAGACACTTTCTAGCTGTGTGACCCTGGACAAGTCACTTGACCCCCATTGCCTAGCCCTTACTGCTCTTCTGCCTTAAAGCCAATACACAGTATTGACTCCAAGATGGAAGGTAAGGGTTTTTTAAAAAAACAAAATAAAATAAATAGGCTTCTTCTGTCTTCCCTGTGTATTATGTCTATGAAGCTCCTGCCCAAACCCCAACCACTTCTAAGAGTTTAAAGTCTGCTTTGGGTTCAACTTACTAAATTAATTCTTATGAGCCCTCCATCCTTCAGAATTTCTTTTTCAAAAGGACAAGTCATTTAACCACCAATTATATGACATCACACCATAATGATAAAAATAAATAACTTGCTTAAAATAGAATAAAATCAAGATGCCCCCAATGTTCCCAGGGACCAGTCAAAGCACCAAACCTCTTCCTAATCTGGAGGAAAAGAAGGTCATGAAGATATTCCAGTTTTCTCCATTTTTTCTCCCTTTTGAGCAGAGTAGGACACGGTAAGTTAACAACTTATCCACTTGGGCCTTCATCTCTTTTCCTTCTATTTTACTTAATGATTTCATCAGCCGCCACATATTCAATTACCATCTAGAGATGCAGATGAATCTCAGAAATATTTATTCAGCCCTAATCTCTCTCATTACCTCCATACTCATATCTCCAACTGCCTCCTAGATATTTTAAACTCAACATATTCAAAACTAAAGTCTTTATTCCTTGCCCCAAGCACACCCTCCTTTCCAATTTCTTTATTATTGTCAAAGGCACAATCACCTTCCCAGCCATCCAAGCTCCTGTAGCCTAGAGTCCTCATTTTTATCTCTTCCCACCCCCTATCAATCTGTTTAAAGATCTGTCACTTCATAACATCTCTTAAATTTACTTCCTTCTCCACTCTGACTCTGCCACCACCCCAGTGTGGGTCTTCAATAATCTGCTGGTTGCCCTCCTTCCCTCAAGTCTCTCCTCACTCCAGTCCATCTTCCACTCAGCTGTCAGTCTTTTATGAAGACAAATTTGCAAATTTGGTCAAGTCACCCAACCTCTTCAATAAACTCCAGAGGCTTCCTATCATCACCAGGATAAAATATAAAATTTCCTGTTTGGCAAACGAAGTCCTTCACAACCTACCTTCCTCCTACCTTTCAAGTCTTCTTAGATTTTGTTCCTTGTCATGAATTTTTCCATCCAGCACCAATGACCTCCTTGCTGTTCCTTAAATAAGACACTGCATCTCTTGGCCTCCAGGCATCTTCATTGACTTTTTTCCATGACTGGAATAATCTACCTCCTCATTTCTGCCTCCTGGTTTCTCTGGTTCCCTTCACATCCTAGTTTAAGTCCCATATTCTACAATAAACCTTTCCTGATATACCTCAATTCTAGTGCCATCCCTCTATGAATTATTTCCTATATATTCTGTACATAAATTTTTGTTTATATGTTGTCTCTTCCTTTAGAATATAACCTCCTTAAGAGCAGGAACTGTCTTTTGCCTTTCTTTGCATTCCCAGCACTTGGCATAATGCCTGATATATCTTAATAAAAGTTTATTAACTGACTGACTCTTCATACTCAGGTCACTATCAAAATGTACCTCAAAGATAATATTAATAGTAATAATAATGTTTATATCACACTGCAAAGTGCTTTACATACAATACCTCATTTGATTCTCATGACAATCCTGTAGGTAGGTATAGGCACATCTTGGAAATATTTCAGGTTCAGTTCTAGATCAACTCATTACAGTAGATAAAACTATAAAACAAGTCACACACATTTTTTATTTCCCAGTGCATATAAAATTTATGTTCAGATTATGTTGTAGTCTATTAACTGTACAATAGTATTAGGTCTTAAAAACAATCTACATACCTTAATTTTAAAATATTTTGTTGCTAAAAATGCTAACTATCATCTGAAGCTTCATGGAGTCAAAATCTCTTTGCTATTGGAGGGTCTTGCCTCTGTGTTGATGGCTACTGACTGCTCAGGGTGGTACTTACTTAAGATCAGGATGGCTGAAGTAATTTCTTAAAATAAGACAACAATGAAGTTTTCCATATGGATTGACTCTTCCTTTCCCAAAAGATGTCTCTGTAGCATTTGATCCTATTTGATAGCATTTTAACCACAGTAGAACTTCTTTCTAACTTGGAATAAATCTTCTCAAACCTTTCCGTTGCTTTATCAATTAAATTTATGTAATATTCTTCAATATTGTTGTGTCTCAGGGATTAGGGAAGCCCAAGAAGAAAGACGAGGAATGGCCAGTTGGTGGAGCAGTCAGAACACATACAACGTTTATTGATTAAATTTGCCATCTTATGTGGGTGTGGTTTGTGGCACCCCCAAAACAATTATGATAGTAACCTCAAATCACAGACCACATAACAGATGTAATATAATAAAAAAAAAGTTTGAAATCTTACAAGAATTGCCAAAATGTGACCCAGAGACATGATGTGAACACATCCTGTTCAAAAAATAGCATTGATGGGCTTGTTCCATGCAAGGCTGCTACAAACTTTCAATTTGTTTTTTAAAAAATGCAATATCTGAAACATTTTTCTTCTTATTGACCTCTCTCAGCTCAGTTCATCAGATTTTTCTTATATATTCTGTTTTTGTGTGGTCCACTTTGATTGTTGACAGCAACAATAATGAGAAAATTCCTCTTTCTACCCACTGTCTCCTGATTCCTTTCACTTGTTCCTCTCCTCTCTGAGCTGGGCTCCCCTTTGGTCCAGGCTGGACAATGACTGAAGTCAGTCCTTGTCCACAAACTTGCCAAGATTCACAATGAGTTAGTGAAATAACCAAGAGCTGCATCCACACTTTGGTCCATTCTGATAACCATTAGCACCACATCTGCTCAATGTATGCAGCAGCCAACAAAAACTTTTACTAGAGCAAATAGTATTCAGTAGATCTTCCCAGACCCACCAGTTTCTTAGCAGTGGCCCACCCAGTAACAAGGAGCACCTGGAGTCCCAAGGTCCCAGATTCCAAGCCTTGGTTCATATTTTCCATCAAGATGAAAAATATGTGACTTTGAACAACTTGTAAAATTGTAATGTAAGCTTCAATTACATTCCTGCCACCTGGTTGTTCTCCAGCCCAAGACTGATGGGACTGTATTCATTTGCCAGGCTATACTAAGTCCAAATTATAAACAGGTTAAAAGATATTGTTTGGGAATCAAATAGCACTGACTGAGACAAAAGTGTTTTCCTCCATCAGGACCACAGGTTTAATTATAGAGGGCAGAATGGTTCAAAAATTTGGAGCTAGAAAGTACTTGGTAGGTCATGTAACCTAACTCCCTCCTTTTGCATGCAGAGAATACAAAGAAAAGTACAATCAGTCTCTGTCCTCAAGGAGCTCATGGTCTAATGGAGGGACCACGAAGTAGTTAAACAACAATATTAAAAAAAAAAACCTCATCCTGGCTGGAGCAATGGTAGCTGTTTCTCTTCCCATATACCCTACCTGAGCACTTTGTCTTTTGAGCTTCTCAGGAAGATGAGCGACCTACAGTCACACAGGCTACAAGTGGCAAAGCGGACTGAAGTCCCCATCCTCCACTTTTAAATTCCAACTATGTTTTTTTTAGGAAAAGTAAGATTCCAAAAAGATCTGCATTTTTTTGTTCATGTGATACATGATTCTTGATAAGAGAATCCAAATACCATGGAAAGCAATTATTTTGGCCATTTCAGAGGACCTCTCTGAAGTAGGGGTGGACCAAGGAATTTCAGTACAATCTGTGACTCTTGGGAAAAACTATCCACTTCTAACAACTAGGATGAGAAAGAAATTTTTCCTGATAGTCTCTTAATGTCCTCAAACAAGGTTTACAAATTTAGGTCTGGGAAGGACTTCAGAGGTCATTGAGTCCAACACTCGGATTTTACAGATGAGGAAATGAAAGCCCACAGAGGGTGTCATTTGTCCATTTCAGTCTATCAACAAACATTTAATAAAAAACCAGCTAGGTGCTGGTCTAGGGGATGGGGATATAAAGACAGAAATGAAATAGTCCTTGCCGTCAGGGATACCTACCGAGAAAGATGTCTCACTGTAACAGTGTGGGACGATCAAATGTGATTGCCTTTGTTACTAAAAGCAATGCAATGATCCAGGACAATTCTGAGGGACTTCTGAGAAAGAATGCTATCTACATCCAGAGAAAGAACTGGGGGAGTAGAAATGCAGAATAAAACGTATGATATATCACTTGTTTATGGGGGTATATGAGTTGGAGTTTTGGTTTTAAAGGATTGCTTTTTTATAAAAGTGAATAATATGGAAATGGGGGTAGAAGAGTGGCCTTGTCAGACACATTTTAGGAAAGTCACTAAGGCATCTGCATAGAAGATGGACTACACTACAAATAGAGAGATTGGAGGCATGGAGGGAGATGAGTTAGGAGATTACTGAAGTGGTCCAAGGGAGAGGGGATTAGGGTCTGAATTAGAATGCTGGGTATGGGAGCAGAGGGAAGGGGGTTGATGGAAAGTTATTGTGGAGGTAAAAAAAATGGCAATATTGAGATACTAATTAGATATGTGAGATAAGGGAGAATAAAGAGATAAGGATAATGTCCAGTTTAGGAGGAATGAGAGAATTCTGCGCCAAGCCAGGGAAATTTAGAAGCGAGTACGTTTTGGGGAAAAGATAAGTTTAGTTTGTGACATATTGAGTCTGAGGTTCTAAAAGAATCAACAGTTTCAAATATCTATTGATAGTAGAGGACACATAACTGGAGCTCAAGGTGTAAACCTTAAAATTTCTTAGACTTATGAATGTTGGAAATTTCACCATTGGGAAATTTCATACTTGGAAAAAATTTCCTACTGATAGTAAGAACTCTATTGGAATGTGAAAACCCTTGGCATGGGAGGGTCCTTCTCCTCCCTACTTAAGACTACTTTAGGACAGAAACCTTTTGCTAAACAATGGAAAGGGCTTTGACCTATGCTTAAGCATAGAACAGGAAGTTCTTTGAGTCATGATTGATTTTAGAATTGATACAATAGAGATACTTGGAATGACAGAACCAGGTCTTGGAACTTACAATCTCCACCCTACTCAGTCTAACAGGATTTAGGAAGGGCTGCAGCATAGATCAAGATTTAATTATTTGAGAATATGACCTACAACAGACATGTGCAAAGGAAACAGACCTCTGGGCAGTCCTGGGTTAAGCTAGAGCCACCATTGGCACAGGGGAGACATGGACAGTGATTGGTAGATGTGAGAACTGAGGGGAGGGGACTTAGATGGTTTCCTTAAAGATAGCGGGGGTCTGAGGAGAGTTTTTTTGCTCTGAGGAGGTTTTGCTCTGAGCGAGGTGGCTCTGAAGGAGGATTGAGGAGGTTGCTCTGTTGGAGGATCAGGAGAGAAGGCTGGCTCTGAAGGAGGAGAATTCTCTGGAAACATTTCTTGAAAGGAGGCTCTCTTGAAGGTGGAGCCTGAGGTTGGCATGAGAAGCCTTACCTAGAGAGATCTTGGGTGAGTGATAAAACCAACTGACTGATTTATTCATTCTTCTTACTTTCTTACTTTCTCTCTTTTTCTATTGATTAATCAGTGTATTATAAATTAAATTTCTCTATAAAACCCAGTTGGCTTGGGCATATTCATAAATTGGGAATATATTCCCTGGCGACCATCTTATATTTATATAAAACCAAGACACAGTAGAAAACATATTTCAGCGGTCATAATTGATACATATATATATTTCCCTTGCTCCCAAACATTTTAATTATCACAGTTTATGGCTCCCACTCTCTTATCTACAACTAATTAACACTCAAAACTATTTTAAATCTAACAAAGGGAGATTCTAAGGCTAGATATATGTCTCAACATTATTGGAATATGGATGATAACTAAACCCAGGGAAGCTGAAGGCAGCTAGGATGTGAACCTCGACAGAAAAAAGAATACTTGGAACAGTAGTAGAACACACCAGAGAAGCTAATACTCAAATTCAGATTTTGTTGAGTACTTTCTATATGCAAAGCATTGAGCTTAATCAAATATTGAGGGGTGAGGTACTCGAATTCATTGAAAATATGGAATAATGTCAATTATAAAATGGAAAGAACACTGATCTGGGGATGAGAAGATAGGAACTCTGGTTCTGGTTCTTTCACTAATTTAATGTATAAGGCACTGTTGCCTATTGGAATTTGTAGAATAACAGTAGCTACCCCAAAAGGATGTGAAGATCAAAATGAGATGGTGTATCTAGAGCACTTTATTCATTTTAATACTTTGTAAAACATCAGTCCACATTATTGTTACATTGGGAGGTCACTTCAATCTGCTAGGTCTCTGTTTCCTCATCCATTAAATGAAAGGAGGCTAGATGAGAGAGATCTCAGGTCTTCTGCCATTCTGTATTCTATCCATATCTATGCCTTCACAGCCCCAGGTCATTTTCTTTGACTATAGGGAAATTGGATTGATTATCAAATACAATGCCATATGTTGGTCAGAGGAAGGACTCTGTGTAAAACTGAGGTGACTAATCATGTAAACGTTGGAAAAGAACTTGCAAAAACGATTGTTTTTCTGCCCAAGGACTGGAATTGACGTGGACAGTTAGGCAATGAAGGAGCAGAAACGATTTTCTGCTCCATTTCAACAATAGCAACAAAAACATGATGAGGAGAAAATAATGCCAAGTGGAAATTTTCATTTCCTTCCTCAGGGATAGAAAGCACACCAGTTTATTAAGTCTTTTAAATTCTGTAACCACAAATTGCAGCAAAGAAGAGCGAAAGAAGAAAAGCTGGTTTCGGATGAACTGAAGAGATGTGGCAATGAAATAAAGAGATTCCTATACAGGACAGGAGCCCAATAAGTCACTAGCAAGAGGGGGGGGGGGGGGGGAAGGATTTTTAATTTGTTCTTAGTAAACACCAAGAGCACCTCCCAAAGAGCCTCCCACTTTGCTTTAAGGATTACTGAAGGGCTTTTAAAGTAAAGATGAATAGCCGTAGTATGAATTCTTTCTAGCAAAAATAGCCACAGTATGTCTTTCAATAGGGAACCAACATTTACATAGGGAATAGAAGACAAGTATTTATTAAATTCCTACAATATCCAAGACACTGTGCTAAGAGCTTTTCAAATATCTCTTTTGAGATATGCAATTTTATATGGTACTTTACATGCATTATCTAATTCAAGAGTTTTTTCACCAGAGGTCTGAAGTCATGTGTAGTTTTTTTTAATATTTTGATAATTATATTTCAATATAATCAGTTTCCTATGTGGTTTTTTATGTATTTGAAAACCTCCTTCTGAAAGAGGGTTCTTAGATTTCACTAGCAGCCTACCCAAGAAGTCCACAATACTCGAAATAGTCAAAACTTTTGCTTTCATTTGAGCTTCACAATAACCCTGTGAATGAAGTACTCAAGATAATCTTTTTCCAATTTTACAAATAAAGACATTTCAAATTAGGCAACAGAGTACATTAGGAATAAAGAACAAGGAGTTTGAAATCACAAGATCTCCATTAAAGTTCTTTCTGGGTCTGTTATGTATTACTTAACTTCTCTGAGCCTCAGTTTCCTTATCTGAAAAATGAAGGAGGTTGGACTAGTTGGCTTCTAATGTCCCTTCTAAATGTGGTTCTATTACTAGACCAAAATCACATAGTGTCAGAGATAGAATTTAAACCCGGGACTTTCATAAGGCCAAGACCTGATTTCTGAATCATAAATTAAAAGAAACTATATTATTTTAATGTATTATTATTTTTAACTTTTTTTAATTTTGAGCTCCAAATTTTCTCCCTCCCTCCCATTCCCCTAACCAATGAGAAGGCAAGAAATATAGTATCAATTAAACATGTAAAACCATGCAAAATGTATTTCCACATTAGCCATATTGCAAAAAAAAAAAAAAGTAAAGGAAGAAAAATAAAAAAAGTAAAAAATATTGTGTGTCAATCTACACTCTGACTCCATCAGTTCTCTCTCTCTGGAGATGAATATCATTTTTTCATCATGCATCTTTGGCATTTTCTTAGATCATTGGTTTGATCAGAGTAGCTAAATTTTCACAGTTGATCATCCTTACAATATTGCTATTACTGTACACAATGCTCTCCTGGTTCTGCTCACTTCATTTTGCATCAGTTTGTATGTCTTCCCAGGCTTTTCTGAACTCATTCTGTTGATAATTTCTTATGGCACAATAGTATTCCATTACAACCATATATGACAGCTTGTTCATCCATTCCCCACCTAATGGACAATCCCTCAGTTTTCAATTCTTTGCCACTACAAAAAGATCCACTAAAAATATTCTGGTATAGGTAGGTCCTTTTTCTTTATCTCAGATCTCTTTGAGATACAAACCCAGTAGTGATATTGCTGGATCAAAGGGTACGCATAGCCTTATAGCCCACTGGGCATGGTTCTAAATTGCTCTTCAGAATGGTTAGACAGGTTCACAACTTCTCCAACAGTGCATTAGTGTAATAATTTTTCCATGGCCTCTCTAGTATTTGTCATTTTCCTTTTCTGGAATATTAGCCAATCTGATAGATATGACGTGGTACTTCAGGGTTGTTTAAATTTGCATTTCTCTTATTAACAGAAATTTAAAAGAGTTCTACCTATGAGTATAGATAACTGATTTCTTTTTTCCTGAAAATTGCCTATTCATATCCTTTGACAATTTATCAATTGGGGAAAGACTTGTATTTTTATAAATTTGACTCAGTTTCCTATGTATTTGAGAGACAGGACCTTTATCATAAAAACTTATGAATTTTTTTCCCATCTCCTGCTTTTCTTCTAATCTTGGCTGCCTTGGTTTTGTTTGTATAAAACCTTTTCAATTTCACATAATAAAACTCATCCATTTTATTTGCCCTTGTCCTCTCTATTTCTTGTTTGCTCATAAATTCTTCTCTTATCCATGGATCTGCTAGGTAAAAATTTGCATTCTTCCCTAATGTGCTAATGATATCAACCTTTATGTCTAAATCATGACCTAGTGTAAAATGTGTATCTATAGCTGCTTTCCAGTCTTTCCAGGAATTTTTGTCCAAAAGTGAGTTCATGTTCTAAAAGCTTATTTATCAAATTTGAATTTATTTATCAAATACTAGATTACTACCGTGTATCGCATACTTAATCTACTCTACTGAACCATTAGTCTATTAGTCAGTACTAGATAATTTTCATTATTGATGCTTTGTAACAGTTTTAAATCTGGTACTGCTAGGCTGCCTTCCTTCACAATATTTTTTTACCAATTTTCTTGATATTCTTAACCTTTTGCTCTTCTGGATGAATTTTTGATATTTTTCTAGCCCTACAAAATAATTTTTGGTAGTTTGGTTAGTGCAGCACTGAATAAGTAAAATAATTGAGGTAGAATTGTCATTTTTATTATATTGACTAGACAAATCTATGAGCAAGTAATGTTTCCCCAGTTTTTTTTAGATTTTTTTTAGTTTTAGATTCTGGGGTTTTTTGTGTGATATTGTACTCACATAATTCCTGGGTTTTCCTTGGGTGATAGACTCCCAATTATTTTATATTGTCTGAAATTATTTTAAATGGAATTTCTCTGTCTATCTCTTCCTGCCAGGCTTTTTTGGTAATATATGGAAATATTAATGGTTTAAGTGGGTTTATTTTGTAGTCTACAACTACACTAAAAATTATTTAAACTAGTTTTTTAGTTGAATCTCTAGGATCTTCTAAGTATGCCATTATGTCATCTACAAAGAGTGATAGTTTTATTCCCTCATTGCAAATTCCTTCAATTTCTTTTTCTTCATTTATTGCTATGGCTAGCATTTCTGGTACAATATTGAATAATAGTGGTGCTAATGGGCATCCTTGATTCACCCTTGATTTTATTGGGAAGGCTTCTAGCTTGTCCTCATTACAGATAATAGTTGCCAATGGTTTTAGATAGAGTCTACTTATGATTTTAAGAAAACTTCCATATCCAGTGTTTTAAATAGGAATGAGTGTTATATTTTGTCAAAAACTTTTTCTGGATCTATTGAGAGAATCATATGATATCTGTTGGTTTTGTAATTGATATGGTCTATGGTTAATTATGCTGATAGTTAAACATTCCCTGCTCTTAAAGGGCTACATGTATAACAAAGTAATGGGGGGGGGGGGGCCTAATAGGGAGGGGGGGGCAGGAGGTTGTAATTGAGTTAGGCATCAAATGAAGCCAGAAATTCAAAATGGCAGAGTTGGGGGGAGGAAAAGCATTCAAGGATTTGGGAATAGAGGAACAACGTAATAAAGGGAAATAGTCTCTACCAAGGAACAAGAGTAGGGGATATGTAACAAGGGAATCACTTTAAAAGACTGATATATATTAATTTAAGGTCGCCAAGGAATCAGCTATGTAATTCCTAAATGAAAAACTCAAGTCAGCCGTCAGCCTTTTTTGGAGTTTAATTACAATAGGAGTAAGAAAGGAATTAGAGATAGAGAGAGAGAAAAAGGGAGAGAAGGGAATAGGGCTTAAATACCCCTTCTGTTTAGGCTGGGCCAAAAGGCCCAAGCCCTTAGATAGCTGGGGCAAAGAAAAGAGATCAGTCCCTATTACTCACGTGTCCAAAATGGAGAAACAGTCTCAGAGGCCCCCACCTTCAGCTTCCTTCAGAGCAAGCCTTCTCAGAGCCCAGGAACCACACCGACCAAAACCTCAACCACCTCCCCCTATCTTTAAGGAAACCATCCAAGTTCCTCCCCTCAGTTCTCCCATCTACCAATCACTCTTCATCAATTTCCCTGTGCCAATGGAGGCTCTAGCTTAACCCAGGACCGCCCAGAGGTTTCTGGCTTTTGCACATGTCTGTTGAAGGTTATATTTTCAAATGATTAAATCTTTTCTCCTTTGCTACAGCCCTTTCTAAATCCTGTTAACCTGAGTAGGGTAGAGATTGGAATAATTAAATTTTGATCTAGGCTGCAGCCCTTACTCAATCCTATTAGGACTGAATAGGGTGGAGATTTATTCCAAGTATCTCCATTGTATCAATTCTAAAATCAATCAAGACTCAAAGAAATTCCTGTTCTATGCTTAAGCATAGGTCAAAGTCCTTTCCATTGTTCAGCAAAGGGTTTCTGTCCTAAAGTAATCTTAAGAAGGGAAGAGAAGGAACCTCCCATGCCAATGGGGTTCCCATTCCAATAGACTATCAGTAAGAAATTTTCCAAGTATGAAATATCCCAATGGTGAAATTTCCAACATTTATAAGTCTAAGGAATTTTGAGGTTTACAGATAGAATGTTTATGTCCAAAGAATAAAGTAGGCCAGTTTGATTGGAATGTGGAGGTACACAGGGGAATCATGTGAAATGTCTGGAAGAACGGGTCAGGACCAAATTGGGAAGTTTTTTAAATACCTAGCACAGATGGGGCAGCTAGGTGGTTCAGTGGTTTGAGAGCCAGACCTGGAGACAGGAGGTCCTGGATTTGAACCTAGCCTCAGTCACTTCCTAGCCCTGGGGAAGTTACTTAAACCCAAATGCTAAGCTCTTACCACTCTTCTGCCCCAGAACCAATACTAGCTTAGTATGGATACTGAAGCAGAAAGTAGGGGTTAAAAAAATGCCTAGCACAAGAATTCTTTATTTATTCAAGAAGCAATAAAAAGTCCCTGCAACTTTCTGAAATAGAGACAGAGCTTTCCTATAGGATATACCTGCCATCCTCTGCCATCTAGTGACACTGGCCCCCTTAATGTTCCTTACATATGACACTCCATCTGGCTATTTCACTGGCTGTCCCCAATACCCATAACTCTCTCCCCCCTCATCTCTGTCTCCTGGCTTCCTTCGAGGCTCAGCTACAAGAAGCCCCTGCTTGTCCTTCTCTGTCTTACGACCTTCTCTCTGAGATGATCTCCAGTGTCTTGGTTGTACGTAGCTCTTTCCATTGTGCCCCCCTTTGAGTGTGAGCTCCTTGAGAGCAGGAACTGTTTTCTGCGTTTCTTTTTATCTTCAATACTTAACACAGTGCCTGGCAGAGAACAGGTGCTTAATTTATGCTAGTTGGATCGCTGGAGAAGAGAAACAGAAGGTAGGAGGAGGAACATCTGGGAGCTGATCACAATAGCGGAGGCAAGAGGTGATGAGGACCTAAACAAGGTTATTTGAGGGGAGAAAATGGAAAGATGGAAGAGATGCACTTGGTGGAAAACTCAAATGATATATTGGGTTGTAGGGAATGAAGGCAAGAGAATAGATGAGGATGGCTCAGTAGTGGTCACTCTGGGTGATTAAGAGGATGGAGGCTTCTTCAACAGAAAGAAGGAAGTTAGGAAGAGTGGGTTAGGGGAAAGGCAATGAGTTCCAAAGCCCATCTGCTCCAGTATCATGTCTTTTGTAAATCTTAAAGAGTTATAGAAATGGTAACTATTAGTCAATCAATATTATTCTCATCTGTGCCTTCCTTGCCATTTCTACTATTGTCCAGCATAATAATAATAAGTTAAATACTGCAATTAATTAAATTAAACAACTTTATATCATTTATTTTAATTCTCACAATAACCTTATAGGATAGGTTCTATAATTATCCCCATTTTATAGATGAGGAAATGAAGCAGAGAGGCTAAGTGACTTACCCAGAGTCACACAGTTACTAAGTATCTGAGGCCAGATCTGGACTCGGGTCTTCTTAACTCCAGTCCAGTGTTCTACCCACTGTATCACAACAATTTCCTAACCAATCTCCATCTGCAGGTCTCATCCTAAGCACTCCTGCTTAAGTGTGATACCACTACACAAATCTGGCTATTCCAAAACAGAGGAAGGCTGCATTTTATAGGCATGTAACATGCATGTACTAAATAATCACTTCATGGCTGCAAAGGTTAATATAGATTTTAGAAATCCCTAATTCATAAGGAGGAAGAAGCTTAACTTTGGGGAATTATGTTCATTGCATAATTCTAAAGTAGTGCTCTGACCAAGCTCCAGAATAGACAAACTTAAAAGAGTCTTTCACAACAGGCAATAGTTCTATTAAATCCAAAATTTTAAGAGCAGAGACAATGAACTTGGTCTTCTTTGTTCCTCTAAGTAATAGTGTAGTTTGCACATGACAATGAAACAAGGAAAAAGAATCGCATCCTTGGTGGATATTTTTTCCCCTTTTCCTCTTGATTTCTGAATTTTTTATTCTCCATTGGAATGTGGTTTACTGGCCCTCACTAATCTCCCATAAGGCTCTATTAAGAAGAACAAATGTGTGGACCATTATTTTTCTGTTCTCACTGGAAGGATCAAACACACACATATTACACTGACTATTTGAACCATCAACTGCTTTCAGAAGAGGCTTTTCCATTTAGCGCAGTGGATTCCTCCAGCATTAGGCTCAAGTTTCTCTGCCCCCCATAATGGAATTTTTTTTCTGGAAAGTATTATCTCCATGAGGACCCTCCCAGCTTCCCAGCAGTTAGTTATTCGGGATCAGGTTACGAGTTTTCACAGGTGGTGGAGCTGCTGAGTCTGGGCTAGATGCAATTATACTGGGAACATCCAGCTTTCAGGCTTGCTCTTGTCCTTGAGTACAGAAAAAGGGGGCCTGCTGTCTACTTCATATTCCAGGGAGAACCAGGTACCTTCCTCTCCAATCAGCTCCTCAGGACACTTAACAGGATTTCAAATTCTCTATCTCTCTCAGCAACTTGTCATGGAAAGTTTTCAGCTGTGAAACAGTATGTCCTTTTATCTTCAAAGCTAGAGAGCTCTTAGATCTCTGAAGGAAATAGCTTATTTGTGCCTAAAAAGACAATTAGATTTTAGAATGGCTAAACACATCTCAGCATCAGCCCCAAATTAAAACCAAACTTTCAGCTCAGGGGAAACGCACATGTTTACAAATGTGTCTTTAGCCCTTGAAAGGCCACCCATCGTCGAGTTCTTTAGTGTAGGTAACTGGGAAGCTGGGTCTGGAGATGAGTTAGGTTAAAGGAACTGGGCATCTGCCCAGGAGCAGAGTCTGGCTTCCAGCAACTTTATTGGTCGTGCTGGGAAGCAGGATTAAAGTTATACTTTGGGGGATTGGGGTAATAGCTATTGAGATGAAAATGAAACAACCAGCTGGGTTTAAAAAAAAAAAAAGCTTAAAAATATTGTCAGTAGCCTACAAAATAATCATCGGTCCTTCCCTTCCTAATCGGGGCCATGGAAATAGGGCATTTGAAGCAAATGAAGATGAGTGGTCTTTAAAATGAAAGGTTCAGTGCTTCCTTATTGCCTTAAAAGGTAACGTTCAAATCTCTTAACTCTCCAGAGTCCTCCATGATCCAGTTTCAGCCCACCATGCCAGCCTTATCTTACATATCTACCCATATATTCTCAGCTGTAGCCAAAACGGGATACTCACAATTGCCATGGCTGTCCATGCTTTCTTCTTTACTCTTACGCTGTTCTCTAGAATTCCAGGTTTCTGAGGGCTGAATTCCTGACCCATCTTTTAAAACCAACTCTAATTGACTATAACTTAAGTCACATCAAAGTTCTTGCCTAAAGCAGCTATGAGACTCTGGTGTGATATATCTGTTCTCATTTCAGTTTTGCAGATCCAGCCTTTAACAGTTCAAACATTCAGCTTTAAGTCACCTACAAGATTAAAAGGATAGCTGTTTTAACTAGATTGAAGAATAAGTGGCAAGGAAAGCATGAAACGGAAACATGTGTTAAAGGGAAGGAGGGATGGGGAAGCTGAGTGGCACAGTGGATAGAGTGTCAGACCTACAGAGAGGAAGATTCATCTTCCTGAGTTCAAATCTGACCTTAAACATTTACTAGCTGTGGGACCCTGGGAAAGTCACTTAACCCTATTGGCCTCAGTTTCCTCATCTGTAAAGTAAACTGGAGAAAGAATGGCAAACCACACCAGTCTTTTTGCCAAGAAATCCCCAAATGAGGTCAAACATGACTGAATAATAACAAAGGAGGGGCAGGCTAAGAGAATAAGTACCCTTGTAAGTATAGTTTTTGTCCCAACTCATCAAATATCCATTAAATAACTACTATGTAGATATCACATGATAGGCATTAGAGATACAAAGAAAACAATAACAGTCTGTGACCTCAAGGAGTTTATATTCTACTAGGAGATATAGCATATACACAGACACATCAACACAACATAATTTGAGGAAAGAGAAAATACTAACAAATGGAGGATCAGGGAAGGGTTCATAGAAGTGGTGACTGAGTCCTTGAAGGGCAGCGTAATGTAATGATTAAAGTGTAGGACTTGAGTACTACGTACTCAAATCCTGCTTCAAGCACTAACTAGGTGCATGAGAGTGGACAAGTCACCTAACTTCTCTGAACCTCAGTTTTCCCTTAAGTAAAATGGGAATAATAAAACCTTGAATAAATTGTCAAAAAACAGTGATTAACTAGAAACATGAATGCTATTTGAAAATGTGGCTGCTTGTACTGTTGTTGCTATTTCAAATGGATTCCAGAGACCCTCTATGCAATATCTATACCAGCATGAGAATGCATAGGAGCCAAGGTTTTTAAAAACCTTTATCTTCTGTCTTAGAATAAATACTGTATATTGGTTCCAAAGCAGAAAAGTGGTAATGACTAGGCAATGGGGGTTAAGTGACTTGCCCATGATCACACAGCTAGGAAGTATCTGAGGTCAAATTTGAACCCAGGACCTTCTATCTCTGGGCCTGGATCTCAATCCATTGAGCCACCCAGCTGCCCCCAGAACCAAGATTTTTAGCAGACACAAGAGATCAAGAAGTCAACAATTTGTCATCATCTTATTGTCTTGTATTTGAGGCAATGGAGTAGAATATCACCCAAGAACATGAGCTTTAGCTAGCATTAATGTATATATAATGAAAGAGAAAACTACCTCCAAAAGGAGATAGCTTAATGGAAAGGGCCTAGAGGGATTGGAAATGGAAAAGAAAAAAAAAAACTAGGAACCTCCCAGGGCAACCCCTGCAACTATAAAAAAACAAGTTTATTGAGGGTAGGGAAAGATAAATAAAGTCCTAAATCTATACAACTATAACCCTTCCCACTAATCTATGCTCCCTCTCATGAGGTTTGCTCTTCTGGTCTTCTCAAGTCCTTCCTATTTACTCCTTGATCTTATCTAGACCCCAAAAAGCTCTCTGACTACCTATATACTATAGTCTTTGTCTTTAAAAGACTGAGGATTTCCCAGCTGTGTGACCCTGGGCAAGTCACTTGACCCCCATTGCCTAGCCCTTACCACTCTTCTGCCTTGGAGTTAAGACGGAAGGTAAGGGTTTAAAAAAAAAAAGGCTGAGGATGCAGGACTCACAGATGTACTGAGTCCTTACCCAAAGCCTGGGATTGGTTTTCTAGATAAAGTCAAAGTCCCAGGTGACAAAACCCTTGGGTTTACCTTAACCAAGTTGTTTTTGACAGGTTGATCTCTGTACCTCAGGGAAAGGCAGGTCTCCTCCAAGGCAGTTCTCCAACACAGGAATTTCCTAATCTTTCCACAAGATTAGTCTTTTCCCAGGGGATGCCAGAGCAAAGATCCTCCTTACCAGCTCAGAGGAAAGTCAGATCAGGAGAGTCTGTTAAACCCAGTAAAGTCCCAAGATCCTCCTCTCCTTCCAGAATCTTCTCCCAAGGTTTGTGTCTAAATTCTCCTCCTTTCCTCTTAAAGACAATCTGTGCATTTCTCTCTATCCCTTATCACTTATCTTTACAGTAGTATATGTAACAGGGAATCATCTAAGCTCTCTGGGCATTGATTCCATCATCTGTAAAAATAGAGAAAATAATACCTGTACTACCTAACCCCTAAATACCTTTGGGTATCAAATAAGAATCAATGTAAAGTGCTTTGCATTCTGAAGAGGAATATGGAACCAAGGCTCAAATGCCCATAAAACTGTGTATATCCTTTGACCCAGAAATACCATTCCTGGGTCTGTATCCCAAAGAGATCTGAGATAAAGGGGAAGACCTACCTGTACCAAAACTTTAATAGCTCTTTTTATAGTGGCAAAGAATTAGAAACTGAGTTGTCCATCACTTAGGGAATGGATGAACAAGTTGTGGTATATCATTGTAATGGCATACTATTGTATCATAAGAAATGCCAAACAGAATGAGTTCAGAAAAACATGGAAAGACATATATGAACTGATGCAAAGTAAAGTGAGCAGAACCAGGAGAACAGTGTATACCGTAATAGAAATATTATACAACAATAAACTGTGACAGAATAAACCATTTTCAGAAAAGCAAGTTTCCAAGATAACCACAAGAATCATGAAAAAATGCTATCCACAGTGTTATAGGAAAAGTTAAGTGAAGATGTGTAAGTTTGCAAAGGGCAGAAGCATGGGCAGCAGAGTACAAAATTCCAGAATTCTGTTGGGAGCTGTACTGTTACTAAGAGACAGTTGAGCTGGGACACAACAGGCAAAGAAGAAACTGTTGAAGTTTGATTGCTGACCAAAGACTGCCATATTCATTTGATTTCCTTCATGAGTTTTTTATTATGTGTGATATAAATCTTCTATAACAACATGAACAGTATGGAAATACGTATTTAAGAAAGCATTGGTATAACCTATATCAGATTATTTACTGCCTCAGGAAAGGGAAGAAGGGAGAAAATATGAATGCTAAAATGTCAGAAAACAATTGTCAAAAATTTTTTCTACATGTAACTAAAAAAATGAATAAATAATTTAAAAAAACAAAGTGCTTTGCAAACTTTAAAGCATATGTGTATATGCATTGCTTTAAAGGCTATATATTACATGTATATATTTGCTATATATAACATATATGTCACTGATTCCTATTAAAGTGAAATGATGAATGCATTTATACCTCATTCCCTCTTCTACGCTTCTCTGCTATTCTAGAGGGCACCATCATCTTCCCAGTTACTCAGGCTTACAACCTCAGAGTCACTCTCACCTAGGCTCTCTCATTCACTCTATATATCCATTCTGTTGCTAAATCTTGTCACTTCTACCTTCACAATATCTCTATAACCTGCTCCCGTATCTCCACTCTCACTACCACCACCTTAGTGCAAGCCCTTGTCACCTCACACTTGGTTGATATTGTCTGCTGTTTGGTCTGCCTGTCACAAATCTCTTCCTACTACTCCACTCAATTGCCAAAGTGATCTTCCTGAAATTCAGGTCTAACAACATGGAACTCCCTATTCTTTAAATGTCAATGTCTTCTTATTTCTTCCAGGATCAAATATAGAATGTACAAATATAAAATATAAAATGAAACATTTCAGAGTTCTTCACAACCTGGCTAATTCCTACCTTTCCTGTAGCAATCTTATGCGTTACTCTCCCTTGTGTCCTCTATAATCCATTGATGCTGGTCTTCTTGTAAATTCTCCAACACAGCCTTTAATCTCCCAAATCCAAGGTTTTTCCCTGGTTGTCCTCCATGTACCTGGAATGCTCTGGTTTCTCCCCTCTGACTACTGACTTCTCTAGCCTCCTTCGAAACTCAACTCAAATCCCACCTTCTTTTTCAATCCCAAAACACACACCATTACCCAACCTTCACCCTATTAATGCCTTCCCTCAAAAATTATCTTCTACTCCCCATATTTTTCTCATATGTTTGCATGTTCCTCTCCCATTAGAATTTAACTTTCTAAAGGGTAGAGATGCTACTGTCTTTCTTTCTCTTTCTTTCTGTCTTTCTTTTTCTTTCTTTCTATCCTTAGTCCCTAGCACATATGCACTTAACAAATTCTTATGGACTGACGGACCAAATAAACATGGATGAGTTGTGATTGTATTAAATCTCATTACATTAACTTTTCTCCCAAACTCACTCCTCTTCCAAATGCTTCTGTCATTATCATGCTTCAGTCAGATTTACCTTAGTGTTGTTCTCAATTCCTCATGCTCCCTTGCTGCCCTTCCCATATTCAATCTGTTGCCAAATCTTGCCACTTCTACCTCCATAAAATCTCTTTCATCTGTCCTGTTCTCTTTACTCATCACTAATTCAGTCCCTCACTATGTCTCACCTGAATTATTGTACTGGCTTACTAATTGGTCCTCTCCACTTCAAGTCATTCCAGTCCATTATCCTCACAGCTGCCAAAGTGGTTGTCTTAAAACTCTGACAACGTAAACTCCAGTGGCTCCCTCTTGCCTCTAGAATCTCATATTACTTCATTTTTCATCTCATCTGTTTTTGGTTTCTATTTTTGTATAAAATTGCTTCACCAGCAATGTCACAAATGCATGACTCGAGTCAAAGTGATAATCATCCAGAGCATGTGAATGACTCATTGCCAACACTACACCAAGTCATTTCGAAGTAGCCTATATGATTCTTAAGGTCAGGGACTATCTCCTCTTGTCTTTATATTTTATGCCAGAGGAAACTATGGAAGAAATTCTTGCATCAAATGTCTCTAATAATGGTCTGATATCCAAGATATCTGGGGGATTAACACACATATCTAAGAAACATTCCCCCAGAGATAGATGGTCTAGGGATATGAACAAGTTCTCAGAAGAACTTAAAGCTATTAACAGCCACATGAAAGATTTCTATGAAGCAGCAATAACAAGAAACATGGAAATTAAATCAAACTTGTGGTTTCATTTCACATTCACCCTATGGACAAAAATGCTAAAAAATGGAGGAGTCCATGCTGGAGGAGGGTACCAATATTTTCTTGGACAAAGATGCTGAAAGATCAAGGCAAGCTGTGCTGGTGGAATAGACTAATATTCTCCTGGTGGAGTTATGAATTGGCCCAATCATTCTAGAAATTGACTTGACATTAGGTTAAAGAATGACTATGGTGTCTATATCCTTTGACCTAGAGAGTCCATTGTTGGGTACATGCCCTAAAGAAGTCAAATACAAATTTAAAAGTTCTACATATATCAAAATGTTCAAAATAGTATTTTTGTGGCTTCAAAGAAACGAGAAACAAACTAGGTTCTGTAGATTGAAGAGAGGCTAAACACATGTGTTGTATGAATATGACAGAATATTTATGCAACCATAAGAAATGACAAGCATGTGGGATTCAGAGAAACACGGGAAAATTTGTATGAACTGATGCAATATAATGAGGAGAATATATGAAATGACCATAATAATGTACATGAGAAGACTACTAAAGCAAAATTAAACACTGTAATTGTAACAAATCTTGGCCCTGAGAAGAGTTGAGGAAATGTACCTCTCTCCTTTCGCCAGAGAGGTGGAGGATTATGAATGTGGAATGCTGTGTATGTCAGTTAGAGGCTACAGTGGTTAATATATTGAAGTTGGAATCATGAAGGCCTGAGTCTGAATTTATATCTGATAAGTATCTGAATCTTAGATACTTATTCACTATGTGGCCCTAAGAAAGTCACTTAAAATCTCAAACATAAATTTCATCATCTGTAAAATGGGGATAAATAATAGCATCTAGCTCATAGGTTTGTCGTGAGAATCATATGAGATCATTTTGAAAGTGTTTTTTTAAACCTCAAATCCTAAAAAAAAAAATGCTAGCTGTTATTGTTATTATTTTCATCCTTCTTATTTTTTTAATTACATCAGTGGACAATTGTTATCTAGATTAGTTTTGCCTATTTGTTGTTCTTTGCTATAATGGAAAAGTCTGGAGAGAGGAAGGAGGAAGGAATTCAGAAGTTACTATGATGCAACAAATAAAAGGCATTAAGAAAGCCAGTGATCTTTTTATGAATACATTTGAGATTCATTAAGCAAATAATTTGCATGCCAAATGGTAAACTACAGGAACTCCAGTGCCTCCTCGATTCCTATCTCTAATGCCAGAGATGATCTCATCCTTTCATTCTAAAGCTTTACCTCATCAGTAACATTCTGATTGACTTGATTAGATTTCAACACAGTGATTAATTATGGATGCGGTTTCTTATATGTGGGTTTTTAAAATAGAATCTATTTTAAAATTAGATGCACCTACACAAAAAAGCTTCAAGGATAACAGCACTGCACATGGCATTTTTAATACACATTAGCCCACAAGAGATGTCTGGGGTCTAGTGTAACATTTCTCAAGGCATGATCTGAGACCTTTGGTAAGCCCCAAAGCCCACTCAGGATCCTTGAGGTCAAAACTATTTTCATAATAATATTAAGATCTTATTTGTCTATTAATATACTCCTCCCTTTTCCAACTACATGTCTGTGTGAGGCTGGATTTTCTATATACACCAGCCAAAACAACATATCATAATAGATTGAATGCAGAAGCAGCTTGGAGAATCCAGCTGCCTTCTATTAAGTCAGACATTAAAGAGATTTACAGAAATGTACAAAACAATGCCCCAACGCACACTAATTTTTGTTTTGAAAAATAAAGCTATTTTTCATTAAAATGTTTTTGTGTTAATATGCAATAGTTTTATTATTATTTTTAATGAATTAATGTCTACTTTAAATCATCTATTTTAATTTCTAAGATATCAATAGATACAACCCACAAAAACAGAGGTTCTTTGTGGGTCCTTAGTACTTTTTTTTAAAGCCCTTATCTTCTGTTTGGAATCAATACTATATATTGGTTCCAAGACAGAAGAGTGGTAAGGGCTAGGCAATGGAGGTTAAGTAACTTGCCCAGGGTCACACAGCTAGGAAGTGTCTGAGGCCAGATCTGAATCATGTCTCTAGGCCTGGCTCTCAATCCACTGAGCCATCTAGCAGCCCATTCCCCTTAAAACATTTTTAAGAATATGCTGTGATATCTTCCAAAGGCAGAATTGAATGTATCATTGTATGGCTTGAAGGGAGGTAGAATAAACATCTCTAGCCCTTTCTCCCCTGACTTTTCTCCATTCAGTCTCCAAAAAAGACTTTAATTCCTGCCAGGAGGGGAAGCAGGAAGTTGAGGCCAGGAGGTCAGCATTCTGCCCCCTCCTTCAAAGAGAGGGTACTGAGTTAGAACCATATTGATCTGATCCCCTAAACAATGTTCATCTAGAAAACATGATTTTGAATTTCCACCTAACTTCTGGACACTTTCGTTAATTGGAGAAAATCATGACATTATACTTTATATTTATATATCAAACCCCAAGGTTTGACCCTTATCCCATTAAATTCCAAACACACAAAGCAGGTAGCTGAGAAACCAATTTATCCAAATTGAATAGCAAAAACAGAAATCAGAGAAAGTATGAGAGTATATTCCAGACAACATAGAAAAAAGGGAGCTCTTCCCCTGGGTCGGCTCAATCAAGAGTTCAAGAAGTCTCCAGAACTTTCTTGGGTAGCAAGCTGGTGAAGACATGATGAAGGCTCCCCCTCTCATGTCGGATTCTTCCCAGAGTCTTTTCCTTTAGCAACCCCAAATGGGGTTAGCATCTTCAGTCTTCTCCACTGATGCTGGAAGCCTAAAGTGTCTGGAGTAATTGCTTAGCCCAAAGAAACTCATCTCCAAGAAAAATTTGAAGAGAACTCAAAGGCAATGGACAAACCGAAGAGGTCTGCTTCCTCCCATGCTCAACAACTCTGCCCCACACTGATCTCCACCAATAAGGAGAGAACCTCGTACCAATGGACTTTGGAATTGGAGTTACCAATGTAAAAAGTTCCTCAATAATCTTTAAGAGTATAAAGCAGATCCAATTTGACTTCAGACATTTCCTAGCTGGGCAAGCCACTTAATTCCAGTTGCCTAGCCCTTACCACACTTCTGACTTGGAACCAATATAAGGATTGTTTCTAAGATGTAAGGTAAGAGTAAAAAAAAATAATGTTTTTAAGAGTATAAAAGAGATTCTGATACCTAACCCAGGAAGAGCAAAAACTGAGAAAAAAAAAACACTATAGACCAGTTTCTCTAATGAATATTGATATAAACCCTTTAAACAAAATACTAGCAAGGAGATTGCAGCAATATGTCATATCATTCATGATGATCAGGTAGGATTTATACAAGGAATGAAGGTCTGGTTCAATATTGGGGAAACTACCAATATATAATTGACTATATCAATAACAAAACCAACAGAAATCATATGATGATCCCAATAGATGCAGGAAAAGTTTTTGCCAATATATAATAGTCATTCCTATTAAAAACAAATAGAGAGCAGAGAAATAAATGAAACTGTCCTTACAATGATAAGTAGTATCTACCTAAAACCATCAGCAAGCATTTTGTGTAATAGAGATAAGCAAGAAGCCTTCCTAATAAGATCAGGAGAGAAGCAAGGATGCCCATTATAATCACTATTATTCAATATTATAGTAGAAAGGGGGCAACAAGGTGGCTCAGTGGACAGAGAGCCAGCTCTTGAGATGAGAGGTCCTGGATTCAAATATGGCCTCTGCTACTTCCTAGCTATGTGCCTAGCCCTCATTGTGCTTTTGCTTTGGAATTAATAATTAGTATTATTCCAAGACAGAAGGTAAGAGTTTAGAATATATATTTTTTAACTAGAAATGCTAGCAGTAGCAATAGGCAAGGAAAAGAAATTGAAAGCATTAGAATAGTCAATGAAGACGCAAAGTTTTCATTTTTCAATGTGACGGTATACTTAGAAAATCCTAGAGAATCAACTGAAAAACTATTTGAAACAATTAGCTTTAGCAAAGTTGCAGGATACAAAATAAGCCCACACAAATCATTAACTTTTCTATAAACTACCAACAAAATCTAGCAGAAAGAAATAGCAAGATTTAAAATAACCACAGACAATATAAAATACTTAGGAGTCTGTCTGTCCAGACACACTCAGGAACTATATGAATATACTTACAAGATACTTTTCACACAAATTAAAGACAGATCTAAACAATTGGAAAAATATTAATTGCTCATGGGTAGACAGAACCAATATAATAAAAATGATCATTCTACCTAAATTAATTTATTTTTTATTCACTGTCATACCAATAAAATTTCAAAAAATACTTTATAGAAATAGAAAAAATAACAACAAAATTGTTCTAGAAGACCAAAAGATCAAGAATATCAAGGGATTAGAAATTTTTAAAAATGTAAAAGAAGGTAGTCTTAGAGTACCAGATTACAAATTATACTACAAAGCAGTAATCATGAAAACAATCTAGTAACTGGCAAAGAAGTAGTGGATCAATGAAATAGATGAGGAACATAATACACAGTAGGAAAAGATAGTAATAATCTAACATTTGACAAACCCAAAGATTCAAGCTTTGGGGACAAGAACTATTTTATTTGACAAAAAATTTGTTGAGAAACTCAAAAGGGAGTAAGTTGACAGAAATTAGGTAAAGACCAACATCTCACACCACATATCAAAATACAATCAAAATGGGTACATGATTTAGATATAAAAGTTGACACATAAGCACATTAGGGGAACATGGAAATTTTTTCTTTCTAGACCTATTAATATAGAAAGAATTTATAAACAAATAAGAGGGGGTCCTCACAGAAAGTAGATTTTGATTATATGAATTAAAGAGGTTTTGCACAAACAAAGCCAATTCAACCATGATTAGAAGAAAAGCAGGAAACTGGGGAGAGGGGTCAATTTTTTGGCAAGTTTCCCCAATAAAAACCTCACTTCTCAAATATAGATAACCGAGTCAAATTTGTAAAAATACAAGTTATTTTTAAATTGATAAATGATGAAAAAGTATGAACAGATTGTTTTTTGAAAAAAGAAATCAGTTATCTATAGTCAAAGAAATAAATGCTTTAAATTATTATTGATTAGAGAGAAGCAGCTTAAAACAACTGTGAAGTAACACCTCACACCTATAGGAAAAGGACAAATGTTGGAAGACATGTGGAAAAATCATTGCACTAATGCACTGTTGTGGTGTTGTGAACTTGTGTAATCATTTTGAAGAACAATGGAAGTATGTCCAAAGGACTCTTAAACTGGACATGCCTTTTGACCCAGCAATACTATTACTGTCTATATCCCAAAGAGATCAAAGAAATAGGCAAAGGACCCATACACACAGAAATATTTGGCAGGGGGCAGCTGGGTAGCTCAGTGGGTTGAGAGCCATGCCTAGAGATGGGAGATCCTAGGTTCAAATCTGACCTCAGACACTTCCCAGCTGTGTGACCCTGGGCAAGTCACTTAAACCCCATTGCCTACCCCTTACCACTCTTCTTTCCCTGATTTCCTTGGGAAACAGACTTCTTGGGTCTAAGGATGAACACTGTTTTATAGTTCTCTGGGCCTAACTCCAAATTGCCTTCCAAAATGGCTGGATCAATTTCACCAACACTGTATTAGTGACCCCACTTTTCCACTTCTCCAATATTTATCATTTTGTCCTTTTGTCATTTGCACCAAACTGATGGGTATGAGATAATACCTCAGAATTATTTTGTTTTGCATTTCCCAAATCAGTTGTGATTTAGAGCATTTTATCAAATATATATATATATATGTACATATATATATATAGTTTTGATTTCTTTATCTGACAACTGCCTGTTAGTATCTTTTGTCCATTTATCAGTTGGGTGATGATGACTTTCATTCCCATAAATCTGACGAAAGTTCTCTGTATATTTTCTATAAGAGAGTTCTATCTGAGAAACTATGAAAATTTTTTCCCAATTTTCTGCTTTCCTTCTAATCTTGGAAATGTTTTTAATTTGTACAAAACCTTTTTGATTTAATGTACTCAAAATTATCCATTTTACATATCACAATGCTCTCTATCTCTTGTGTGCTCATAAATTCTTCTCATACTAAATCTGATAGGTGATGTTCCCTGTTGTCCTAATTTTCTTATATTTCCTTTTATGTCTAGATCACGTATCCATTTTTTTCTTTTCTTAGTGAATGGTGTGAGAGATTGGTCTGTACCTAGTTTCTGCCAAACTAATTTCCATTTGTCCCAGCAATTTTTACAAAACAGTGGTTTCTTATCCTAATAGCCTGGATCTATATTTTTATCAAATACAAGGTTACTATAATCTCTTATTACTGTTTGTTTTGTGTCTGTTCTGTTCCATTGATCTACCTTTATATTTGATCATTACTGCTTTATAATATATTTTAAAATCTGTTACTGTTAAATTACCTTTCTTTAAATTTTGCTTAATTCTTTTGCTCTTCTTGATCAGGTAGTATATTTCTTATGATCACCATTTGATGCAAGAGAAAAATAAGACATGGAGAGCTAGTGACTTGTCCAAGGTTGTTGTTCAGTCATTTCAGTTGTGTCTGACTCTCTGTAACCCCATTTGGGGTTTTCTTAGCAGAGATCCTGAGTGATTTGCCATTTTTTCCCTCCAGCTCATTTTACAGATTAGGAAACTGAGGCAAACAGGGATCAGTGATTTGTCTAGGGTCACATAGCTAGGAAGAGTCTGAAGCTAGATTTGAACCCAGGATGTCTCATCTCTAGGTCTAGCTCTCTATCCACTGAACTACCTAACTACTCTCCCCTCCACCCCCTCTGAAAGGGTTGTTTTCTTTTTTTTAATATTTTACTTGGCCAAGTAGATTGTACCCAATGCAATAGCAAGCATTAACAGAAAGTTGGAAGGTAACTTCCATCCTGACTTTATACAGACTTTGACTTGCTGATAAACCTTTAGGAAAATCAACATTAGCACTGTCTTCCAGTTTTTGACAAGAGTATTGTCTGCTTTTCTTGTTGTTGTTGTTGTTTTAATAATTTATTTTTTCAATTAGTGGGCATTTATTTTCTCTCTCTTTTACCCCTATTCCCCCTACCATCATGGGAGACGGGGAGACAAAATTCTTGTAACTAATATAAATAATCAAGCAAAACAAATTGACCATGTCCAAAAATGTGTGTGTCTTGCATCTTGAGTTTATCGCTTCTGACCTTTCAAAACTACTACCAGGCTTATCCCCCAAAGAGATCAAAGAAAGAGGAAAAGGACCTGTGTACAAAAATAGTTCTATCAAAATGTGCTTTTGGAAATTTGTTTTCAATTATGCTAGACGTTTAGACATTTGCTAAGTTGCACAAACAAAATTCTAAATATGAGGCTGAGGCAGGGGGCGTCCCATTTCCAGTCAGAAATCTAAGGCTCCCAAAGGGCAGGTCTCCCCCTTCTTGGGCTGCCTCATTGTCCTTTAAGTCAACAGAGGTGGGAAAAAACACTGACCAGTGCCAGTGCTCAAAGGAGAGAAGGGAAAGGGAAGAGGCATTTATCTAAGCACTTAATAAACGCCATCTCATATTATCCTCCCAACCACCCTGTGAGTTAGGAGTCATTATCCTCATTTTACAGTTGAGAAAACTGAGACAAAGGCTAAATATAATAATAATAGTCAACATTTATATAATATTTATTATATGCCAGCCCCTGTGCTAGGTGCTTTACAAACCCAATCTCATCTGATCCTCGCAACAACCCTGCAAAGTAAATGATGTTATTATCCTCATTTTAACATAAAAAACTGAAACAGACAGCAGTTAAGTGACTTGCCCAGGTTCACATAGCTAGAAAGTTTATGAGATCAGATTTAAACTCAGGACTCCAGAGCCAGTGCTCTATCCATTGTGTCCTGCATTTATAGAGATTCTGCATTTAAAAGGCTGGTTATGAAATCGTTCCCACCTATATACTCCCAATTAGAGCACAGAACTCTTCAACAAATAGGCTGGAGGCGAAGCTCTCAGCTAGTCCTGGGCTAGGTAAGTTTTCTTTCTCCAGTGTGGCTCCCATTGCACTCTCATGGATTAAACAAAAAGACACAAACAGAACAAAAAGATATCATAGGGCCGTCCTTAGATGTTAATGAGAATATTAAATTCAGCAAATATATTCTTTAAAGGCATAAATTAAAAAAAAAAAACATGCATACAGAAGTTCAGGGCAGAATAGGTCTGGCTCATCCCTCATATCTCAAGCCAGCACCTGAGACAAAACATAGTTACCCCCACCTCCCAACTCTTCCATTTAGACAGAGGTCATCTCTCATGATCTTAAGGGAACTGCAGATGTGGCAGACACCAGATGCTGCCCTGGTCACCCTGGTGCCATGGGATGATCACCACCTCTCCTTTCTTCTCTCCTCCTCCTCCTCAGAAGTTCATGTGTGAAAATCTCTACCCAACCTGTCTAGAGCTGATCTCCCTTTAGTTTTCTCTTTTCCACAGGTCAGGTTCTCCTTAGAAGAAGTAAGGAAGGAAATAAGTATTTATTTATTAAGTGTCTGCTATATACCAGAAGCTTTACAAATATTATCTCATCTTGATCTCTCCATCAAAATCCAAATATTAAAATACTCTCTCTCTCTCTCCCTCCCAATCTCTCTTTGGCTCTCTTCCCCCCCCCCCCTTTCTCTCTCTGTCTCTCTCACTCACTCTCTCTCCCTCTTCCTCTCTGTCCAATTCTCTATCACTCTTTCCCTCTCTCTGTCTCTCTTTCTCCCTCATTCTCTCCCCCTCTTCCTCTCTGTCTGTCTAATTCTCTATCACTCTCTCCCTCTGTCTCTTTGTCACTCACTCTCTTGCCCTCTTCCTCTCTCTCTCTGTCTCTCTCTCCTCCCTCCCAATGTCTCTCTTTCTCTTTCTCTCATTATCTCTTCCTCTCTCCTTCTGTCTCTCTTTCTCACTCTCTCTCCCCCTCTTCCTCTGTCTCCCTCTCCCTCCCTCCCAATTTCTCTCTGTCTCTCTTTCTCTCATTATCTCTTCCTTTCTCTTCCCCCCTCTTCCTCTCTCCCTCTCTGTCTCTCTTTTTCTCTCTCATTATCTTTTCCTCTCTCTTCCCCCTCTTCCTCTCCATCTCTGTCTAATTCTCTATCACTCTCTCCCTCTCTCTGTCTCTCTTACTCACTCTCTCCCCCCTCTTTCTCCCTTTATCACTCTCCCTCTCTCTCTCTGTCTCATTATCTATCTCTCTCTCTGCCTTATCCTGTCTGTCTCCCTCCTTCTCTCTCTTCTTCTCGCCCTTATGTATATAAACATCTGTATGCACACATAGACAGCTGGTGTATCTATATTACATATACATGTATAATATATGCATATACATATCAGTACACATATATATTGCTTACTACTTTGATTTTGCTGGGGAGATACAAACGAGATAATATTTGTAAATATCCACATGACACCTGGAACCGTGCTTGTGTCCATAGAAGGCTCAGCCCCCAAAGTTCTCTGGGTTGATTTAAGGAGGCGTGCCTGGAATTTGGTGTGAAAAAGTCAAATCAATAAGGTGCCTATGGGGGGGGGGGGGGGGAAGAGAGCTTTGATATGTTGAAGAGGAAAGAAGAATGGTGACTTTTGTCCTGAATTCCTGACATCTCTTTTAACATTAAGTTCTTAAACATCTGTTTCTAAAACAGAGCAGGAAATCTCTGAGCGGTCTTAGTGCTTTGGTTCTGTCACGCGGCAGCTACAGGCTGTCTGACTTTTTTTTTCTAATCCTGCCAGGAAATCTGCCCCCCTCCAGCCCACCCCCACACACCCTGTTCCCCTCCTCTATAACTAGTTCAAAGCAGGGCATTTAATAGCCATCGTTCTGTAGAGAGAATTCTCGAAGCTACTTTTATAAATGGCATCAGAAGATGAGTCATGGTCAAGAAAAGGATGCTGCCTGACTCTGGGTACGGTGATGAATGGGGCTGCTGATTTAACAACCCACCAGAAAAAAGGGGGGGGAGCCTATCCCATGCCAGGCAGCCAGAAGAGACAAATTGCAAGTGTGTTTGTCAGGTATTTCTTCTTTGTGGCTACCTCTCTGATGCAAGGACTATTGTTCCAGCCTGCTTTTCATTTGACAAGGCACCTTTCAGAGCAGGACTCCCAATCTCCAGAGCAGACATTTCAATTGCTTCCAGTGACGGGGGATGAGAGTGGGGCTGGTGTGAGTCTGTGTCTGTGTGTGTGAGTGTGTTTAATGAAAAGGGAGGCACCATATGGTGGATCAGCCTGAGACTACCAGGTGTGCCAGGCCTCCAAATCTCATGTGCTGTTACCATAGAGACCAGAAACTCCTTTAGCACTGCAAGGCCCCCATTCTAGCCCCCCACCCCACCCCCATCAAGCTTACCAGTCTTAATAGGAGCAGGTGTTGTGTTATATAGAAGGATTAAACCTTGAAGACATGCTTCCAGGATTTCTAATTTTTCTTCCTCAAAGCTGGCAATTTTCAGGCAAGATTTCCTCATTTTCCCCAGAAAATTCTCACCTTGACCCCCCTTGCCCCTCTGGCCGTGAGCCAGAGACTGTTGGTGAATTGTTTAGGTCCAATAAGCTTCTGAAAAGCTAATGCTCAGAACTGAATAGAAGCAACAACTGAAGCCACAGGTCACAGTCATCCTGACTGACATTCATACACCACTTCCAGTTGGCAGAGGGTTTTCCATACAGTATGTCCTAAAAGACAGGCATTACAGATATTATTATCCCTACTTTTAAAATGAAGGAACACCCTGTCTTGAGAGCTCAAATGATTTGCACATGGCTAGTAAAGGGTCCGAGGGGAGATTTGAATCTAGGTCCTTCTACTCCTAAAAACCATTGTGGGGCAAAATAAATGGAAATGGGATTAAACTAGAGAGAAGATGAATTTAGGTTCATCAATAAATATCATTACTATATTCACTTGACCCAAAACATGGCCCTGACTTCCTGGCTATTCCATATTGGGCACATTACTAAGGAAGTTTATGGCAATGGCCAAATAAAAATAGCTAATAGGAACTCATCAAGAGACAAATTGTTGGGTCCTCACGTTGAGGACGAAATTCCAGATCTGGGAGGTGGACATTGATTGATATAATTCAGTCTCCCCAGGGATGGATGGCTAAGAATCTAAAATTCCCTCCATTTTGTTTTCACTGGGTAAAAGAATAGTTATGCTCTTTCTTGGGAAAATAATGATGTTACTGGAAAAAAAATGACAATGTCCAAATTTTAAGATGGATTTTTACTTGTATTGGGCCAAAATTTGCCTGATCTGCCTGTGGCTAAAGAGAATATTATCAATATGTATCAAATCCATATTATATATATAACATTTGTAAATTCAGGAGATCCTTATCTCAATTCAGACTCATATTAATAAATTAGATCCCCATGGAGCAAGGCTGGCTGGATCTCTAAAGGGTGGGAGAGAACATAGATTGCAAAAATGTCAGGAAATTAATATTTAAAATTATAGTGTAATTAATTGACATGTAATCTAGAAAAAATCAAAAATGGAACAAAAGTTTCTAGAGTTCCTGAGGAGTTGGGAGTGTCATAGAGGGAAAGAGGGAAAGAGGGAGGAAAGAGATAGTGGGAAGAGGGAGAGATAGAGGAAAAGAGGAGAAAGAATCTTTTTCTTCCCTATGTTATTAGTGAACCAGACATCATCACAGACTAAATGATGCATGTTCTGAAGCCCACGTGAGAATTGTGTTAGCTAGCCACAGCACATGACTTTTGGCAATTCTGCCTCACTAAAATCCAATTAATGTACAAGTCAAGACATCACTCATCGTTATGTCACTGCTCTTCAAAAAAACAAAGATGAGCAACAGCATATGCTTTGAAAGGCAGATTTGGCCAGTCCCCTGTTATACTCAGGTCTTCTTTTTTTTCTTTTTTCAAACATCAAAACTGATATTCACCCCTATTTAATTTTATCTTATTACATTTAGTGCATCATTGCAGCCTGCTGACATATTTTTGTCATCCAATATATTAATTGTCCCTTACGTTTCTATATCATCCAAAGATTTGATAAGCACACTCTCTGTTTTATGAGAATGGTGGTCCCAGTTTGGTTCAGGAACTTTTTGAAATCACTGAAAATTCCAAGTTGACTCCAGAACAACCTGGCATGCTCCTTCCAATACTGATATTTTGTGATTCTGAGATTCTGCATGAAAGCATGGTCAGAATAGCTATCAAAGCTAAAGATGAAACCATACTGGGAGAGGGAGCTAATAATGTGTGGGATGGCAGGGTCATGACCTAAAGGCATCATAACTGGCTATAATCACAAGCCAAAATTAACAGAACAAATCTGGGCAATGGTAAATGCAAAGTCTTGCACTTGAGTAAAAAAAAATCAAATATATGAATATATATTGTGAACCAGACTTAACAATAGGTATTAGGAAAAACATTTAAAGTTTTAATTATTTGCAAGACCCTTTATGAGCCATGGGTATGTTATGGCTGCCAAAAAGGCAAATGCAATCTTGAACAACATTAGTAGAAATAAAAATATAATACTAAGGGGGAAAAAGGGGACCAAGGGAGGGAAGCTTGCAAGCTCCACTGTATTTTGCTATGGCCAGCCCATTTGAATGCTTTATTTCAGAGAGACATTAACAATCTCCAGTATTTCCACAGGGGGGCAATCAGAATAGTGAGGATTGTTTTAATGTTCTATGAAGAACTGGAGATGGTTAGCCTAGAAAAAGGACTCAAGAGGAAGAGGAATGGTTAGCCAGAGAAAGAGAAGACTCAGGAGGAAGATAATAACTGTCTTCAAGTATGTGAAGAGTTAAGTGTCCAGAAGAGGGATGAGATAGACTTTTTTTTTTTGTTTTTTATGTTTTTTTGTATGTTTTGTATGTTTTTTATGGCTCCACAAGGATTGGCTAAATAGGAAGTTAAAACCCAAGATAAGGAAATGAGGACACCCAATAAGAAAGCTGACCCTCAAGGAGTTCACGTAACCTATCCTAGGTAAACTACATCTTTGCCCATCAAAAGAATTGGCATGTGTACTAATCTGATTGCTGGGCCACTGTCCATAAGCTTTAATGGCCTTAGGGTGTAAGAAAATCACAGAAGAATTTCCACCCAGGACAATTTTCTGGTATTAGAGAGAGTTGATGCCTAATTGACCCAAGATCCCAAATGTCTGCAGAGAGTACTCCATGCATTCTGGAGAGTTTGCTGTGGCCCAGGCTTCTGACACAAGAAGCCAGTTCTCTTTGCTCTATCTTTTTTCTTTTGTGTGTTGAGAAAGGTCATTTGAGCACCAAGATGCCAGTTGAGTACTAAACAAATTTGGTAAGTCTTGTTAAGTAAATAAAAAAAAAATTTTTTTTAATGAATAAGTAAAAAGTTACTCATTCACTGAATCTGCAAAACCTTGTATTTAGTGATATTGTGATGTTTATCTGTACGTGTGATACTGTATAGGATAATGCAACATTGATTATTTTGATATTCTTTTCTGTATGGCCCTGGAAGCAAGTGAAAAGGTAATTTTGATACCTCCCCAGAGACTTCAGATTTTAAATCAGAAACACGGTCTTATGTTAAAAATGCACATCTGCCTATTTGCCAGGAAGAATAAATTTTTCAAATGGAAAGAAAGTATAATGGAAGTTGGAGAAATAGCCATATTACCTAAGATAAAGGCACCCATGTATGGGAGATGTTAGGGAGATCAACTTGAGACTGTTGGAACTTGGCACATATGTAGATACTTTTCTACATGGGTCTAATACATGACTAGGAGCAACCTCTCCATTAGCTATAGAATTAGAATTACCTCTATCTTGAAAACTACCCAGTTGAGCTATCTCCAGTGGTGGAAAAGGATATGCAAGTCTAGCAATTAGGACTTCATTACTCATTGTTTTTCTTCCCTTTATCTCACTGCCATTGTCCTGAAATTTTATTTTGGAAAATCAATCAAGTAACATGTGGCTTTCTCTGGTTATATCTAAAGTCCTTCTGCACATCTGAATTTAGATGGAGTTGGTCAAATGAGAGAACATCTGGGTTATGCCTTTTTTTTTTAAAGCAGTAGTTTTCTTTAGAAGCTATCAGCATGTTGAAGTGTAGAGTTGAAACTCTGTGCAAGTATGGACAGTCAACAATAAGTACTTAAAGTTGCACCATTGCAAAATGGGTATCATCTAGATATTCATACACTATACCAAAAAAAAAAAATCCCTTCTATGGTTACTTGCTGTTTAAACTTTGTTTAACCATGTTTTTGTTTTTGTTTTTTATCTATTTTTGGCACAACTTACCTCAAATCCATTCCAAGTTGAATATTTGTGTTCCAATGAAAAATAATTAGATTTACTTTTTAAAAGAGGAGGGGACAGTGACTCATTCATTCACTCCTGGGACACCATAGAATGAGTTGGAGCAAAAAGGTCTGAGAATCACCCTCTCCTTCCTCCGGGGCCAGGTAACACCAAGAAACAGGCTTAGGGGTTTCAGTATTGTTTTGTTTGTCCTCCACAATTCTAGGAGTAGGAAGGGGAGTACTTGACCCAAGAACTACAGACAAGAGAATGTTGGAACCCAGGATTCCAGATTGCATCTGGCCCATCAGAGAATCTCTAAGAAGCCATAGCTTCAGAATAATTCAAGACCAAAGGGATTTAGGTTTAGACTTGGAACTCTCTGCTACGTAGGAACTGTGAACGTTATCCTATTCTCTCTCAGTGATTAAGGTGGGGCCCAAGAGATTATGCCCCTGGAGAATGGAAAACAGAAAGTGGGGGGAGGAGGGAGAAGCTTGTATTTTGTTCAGTCTATACTTTTGAAGTAAATGTTTATCTATAAAAGGTTTTTTAAAAGAAAATATGGTGCATAGCTCCCAAGACATGTTGGCCTAGGACAGTCTCATAAAGGAGTAATAACACTTCACAGCAGAAAATGACAGTTCCAATAATTGGTGGTGAAAACTCAACAGAGAAGCAAATAGAAGCTTTGGAGGCAGAATGGAGCTTTAGAAGATGATGACTGTAGAATAAGAATGAAATAGGAGCAACAAGTTCTTCATCTGCAAAATGAGCTGGAGAAGGAAATCACTCTAATCTTGGCCAAGAAAACTCCAAATGGTTATATTTTTTTTTTTCAGATATGACTGAGATGACTGAATAACAAACAACAAAAGCAGCAGCAAGAGAGTTGGAGAGGTATGGTTGAGAAGCAGTACAGTGTGAAGATTGGATTTAACTATCTCCTGATTGTAACAATGAAGATACTTAGCTCTTCCTTTATTGGGAAGATTGAATTGTAATCCACAATCTATTTTTAGATTTTAATCCCCAAAAGGTGATAACTCAGTATTTGAAGTATATCTACCCATTTTAACTACAAAAAGGTGTTAAGTAACTACAAAAGGTGAACTAACCAAAAAAGGTGTTAAGTAACTCAAAAGATATAATTTAACCAAAGAAGGTGTGAACTAAAGAGTGGGCAGTCCTGGAGAGGAGCATCTGCTGTGATTGGTAGACGTGAAATTTAGGGGAAGTGACACAAGAGAAAAAGATCTTTAAAAAGAGAACAAAAGGACAGAAGAGGATATAGAGATTATATTCCATTCAAGTTTTGAGTTGGATGAAGGATCTCTGACTCAGAGTTGGACTCGGAGGAGAGACTGGAGACAGACACTTGAGGAATGACCAGAAAACAGACACCCAGACTTCTTTTCATTTAGACAGTCATCATTGGTGAGTGAAAGGCTGACTTAGTGACCCCCCTTTCTGGAGGCGTGAAGCCTCCAGGAAAGGCCCACTGTCTTGAGACTCTCTTCCCCTGGCTGGGGCTCAGAAATTTCTAACTGGCTCAGAGGAAGCCAGAGTTCGTTCTCTCTCTCTCTCTCTCTCTCTCTCTCTCTCTCTCTCTCTCTCTCTCTCTCCTCTCTCGTTCCTTAATATCTTCCCTTTATTGTAAATAAACTACCATAAATTCATTTTACTTTAGTAATTCATTTGGGATTTAGAAAGTTAAATCCCTGGCAACACATATTATATATTCAGAGTCCAACCACAAATAAAATTAACAACAGTCCTTTCTGACTAGATGTTTTCCAGGAAATAATTCCTTCCCCACCAGCATGGAAATCTCAGGGAGACTGTACTCATTTGTGAATAGAGGAAAAGGGCTAAGAATGATTCTATTTAACTTTCATTGTTAATTACTTGATCATGTGACTCCCAGCCTTATCACTCAACTGAAACTCTTCTCTCCATAATTACTAATTACCAACTCTGATGGCCTCTTCTCAATCTTCATTTTTCTTAACCTTTCTGCTATATTTAACATCATTGACCATCATTTTTTTTTAATATTCTCTCTTCTCTAGGTTTTTGAGACATTAACTTCTCCGAGTTCTCTTCCCACCTATCCAATTGTTCTTTTTTCTAACCTTTTTTTGGACTCATTACCCCATATGATTCTCTGAAGGCTGTATCCAAGGGCTCTCTTCTCTTCTCTCTCTTTATTTTTTCACTTGAAGATTTTATCAGCTCCAATGTGTTTAATTAGTATCTCTATACAAATGATTCTCAGATCTATATATTCTGCCCTCTCTTATTCTTGTCTCTCTCTTAAGCTCTGGTAAGGAAAAATGGAAGGAAGGAAGGAAGGAAGGAAGGAAGGAAGGAAGGAAGGAAGGAAGGAAGGAAGGAAGGAAGGAAGGAAGGAAGGAAGGAAGGAAGGAAGGAAGGAAGGAAGGAAGGAAGGAAGGAAGGAAGGAAGGAAGGAAGGAAGGAAGGAAGGAAGGAAGGAAGGAAGGAAGGAAGGAGATGGATAGATAGATGGATAGATAGATGGATAAATGGACAGATAGATAGATAGATAGATAGACAGATAGATAGGTAGATAGATAGCAGACAGATAGCTAATATCTTTTATAAATGCTGATAGTTATATATATCCAACTTGATATCCCATGGGCATCTCAAATTCAACATACCAAAAACAGATCTCATGATCTTTCCCTCAAAAAATATCCTTCTTCTAAACTTTCCTCCTTCTGCTAAGGCTGTTGTTGTTTGATCATGTCCAGCTCTTCATAATCCTATTTGGAGTTTTTTTGGCAAAGATATCAGAGTGATTTGCTATTCCCTTCTCTAGCTCATTTTACAAATTAGAAAACTGAGGCACAAAGGTTAAGTAACTTGCAAAAGGTCAAACTATAATATATATGTATACATATATATTTGTTATATTATTATTATTATATAGTTAGTAAATGTCCAAGGCCAGATTTTAACTCAGATAAATGAGTCTTCTTGACTCTAGGACTGACACTCTATAACTCCACCTAGCTGCCTGAGGTAAGGGTACAATCACACTTCTATATTATACTTAACTCTACACTCTCCCTTATCCTGCATACCTATAGATAGCTAAATCCTGTCATTTATACCTCAACAAAACCTCTTGCATCCAACCCTTTCTATATTGCCAATACTGTAATTTACCCTCTCTTAAGCCAGCTTCAGCAACGGCTTCCTAATGGTTCTCCCAACTTAAATCTCTGCCCTCTGCAGTTCATCTACCACATGAATTATGAAGATAATTATCCTTTAGCACTGATCTGACCATATAACTTCCCTACTTAATAAACTCTGGTGACTCTCTAGAATTAAATATAAACTCCTCTGTTTGTATTTAAAATCCTTCAAGTCTTGACCCCAATCTACCTTTCCAGGTTTAATATACATTACATTGCTTTCCTTAATACACTCAATAATCCAACCAAAGTGGCCATCTTCCTGTTTTTCACATTCACTTTATTTCTGGTCTTTCTACTTTTGTTCTGACTGTCTCTCCTGCGGGTCTAGAATTCACTTCTTACCTCCAAGTCTTAGAAGCTCTTCAAGACTCAACTCAACACACATAATCCAAACATAGTTTCCAGTGGGACAGCAATGATTTAGAGAGCATAAATATTCTGCAAAAGTTCTACTTTAACACTCATCATACTGTGGAGGTAATCCTACATTCCGAAGGGATTGTGGCATTGGAACAAAAGTTCCACTGAGTATGGCCAAGCTGGAAAGACTTGGTTTTGCATAGGGTATTGTCCTGACAACAGATTGTGTCTGCTTCCTAAGGACCAATCTGTTTAAATATGGCCCTGGTAAGGTATATTAACTGAGAACCAGATGGGTAAGTTGATCAATAAATGCTGATAGGAACAGGCTTAATATTGCATATTTAAATGCTGCTGTAACTTATTTTTTAGAAAACAAGATGGAAATATACATTTAGAGCTGTAAAGCTGTTCATGCTTATTGACCTAGGGATCCCTTTAGTAGGACTTGGTCCTAAAGGCATTATTGGGAGGGTAAAAAGCTGTGTCGTAGAAGCTTTGTTTATAATGACAAAATAACTGGAAATAACACAGATGCAGTGGTTGGGAGAAATGGCTGAACAGATTGTGATATCTGAATGTAATGGATTGCATTATGTTATTTGAAATGACAAATACTAAAAATATAAAGAAAATAAAGGAACTATGTGGAGATGAAAAGAAAATGAGAATAATACATACTACGATTGTATTTTTTAAAACAGCCACAAAATCAAGAGAAAAAATATGAAAGTAACCCAAAACCAAAAGGAACTCAAAATTGGAGGATACTTATATTTATATAATTTACATATTTTTAAACAAATTTTAAATAATGTGATGTTTGTGGTTGTGTACATATTTTTATACATTTGTTTATTTAAATGTTTGATAGTGGTGGCAGTAGTTACTAAATATGGAATTTTTTTTTAATTGGGGAAAAAAAGACAACTCAACTACCATCTCCTACATGAAACCTTTCCAGATCTTCCATGCTGGTAGGGTTCTCCCTCCCAAACTTACCTTGTAATTATTTTGACTTATTTCAAACCTATTTTTATATGTACGTGTACGTTGTCTCCCCTGAACAAATGGAAGCTCCTTGAGGGCAAGGACCATTTCATTTGTTTTTGTATCCCCAGGACCTACCACCATGCCTGGCACATAGAAGATGTTGCTTGTTGATCAGTCAGTTGCTTGATCTCTCCCCTGCCCTAATCTTAGCTCTTGCCTTGGTATTATGTTAACCCAAAACATCCCCCTTCCCCCCCATGTTAAGGTAACAAAGAATTCCAAAATGGATTGGGATTGTTTTTCCATGGTAATCAACCCTTAATCCAGGGGGTTTATGTTGTGGCCCCTTTGGATCCCTTCTCAGAATCATGAATAAGAGACATAAGTAAGAGCTCAAAGGAAACCAATCACATTGAAATACAATTATGAAAATATTTTTAAAACATGTTCTTGTGCCCCCCAGTTTAAGAATTCCTGCCTTAATCCCTTATATCTTTTTGTGCTTCACAACCATTCTCTCGTTTGGCCCCCATAGATAAGGCAAATATTAATTATCAATTCAATGTTACTATCAAGGAAACAAGCAGAGTGTCATTAAGTAATTTGCTCAGTGATACCACTGTAGGGTAACAGAACCGGGTTGAGGACACATATTACTTACCCATAGGTCCAATGCTTGCAACAAGCCCAATAACAAACAATTCACGTAAATGGAAGCAATTTTATCTTAATGCCACCAGACCTAGCATTTCTGGGGCCAGGGCAGACCCAGGCTCCCTTTCCCTTGTAGAGGTCCCCACCCTCTCCACATGACTCTACCAAGAGTCCTTACCAGATCAATAATGGCCCAGATCCTCAGGGAAAGTGGTCTGGACTGCTGTTGTCACTAAAGTAGGAGCACTGCTGGGGGGTTGGGGGGTGGAAGAGCTTAGCCCCACCTATGAGAAGCTCATTGATAAACAAGTTGCCAGGCTCCCCCAAAGATCCCCACAACTACCACACTGACGAATGCAGCAACATTTTCAAAATCATTCTGAGATCAGATGAAAGATAAAAGTACAAAGTGTGATCATTAGCCCAGATTCACGCAGTTTGTTATTAATAGACAGCCTGGTTGCCAGCTTCCTGGCTTAAAGAAAAGGGGATAAATGAAGGTGTCATTTCATAACTAAAAGCCTAATGCTATAATTGGGGCACATCACCAGACTCCTGCCCACTTTCCCTGTGAATCCCCCTCTTCTTTTGACTCCCTTATCATGAGCTCTTCATAAAGGATTAGAGTTAACCTGTGCAAACCCACCCTGTATTTTGCAGGTAAGAAAACCAAGGAACAAAGACATTTAGTGACTTTCCCAAGGTCACACAGATATCAGACATTATAGCTAAGCTTTGTTCCCGGGTCCTCTGATTCCAAATTCAATACATGTTTTGATGCAATCTCTGGTTTCTTCAGTATCAAACCCTATCCTTAACCTATCCTTCTTTAACTCTTCTCACTGTGACAATCTCTTAGAAATGATCATAAATCTAGAGATAGAAGGAACCTCTGAAGCTATCTAGCATAGCCTCCTTATTTTAAAGAAAAGAAAACCGGGAAACAGTGTCTTTTGAAATTGGGATGTGTTGGGTGTTCAAGGAGGACTGGCACCTCTGGGGTGAGGGCTTGCTGAGCCCTTTTCAGGAAGTTCTTCCACCTTTGGGGTCCACCTTTCATCCAATTCTCTCTCGTGACTCCAAGAAGCTGTAGCATGGGCAGTTGTTACACCCCAGTAAAACCATCTTGGCAGACAGGCTAAAGCAGGTGGAGAGTAACCACTGGACCACCAACCCATCCGTGAGTAAGCAGGATGTCTGCCCCAAGACTTCCCCCAGTGGAATGGGGGAATGAGAACGGTTTTTTTTCCATTGTCTCAGAAGGCAGCTGAAGCAGGTGCGGTGGAGTGCTTAGAGCTTGGCCAGACATTAAAGATGTTTCTAGGGCCATCACCAGTTGCCCTGATTGGACCATGATGACAGGAAGAGAGAGTGAGGTTGATGACTTTGTGCCATTCTACCTCACTTCAATTCGTGCACAAGTCAAGACCTCACTCCATCATGTCATTGGTCCTCTTCCAAGATGAAGGACAATCAACAACAGTGTCATTCAGAAAACAACTATAGGTTTAAATGGTACCCCGCTAAAGTAAAGTAATAATAACTAACATTTATATCACACCTAAAGGTTTGCAAAGTGCTTTACAAATATCTTATCTACACAATAACCTTGGGAGGTAAATGCTATTATTATACATACCTCAACTTTACAGATAAAGAAACTGGGGTACACAGAAGTTAAGTAACTTGTCCAGGGTGACACAGGCAATCTGAGAGATGAGATTTGAACTCATGTCTTCTGAGTCTAGAGACTGCCCTTTTCATTATATAATTTGTCATGATCCTGATCATTTCTTCTCCTTTCCCTCCCCATCCCCAACTTCCTAGCAGTAGGATGCAGAACTGTAGTAGTAGGCTGTAAAAGGAATGAAGGAAGGGAGCAGAGGAAGGTCAGTCTCTTAATAAGTCAAATGCAGAGCTCTTCTTTCAGCTGTCTCCTGATGGGAGGAAACTTGCTCTGTTGTGTTATTTAGTATCAACTGAGCACCAGAATTACATTAGGACCGGAAGTGAGTACAAAGTCATCGCTCCTACCTGACAAAATTATTTTTCTAGTCTGCAAGTTCATAAACTTTTCTTCTTCCAAACAAAAGAAAATGAAATGTGCTCTATGCCCAATGACTTCATCCAGGTTATATTTTAAATCAAATAATTCAGAGTGCAGATGATAGAGACATAATTTGCCTGGGCAGAGACTTTGACTCCTCCGTAGGATTTAATAGCTCCTGGAGCCCATTGATGCTGCATAATAAAGCTAAACAAGTTCCCACTAATGAGAATGTGGCTGGAACTCTGATGTAAATTTGAGGCATCCTTCATTCCAGGACTGTGCAACTCAGGTCCATTTTTATATTTTTCTCCTAGGCATGGGATACTCAGGAACAATCAAAACATGTTCTTTTGTAATTAACAAAATAGTGATTGTCTTTTCCCATAGACCCACAAGTCTACCAAGGCAGATGAATGGAAATTAAGAATAGAAAACCAAAACAAATAGCTAAAACTAAACATAAAGAGTAGGGAGTATGAGTCTGTGTGATCTTTGTGCACATGGGTGAGGTGCCTGACAGAATACGGCCACTGCTATCCTTGTTGTTGTTGTTAAATCATTTTTCAGTTGTGTCCAGCTCTTCGTTACCCATTTTGAGGTTTTCTCGGCAAATATATTGGAGTGGTTTGCCATTTCCTTCTCTAGCTCATTTTACAGATGAGGAAACTGAGGCAAATGGGGTTAAGTGATAGATTTGACTCAGAGGAGACTTCCTGACTCCAGGCCCTGCACTCTTGCCACTATGCCTACTATACCACCTAGCTACCCCATTAAAACGTAAGCTCTTACAAGTCAGGAGCCCAGTGTTCTGGTTTCCGATCCTGAAAATTAATGGTGGAAAAGAGCTTCGTTATCATCTGCTCCAACCTCCTCATGTGAAATGGGAAGAGGACAGAGATGGGGTACGAGTTAAGAGAAGCAGAAGGCTGTCTTTAAGGCACAGGCTAGGAACTCAAAGGAAAGGATTTTAGCAGGCAGAAGGCAGGGGAGGAACAGTTTGGAAGTGACAACTGCTAGAGAGAGCGGCTTCCTGGAGGAGGCTTGGTTCTTCCTGTCTGGAAGGGAGGAGGAGAGGCAGCTGGCTGGAGCTTTGCTTCCTCGACCTGACTGTGGAGAAGGAGAACCCCCTAAATCATCTTTGGAGGTTCTCTGACTGGGGAACATCTAGAAAAGGATCTGACCGTGCCTGCTGTGCTTTCCAGAAGGTTTTAGCTCAGGGGTCAGATCCCCTGGGGTGGACTTAGCCTTTGAGAGCAATCATAATTAATTTTGGAGACAGCTTCTAAACTAAATCAAATTAACTGCTGAGGGTCATAGATAGGGAGCTTAGTCAGCTTTGGGGGAACACCTAGATAGAAACAGGGAGCTGATAAGTTAGCCAGAAGATCCAAAGGCTCCCTCTTGCGAGGTACATAGAGGATTGTGGGGGACTAGCTGGATCCCTTAGGGTTAGGGACCCTTGTTCTGCTCCTCAGTGTGTGTCCCCTTTTATAATAAAAGAGATGCTGATTTTATATATCAATTGTCTCCAAGGCGTTTGCACAACTGGCCCAGTGAGAGAAAGTGGTTCCGCTTCACTCTCACTAACCGGAGGTTAGAAGACCCAGAGATCATGGCTAGGTAGGCTGGGGGATCTCCAAATGGAAATTACTCTGTCCACTTTGGGTATCTCTCCCTCCTTACTCTTTTTTTTTCGTGCTATATGTAGCAAGGGTACCGCCTTCAGATTTCTCTCATAGCTTTTGGAATCCCCTTGCTATTTCCCACATCCATGTACTTCTTTGATTCACCAGCTATTAGCCTGTACCCAAATGTCCCAGAGGATAACATGAATTCAAAGTGAAAATGCATTTAATTAGATAGTATTAACAAGATTATAACTAGGAAGAGGATTGGCTATTTAATACTTAAATTAAATAATTAAATATTTAATAACAGATTAATATTTCATGTCCTTGGCACCCATCCTCAGGTAGCAGCCCATTCCCATGCCTTCAAGAGCAAATAGGAGCCAAATCTCATTCAGTTCCCCTGAGTCTCCAACACAGAAGGGAAGAGGGGACACAGCAACGCAAATTCCCACAGCAGGCATTGCGTGGGCTCTGAGCTACACTGCCCCATCACTTCCCCTTTCCTCCCTGACTGGGAGAGGAGAAAGGGCCATTCATCTTGGGCTGGACACTGAAGCCTGTGGCTATGTATGTGACCCATAGACATCATCAGCTGCTTGTGATTCAGCAAACAGTTTTTAGATGCTTATATGTAAAGCCAGCTGTGTTGTAGAGAGAGGGCTGGCCTCAGAGTCAGGAAGACCCACGTTCAAATCCTGCCTCTGATATTCTACACTGGCTATTTAAAAACCTTTTTTTAATAAAATAAATTAAATTAAATTAAATTAAATTAAAAAAATAAAATAAAAATTTTTTAAATAAAAAACCTATTTAAAAACAATCTCCCAATAACCAGGCAACTTTCTAAGAATACAAGCTGCAGAACAGATGCCTATCTGCACTGGTGAAAGGAATTTGCTTCCACACCAGAAGCTCCTTACACTGATTTTTTTTAAACCCTTACCTTCCATCTTAGAATCAATACTGTGTGTTGGTTCCAAGGCAAAGCAGCAGTAAAAGCTAAGCAATTGGGAGTTAAGTTGCCCAGGGTCACCCAGGTAGGAAGTGTCTGAGGCTAGATTTGAACCCAGGGCCTCCCATTTCTAGGTCTGGCTCTTGCTCCACTAAGCCATTTAGTTGCCCCCTTTACAATGATTTTTTTTAAGCTTATGTTTGACCAAAAAACAAACATATACCAGAAGTTGGAGGAGATTTCAGGGATTCATGAGACATCTCTCATCCTAGTAGCAGAGAAAAAACATTTCCAAGTGGCTCCATCAAAATAGGTACCTAAGAAAAGTAGAACTAAAGCATAATGCAAGAATGAGGGAAGGAAAGAATTTTCCTGGAGAATCAAGAAAGTCTAAGAAGGAACCGGAGAAAAGAGGGCTAATAGGTACAGGCAAAGGCATAAGCAAGGGAAAGGAAAGCGTAAGATTTGTTTGGGCAAATGGGAGGAGTACATGGAGCAATGGGAGGAAATAAAACTAAATAGACAGGTAGCCAGCAGATTGTGAAGGGACTCCATAATGATTAGCACTCTCAATATTAAAAAACAAAACAAAATTGTGAATGACCAATATTGATACAGTCTCAGGAGAGAAGCAACTGAACTCATTATCTCTCCCAATAAAAAACTTCCCCCTTATAAACTCCCCTATTACTATGCAGGGCATCACTATGGTTGCAGTCTTTCAGGCTCTCAGCTAAGTGGCATCTTGGATTCCTTGCTATCTCACCCCTCGTATCCAAGCTATTGCCAGGCTTGTCCATTTTCCCTTCAAAGCATCTCTTGAACATGCCCCCTTCTCTCCTCTGCTGTTGCCACCACTCTAGTTCAAGCCCTCATCTCCTCCCACCTGGATTATTACAACAGCCTCCTGGAGGGTCTCCATGCCTCTAGTCTCTCCCCACAGAGTCCATTTAAAGCACAGGGGTCATCATGTCACCCCATTATTCACTAAACTCCAACAGCCCCCCAATACCTCCAGGATCAAAACAAATCTGTCATTTGGCCATCATAATCTGTCTTTCATAACTTGTCCCATCCCTTCATCTTTTTAATCTTCTGAGACCTTATAATCTACTGCCCTCTTCAATTTAGTGACATCAGCCTCCTTACTATTCCACGACTAATTTCCCAAACTGAACATTTCCCTGACTGTCCCCCATGTCCCTCCTCAGTTTCTTCACGGAATTGTTTGAATCCTGTCCTCTTCATGAAGCCTTTCCAGATCTCCCTTAATACTATTGATTACCTTCTGTTGATTATTTCCAATTTATCCTGTCTCTAGCTTGTTTGTACATGATTGTTTGCATGTTGTCTCCCACACGATTAGAAGGAAAATATAAACATTAATATAGTGCCTATTGTGTGCCGGGCTCTTTACAAAGATTACACACTTTGACCCTCCCAACAATCCTGAGAGACAGAGGGTGTTATTTCCCTATTTTACAATGGAGGCAAACAGAGGTAAAGTGATTAGCTCAGGGTTGCACAGAGAATAAATGTCTGAGGATGGATTTGAACACGTCTTCCAGATTCCAAGCCCAATGCTCCCTCTATCTACTGCACCACTTCACTGGCTGAGAGCTCCTTGAGAACAAGGACTGCTTTTAGTTTTCTTTGTATTTCTGGTAATTAGTATAGTGCCTGACACGTAGCAGGAATTTAGTAAATGTTTACTGACGATAATAAAACGAAGCGGTCACTATGGTCACGTCACGCATGCCTTAAAGTAACCCTTTGCAGGAAGATGGCCAAAACCCTCATATGCAGTTCAGATAGTCTCACCATGCCAGCCTCAGAGGGGAAAACTCGTCCTGCAAACATCAAACCCTAGCAGGAATGTGGGTGCCCACGGCCATCCCCCATGACCTGAACCATGACAGAATGACCCAGTCACCTTAGTGTAGCCCGGAGCCTTGGGGCTAGGATATAAGGATGCTTCCCAATTAAGATACGAACCAGAAGGGAAGTGGATCGGGATCTCCTTGTGACTATGGCACGTGTAAGATTCTCATCTGGAACCTACCACCATCCAGGCAGCCTGCCCATGCATAAGGTGACTTGTTATGGGGCCGTAGATGCCACGTTCTCTCAACTCTCAGTCCATTTGATAAACTTGCCTATTGAATTTGATGGCACTCTCCCCCACTCTGGCTATGGGAGAGCCACTTCTAAGATAGAATACACCATCTGATAGAAGAACACACCACCTCTAGGCAGCAAATCGGGGGTGGAGGTGGGGGAAGAGAAGTTGTGTACAAGTGGAATGTGAGAAAATTTACACAAAATAAATACAAGTCAAACCTGCCCCTACTTAGCGGTCCTTGTTCAGAGAGTATTATGGATGTTATTTCAAGAGCAAGGCTCACAGAACTAATTAGATTTACAGTCGGTGAAGGTAGTCAAAATAAAAAGTCCAGATCTATTTTTTTTACCCTTCTATAGCTCAAGGGCACTAGCCGAAAGAAATTGCTATTAAGTGTGAGTAATGCAAAATAGATAGTGTGAATTTCAATCTGAAATGTGTGAATTTAATATACGACTGTAAATTAAGAAGTATCTTTTGATTTACAAAGTAGGTTTGGTTCACAAGTGGAAAAAAAAATTTAACCTATAGACAGCTGGGAGATGAGCTAACAGGTTGTACTTGGGCAAAGAAAAATGGAGTTAGATTCTTGAAGAGGGAAAAGAGAGATTGCAAGTATAGCATGGGTTATCATCCATTGTATCTGAGGACAAAGGCATGGACAAAAATATTTCCTCCTTATCTGAAAGTGGCTACCAGAATGAATAAATATTTATTGAGCTCTCATTGTGTATAAAAGCATTGTGCTAAGTACTGGCAATGCAACTAGGAAGAGAAGTCCTTGCCCTCAAGAAGTCTGTGCTCTGATGGAAGAGATGAAGCACGTTTAGACCGTTTAGACCGCTACCTCTGCAAGTCGGATTGAAAAGTCCAGTGGTGCTTACAGCCCACAGAGAATGCAGAAGGGAATGGGGGAGGGCATAAGCATTTATACAGCTCCCACTATGTGCCAGGCACCATGCTAAGCTCATTACAAAAACCATCTCATTTGATCCTTGCAACCACCTTAGGAAATAGATGCTATTATTATTTTATAATTGAGGAAACTGAGGCAGAAAAGTCTTATCCGGGGTCACATAGCTAACAAGTGTCTGAGGCTGAATTTGAACTCAGGTTTTTCTGACTCCAGCTGCCTCTCCTTGTGCATCATCTTTAGTGGCATTTCCATTAATAAAACCATGTTTTCGATGTCAAAGCATTTGAAAAACATTCAGGACTTTGGCTTCAAGAACCTTCTTTTCTGGGGGTTCAGTCGCTGTGATTGCTGAGGTGGTGGAGAATGTAGGAGGCAGTTGCATCTGAGGGGACAGGCCAGAAGCAGGGCAGGTGGTCCAAGGGACGGGGTGCTCCTGTTGCCAGGGCTCTTGAACTTATCTTTTCCCTTCTTACAGTTGTTAGTTTGGGACTACCGAATACCTTAAGCTGGGCAAAACCAAAACGAAATGGAGTTCCAACCTATACTTTACTCATGGCCATAGATGTCTCATCTAACCCTCCCTCAGGTTCAGGTTCTGCATTCTAATCTGTTTTTCCATCAATGTAGAATCCATTAACCTTGGAACTGGAGGGGACCTGAGAGAATAGCAGGGGCACTAGAATAGAATGGAAAAGCAGAGCCACTAAACTGTACACAAGGATCTTTGTTTTATTAGCTATATTTGATGGTATTTTTTATTTTGTTAAATATTTCCCAATTAACATTTTAATCCGATTCCTGCCCCAACATCTCCCGATTGACACCTCTGATCTAGTATTATTCTCTCCTTTAACAAGTGAGTAAAATGAAGCCACAAAGTGATGGGACTTGTCCAAGGAGCAGAAGATGGATCACTTTGCCTCGATAAAGGCTGTCTATTTATAAATCGTGCATCTGCAAGTGCCTTAGACACAGCCCCCGAGAGGTGTGGAGAAGCAGAAGCCAAGGCCTGACCTGGCTCTAAGGAGAGCTCCATCCTGGGGGTGAAGGAGCACAAGGCCCTACTGTGGCTCTAGCCCAAGGGCAGTACTAGACCAGAATCAGATCTGTTCTTCTCAGTATTTCTGAGCAAGTGACGCTTTTGGGTGCTTCCTGGTGACTCTGAAGGAGAAAGAGCAGCCCCAAATTATCCTGTTATCCTGTTTGGATAAGGGAAACACAAGAGGAAAAAACATATAAAAATCTACTTTATTGTTTTGGAAGGGAAAGGAATAAGGGCTGAGGGATTTACTTATGCTTATTCTTATTTAAAATCAAATTATGCTAACTAACTAGGTTACTCATCAAGGGTCCAAAAAAAAGTTAAGAGCCAGGCTCTGTTGTTAGTTGTCCAAGCAAGACTGAATGCTGGCAGCAGCTAGATACAGGAACCCTTCCTCAGTTCAACACAGGGAAAATCCTCTTCAGATGCCTCTTCAGACCTTCCTCTTGACTTCCTCAGGAGACCAGAAGAAAAGTCCGTTGGGGCAAGATGGAGTCTTCCCAGATCCTCCAGCTCAGGCTCTTGCACAGTTTTGCAAATTACAGACCTTTCCATTCTTTATCACCCCCTCCTCCCCCCCGCCCCCCAGCTTGACTTCTTCATAACAAATACATGTTCCACCGAAGACCGGCTGGAGGGGAGGGTTGGCCCCCTCTCCTGGGCGCTGCTCCCTCAGATGATGGCGTGAGGGCCGAGCTGGAAGTGGGGCTCCGCGTCTTGCGCCCGGTGGTAGTGAGGCAGGAAATGCCCTTTCCACAATGATTTCTCCCCTTCGTGCTGGCTCTCCATGGCGGCTGACAGCTTTAAAGCCTGTGACGGCTCCGCCTCCAGATCTTCATCTTTAATACCAAGGTCAGCGCGGCATCCTGGAGAGACTCCTGACAACTTTCCGGCGTCGTCCCTTCACGTACTCTACCTACTCTGCTATCCCGGCTTGGGCTGTTTGCCTCTTCACGCCCTCCGCCTGTCTCTACTGTCTGTGGGGTTTTCTTGGCAAAGGCAGGCTGTGGCTGGCCATTTCCTTTTCCAGTGGATAAGGGCAAATAAAGGGGGAGCGACTTGTCCGGGGTGGGACAGCTACAAAGTGTCTTCCCGACTTCCGGCCCAGCAGCCTCTCCTCCAAGCCAAAAACATAACCAGGAAGCATGTAACAAAATAGTAAGAATATCACAGAACTCGGACAATGTCCATGGGTGGTTTTCCAAGTCCACATGCAGCCTGCAGGGACCCGGTCAGTGGCCCTCTTTATAGCCGAGTGTGACACCGCTGATTCAGAGTACAGAAGCCAAACGGTCACCTCCGCAGGGTGATTTGAAAAGTCTTCCTGCTCCAGATGGCTGCCCATTTCAGTCTTCCATGGAATCCTTTCTTTTTGAGAAACACCAAAAAAATATACAAAAAGTGAATCTGGGAGGAGTAACCTATGAAGTCATTATTATCATGTAGAATTGATGAGTTTAACCAATTGGCAACTACAAGGTGGAACAGAGGGTCTTCCCTAAGAAAATGGGACCAGGAACAGATCGTGTCTGGGAGAAGAGGGAAGGCGTGGGCTAGGGAGCGCGGCCTCTGGAGGGCAGGCGCAGCTCTGTTCCCTCTTTAGGAGACCTAAACAACCAGGGAGAAGGAAAAACTTTGAGTGCTGAAAAGAGGTGACAAATGTCAAAGAGCAATACAGCCTCACCTACTGAATTCACTCAAAGTAGCCAAATTTAGTAACAAGAAAGCAGCTGGCCAACAGACTGGGAAAACGTGTCCTCCCCGGAAGGCTAGAGTATGCGGGCACCCAACAGAAAGTCATCAGCAAAGGGCCGGGCCACAGCCCTGCTGGCTTGGGTCAACAAGTATTCATTAAGCAGCCTCCTCTGGGCTAAACCCGGGAGATATGAATGGAAAAGACAGTCCGTGCCCTCAAGGAGCTTTCAAACAAACTGGTAAGGAAGGGAACCCCCAAAGGGAAGCTGAACAGGGAATGGGGAGGGCAGATATCAAGTCCGTCTGACCCCGTCTGTAAAATCTAATGAAAATTAAGAGCGAACATTCGTGGTCTTTAAGATAGAGTATTCCTAGCATCCTACTTGGATCTATTTAGCATAATTCTTATGAGTTACGGAAACAAAAGAACAAAAGGAAATGAGCGAGAAACCCGATTTCTCTCACGGTTCTTGTCAAAATCTTACAATCGCAGCATGTGAGGGTCCTATAGCTGACGTTCAAAAAATTAAGGTGCTGTGGGATCCCACTTAACCCTCACTGCCAGCACTTCCGAGACAGTAAGAACAATTACAATTCTTCTGCCATGGATAATGTGATGGAAAGCAAAGGTTTAAAAAAAAGCTGGGAATAACTAGTTATTGTTGCTAAGAATTTAACTTTCACTAATCTTTGCAGCTAGATAGTTCAATAAAGAGTGCTGAGCCTGACCTGAGTTCAAATTTGACCTGGTTACTTGCTAGCTACATTAACCTGGGCAAGTCATTTAGCCTCTAAATTTGCCTCCATTTCCTCATCTGTAAAATGAGGATAACGACACCTACTCCCAGGGTGGTTGTGAGAATCAAATGAGATATCTGTGAATCCTGGCACATAATACTCCCTTATAAATACTTGTTTTCTTTCTTCCTTGTGACACAGAAATGCCACACAAGTAGCATCAGACCCTGCCCTGCAGCCACTGCTTCACCATGATGAGGTTTCACCCTGGGTCTCTTGTTCTTTTTCCAATCAAGACAATCAGCTCCTCAGTTGGGATACAAAAGCCAATTTAGGAATATCTGGCCTCCCGGCCTCCCCCAGCCAGTCTACACTACCTAAATGTAGCTTCAGAAGGTCAAAGAGGTTGAAGCCCTCAGCAGGGAAACTGAAAGCTGCTGCTACCTTCCTGTTCCTCCTGATGAGCTGCCTTAGCTCTCTTGATGGCAGAACAATTTGAATTTTTATTATTTGTGGATGAGAATTTAAAGCATATCTCTTCCAAATAAACTCCAAAAGTGAGTTTTGATTTTGAATATTTAAAACGCTCCTAACCAGAGTCTACTTTGCTCTTTAGTCCATCTCTGGGCTCTTCCACTTGCTCCTAATGTTCTTCTCACCCTTAGGGATGCCTCCATCCTCTTCTGATTGATGAGCCTTTGACTCAAATCACCATTTTATGAGGTGCCCAGGATATGTTCATTTCACTCCTGGCTCCACTCCTCACTCTCTGGATTTCTCCTCCTCTTCAACAGCAGCCTTCCCTCAACACCTACTCTCTCAACCCCCTCCCCACTCCCAACCCTTTCTAGATTCACCTGTGGTCTTCCCTATTAGAATAGAAATCCCTTGAGGGAAGGAGCTGTCTTGTTTGCTTGTACTTGTACCTCCAGCACTTAACAGTACCTGCTATACAAGAAAAGCTCAATAAATGCTTTTTTATCTTCTTTCTCAGAAAGTTGAGTTGGATGAGTCGGTCAACGTGAACTTCAAAAATCCAGTTTGAAGATAAGTAGCAACAAAACAAAGGTTTTCTAGGATAGCTCCACAGCTGAGGGTCCAGAAGAAAATATATTTTCCTTTAAAGGGTGAGACTAAGGATTTACATCATTTAATTAGAAGGCATTTATTTTGTACATCTTTTATTCAAGGCAGGAAACAAACAGCACTGATCTTACCCAAAACATTTCTGAACCTGGATCTTCCTAACACTAAGCAGTCTGTTTTTGTTTGCAAAGAAAGACTTCCCGAAGTTGCTAGTATGGTTTGTTCCATTCTGTCCAGCTGGATTTTAGCATAGTTCCTTTAACCTTCACTGTAATGACCTTAATTTTAACTAAGAAGATAATATATGATCAGCTTGTTCTAGGAAATCCATACAGGTCACTATGCCAGGAGACCCAGTGCTGGGCAATGGAAACCTGTAACATTTCTGATGTGACATAAGAGCAATTACAGTCACTACAAAATAAATCAACAGTGATGTATTATAATTTGCATACAGAGATAGTGAACAAACATTAAAACCTTTTAATGAATGTTTTCAGTGATTCATACCAAAATTTTGTACTTCTAATACCTCATACAATACAGACATATAATAGGCAGAAATTGTTCGCTTGATTCATCAATTGATTTTATTTCTGAATTTGATATTTTGTCAATGATAGGTCCCCAACCCCTCTCAATTTGTCACCCCAATTTGCAGAAATGCTGTAATTATGTCAATGGGTTATAATAGGAATCTTGGATTTGAAATCAGAGGACAGGTTTATGCCCTGATCTGTGGGTCCTTGGACTAACAAATTACTTCCATTTCTATATTTGTCAAATCCAAGTTGAGGATGGGCCAAACCAGTTCATCCATAACATGCCTTCAAACTTCAAAACCTATGAAATTGTGCCTGTGCTTTCAGAGGGACAAACTATTGCTAGCCCACCCTTTGTTGTCATATTTTGCTTTGAAGAGAGTTCTTTCTTAAGGTCAAGGCATGAAAATTGATTATGCCCAAGTCAGTACTTACTCGGGTTTAGAAATGTGGGTTCTGAATTTCAAGTCAAGCTACAAGGTTTTATACTACCTTCTTTAACTTGAGGGAAAAGTAGTGCTGTGTTTTTTGTTTTTTGAGGGGTGGGGTCTTTTAAAGGCAGACAGAATTCATGAGAAAGGTTCTTAAGGCTTCTAAATGGTTCTTACAAAACAACTTTGATGAATTGAGTGCCAACGAATCAGAAACATATGGATTAAATTTCCCTTGAAATACACAAGGGTTTAAAAATTAAGAGGAAATGAGCTTGGTAAAAGTGTGTTTGAAAAATATGTTACAAAATATGTTTCAAAATGTTAGAAAAATAGCCTGAGATAATCCACAAACCCTAAATTGCTGGTTGGGTTTGCCCATTTCTAATTGCATTACAATAAGAGAATGACTAACACTGTAGTGCAGGATTTATGCTATGAAACAGCAGTCATGCCATGATGAATTATTTGTAGAAAAAAAAATGAATTAAGTTCTACCATCCCGAAAGGCATTTCAAGCAATTCGAAAAGAACAAAGGCAAAGGCACATAACTGGGTTCTCTGGGCAACACTTCAAATACCCCTACCGTGTACAGAGTCTCAATAATTATTAACAAAGAATGAGGCTCCATCTAAATGGTGAGGATAGTTGTCATCTGCTTATTAACGCCCCGCTGGCAATTAAACATGAACAAATAAGCAACTATTTGGGCCATACTTTTAATTCAAATGGATTGTTCAAACCTATCTAAAGCACTCACAAAGGTTGGGTCCCTTCATTATACCTTCCTTTGTAAAAGAAACTCAGTATTGACTAATTCTGAGGAAGAGAGGGCAGTAATATTCCTACTTTCCACAGAGCCCTTATTTATAAACAAGTACTGTTTGTTTGAGGAAAGAGAGCAAGGCATCAAAATTAAGGGGCATAACAAAAGATTTCAAGGCAATCAAAATAAAAAGCACAAATGATTCTCAAGCTCAGAAAATGGGTTGTATATCAACCTTGTAGAGAATATTTTCCATATTGGTCACCTTGCATATAAACTCAGAGTATTTCTCCTTGGTTCTCAACTCTTAAACTGGATACTCTATTTTTAAAGAGTGTGCCTTCTGTTGACAATAAATACTGGTTGATTCACTGTCAATTTCTTTAAATATGTCTCCACTTGGTCATCCCCATCTCATGCCCATTATCTCTTCTCCATTCCAATCGACACCTCCACGACACTGCTGCAATAAGCTCCTTCTGTGCCTTTCTGCCTCTCCTCCAACCTCACTCTACCATGCAGTCAAACAACCTCTGGATGCACTGTATTTTCCCATCTGCTGGGCTTTGTGAAGGCCATCCCCATGACTGGAGTGCCCCCTCCTCTTCTTCATCTGTTGAATTTCTGGCACCTCAATAGTAAGCCTTCCCTGAACTCATTCTGAGCCATAATGAAGATTCCTGTCCCAGAGCACATTATCATGTGATGCGGATTATACCAATCTAGGGTTATATCACATTTGAGTGAAGGGAACCCCCTCCCAGGATCACGCATGGGGGTCTTACTTGCATCCTGGCACTGCTAGAGCTCCTGGCACTGCTAGAGCTACATCAGCTCAATGGGCTTGGGTCACCCTAGGCACTTGACCTGGAAATGATTGGGAAACTGATCTGGATGAAAAGTAGAAAATAAAGTAGGGGTATCCTGGAAGTGGCCTCTCTATTCTCTCCAGCATGTGGCCAAAGGAAGGTGGCTAAGGGGTCCATTGGGAGACTAACCACATGGCAGGATAAAATTAGGCTTCTTTATCTCTGTCTGCCTTCTCCTGTTCAAGTAAGCATTAATAAACTATGGAAATTAAGGACCAGAGTTTAATTTAGTTATTACACATCTCTTTGCTAGGCTGTAAGCTCCTTGAGAGCAGGGGCAATATCTCATTTAAATTTTTTTCTCTTCCCCCCAGTCCTTAGCACAAGGGGTGTTTAGTAAATGCATTTTAGGTTGTAAGACCACTGAACTAGGGGACTCAAGTTCTATTCCAGGGACTGACATGTTAAGCTACAGTTTCCTTACCTATAAAATTAGACGAACTCATTATAATGTCCCTACTCTAAGTTGACCTGAAAATCAAGGATGGGGAAAAGCTGTAAGGATTAATAGAAGAGATGTGAAGATTCCACCAAAAAAGCTCAATGAGTAAGTCCAAGTACATAAGCAAAGGAGTCCTTGTTGGGTCATATACATGAAATGGGTACCACAGAGGTCTGTGGCCTTCCCCCAATAATGTGAAAATAGAGCCCAGGCAAATGTATCACTGTCAGAGTGAGCTGTGGAATGAGTTCTCCCTATGGAGGGGGTTGTCTATGCTAGATAGGCAATGAAAAAATTCTGAGTGTTGGCCCAGACTGACAGAACCAGGTAAATGGTTGTCTTATGTAGTTGATAGGAGATAACCTAGAACTCATGCTTCCTCCAGGACCTCAAAGCCCAAGATCACATCCAAATTAGGGGTGGGGGTGGACCTAATGCACTGAATCTGGAGTAGAGCTGTAGGAAAGAGGGGTACAAGGAATAGGAAAGGCAGGGAAACTCTCTTCTCCCTTTTCCAGCCAAGACTAGGAGTTTTACATCATGTCCTTCAGGTTAATGAGTCAATTTCCCGAGATTAGTAATGGAGAAAAGGAAGAAAAGGCATCTGAGTTTGGGTTCAGAATCCCCACACCTTGATAGGTGTCTTCTTTTACATGAAAAATATGAAAATATGTATTGTATGAAAGAAAATGCATAACCTGAATTAGATTACCTGCCATCTCAGGGAGGGAGGAGGGGAAGGGAGGGAAAGAATTTGGATCACAAAATTTCAGAAAACAAATGTCAAAAATCATTTCTACATAATGTGGGGAAAACACAACAAAATATTACTGGAGAAACAAACAAACAAAAAGAATCTCTGCACCCCCATGAAGAACTACTTAAATGGCCCTAGCTGAAGAGTGACTTCTCCACATAAAAGGCCCCTCATCTCCTGAATGCCAAAGAGCAAGCTATATTACTAAATGAAGGAGGCTTGAATGCAATGAGGGCTCTTCCCTCCATTTGGGGAAAGTAGGAAGATCACCCTCCTACTCTGATTTCAAGGGATGTAGAAAGTGATCCCTCCCCAATACTTCTCCCCATATCTCATTTAAATAATCTTCAGCTATCTTCTAACTCAACTATCACATGATTTCCTAGTTATGATGATTACTGAATAATCACCTGATTACACTTTAGAGTAATATTTTACATACCCAGCAACTTTACCTGAAATACAAGTGAAAACCAGGAAGTAAACAAATAATAACACATATCTAGATAGCACTTTTAAAGTTTACAAAAAGATACAAGGCCCTACAACACAGGGAATATAAATGTTATCCTCCCTATTTTACAGAAAGAGAGGCTGGAAAAAATTAGAGAATCTACTCAAGGTTACATAGCTAGTAGATTCTAGGGTCAAGATTCAAATCTGGCCCTCCAGATTCCAACCCCAATACTTTTCCTTCCTATAGCATATTCCCAAATAGTCAAGAGATGTCACAAAGTTCAAGTCCAAAAGCTACACACTTTACTCATATCCTCTCAAATCCTAAACAATTTTCTTTTAAGCATAATTCTAACAAGCTCAGTTATCTAATTTCTAGCCCATTTCTAAGATTGGAATCAAAGAATAAAGAATGAAATGACTAAGGTCTTTAGCCCAACTCCCTCCTTTTAAACTTGAGGAAATGGAGACACAAAGTTTTTGAGAGACTGATTATATGCTAATTAGTATTAGAGATGAAACTAAAACCCAGTTCCCCAGGTTTCTGGTTCAGTGTTCTATTCACCACAATCATGTTTTATCCTTTAAGAAACAGCAAATTAGAAGTGGGCATAGCTGACATTTTAGACTGACAGCTACAAAAATTGACAGCCAATAATACAACAGTGGTTGTATTATATGATAAGAAAACTACAGAAAATTGAGATAATTCCAAAGCATAGTAGTCTAAGACCAGTTAGCATAAAATGCTTTCCTCAGTGGGTCCGAAAGGAATCAGGATATTACAGCACAATGATACATACAGTGATATTCCTAATGATAACACCAAGTCATCAAGAAAGGTTTAAATTATGTTCACTATGTTCTGTTCAAGAAGTCAAGGAAGTGTGTGAAATACTTCAGAAAGATTCCTATCAAAAGTAGTTAATTTTTTTAAATGGCACTTAAAGGGATAAGTTTGTCATCTGGAAAATTCACTTACATGGAATAGTTTGTTCACTCTCAGATGATGCTATTTAAATAAGTCATTATTGAATTTCTTTAATGATTTAGTGTAATTTAATTGAAAGCTACCTTTGGCTTTACCTGCATCAGTGATGCAAATTGCATGGTTTTAGTCTCCTGTGGGATACAGTTCAATAAGCAACAGAGAGAAAACATCAAGTGTAAAATATGTGAGTATACCTAGAGAAAAATTCTCTAATGTTCTCTTCTTATTCCTGACAGGCCTCTGGTACCTGAAAGTACATCCAGAAGTAACCACAAGGAAAAAGACAGACAACCAAAGAACACTCCAGAAATTTATTACCAAAAATACCTCAGCGCAAACACAACAAAACTCATGAGACTAGTGTAGTAGCAGCATACAAATGTTAGGAAAGACACACTTAATAAATACAATTTAGAGACGTCTTTTCCTTTAAATTAGGCACAAAATATTGAGAGACAAAGACTAAATACAAAAATTCTTAAAAATATACTAACAGCTGCCCCTGACAAAGCCCATCACAATGTTAATGGAAAGCTGTACTTGACTGCTGCTGCACCACAAGTGGGTCTGAGCAGAGGAGACAGCAACAAATAGTAGTACCTTTCACTGGTCAGTACAATTAACATCAAGAGTGTATACAGATATACATATATACATATACCTAGTCATCTCTGAACCGTTTCTAAATATCAAGTCTCAGATTAACTGAAATGAGTCACTCTTCCCCACAAAAAGGGGCCAGGTTATTGCTGATATTCTATGTAGCTGGATTAAGTTGTAGTCTCTGAGCCTAGTGGTTAAGAAAAAAGGTATAACTCAAGGTAAATAAGAGAATCTGGATTTTCTTTTTTAAAAAAACTGGGGTCACAAAGGGAAGGGGAAGGCCCTGTGGAAATAAATGTGTACATGATTGATACTTTTGATTATCTAACATTCAACAGTTCTATAATTCTCCCAATCTTTCTCTCCTTAAATCTAGGCCTACTTTAACTGAGGTAGACTTTGGGCATAAAATGTGCAAAGGTTCATGTTTTTCTAAAGAGCCATTTGTAGTCACTTTAGATTACATGAAAGTCATGTGCATTTTGGAGTTCTGAAGCAACAAGCAAACTGAGTGGCTGCCAGAGGAATGAACTGCTTTGGAGCTCATGGCAACAAGATAGAGAGGACATGCATGGCCTCACTGTCTGTTCTGACAAATTATTAAATGTTACTGGCAAAGGAAATGTGCAGGTATTTCTTTACTCAAATAACTAAAAGTCATGGTGAAGAAATATTAGGGTAATTACAGGTCTTGGTTTAAGGAAATAGCAGGTATATATAAGAAAAGCAACAAATCAATTTTCTACCAGCAGAATTTCTCCATTTAGTTAACAAGACACCTAGTTATTTTGTAACATTTTCTAAGTCAAGAATTATTCTAGAAACTAAGAAAGTTTTAAAGTTATAGGTCAAGGAGGGAAAAGTTTAAAACAATACCTTGTTTGCCATAAGCAAAATCCCCAAAGCATATTATTCTTGTAATTCTCGTTGAGAGAATATGTCTTGGGCTACAAGACAAAAAGCATATGCCTCAAATAAAAAGAAAAGTAGGAAAAGTCTGAAGGTTTAAAAAAGGCATCTAAGTCAACTCAATTACAAAAATATGTATATTTATTTTTTCTTATTAATATTTATTGGTGATTAGGGTCAAACTTTTGTTTTAATATTTTTCTCTTCCTGATCTTCAGCCTTCCAAAAAATCAAATGTCCTCCCCACTCTCTCTCTGCTCTCCTCCACCCCAAAGGCTAGTGTAAGACATAAGATAACCACGAGATCTTTTCTCTCTTCAGTCTTTCTGAAATTCCCAGTCTCATAACATTGTCTGTAGCACCTTTAACACAGGGCACATTCTAAGATGACACTGCTAGGAGAGAGAGAGAAAGAGAAAGGGAAAGGGAAAGAGAAAGGGAAAGGGAGAGAGAGAGAGAGAGAGAGAGAGAATCTATTACCTCTCAAAGAAAATTATCAGCAATAACAATTTCAAAATAGGTCAGGCAAAGCATTCTCAGACGAGCAAGAGACTACATAAATCTTCTAAGCTAATGTAGGGAAAAAGCAAAGATAATATATATCTATATCTATATCTATATATTTCTATTAAGTTATTCCATAGTCAAATGGCTAAAGACTTATTGACTTAACAGATGGTCAATGTTATATAGAGACACTTAAGGAAGTTATACAAATTGGTTACGGTCATTCAAAATATAACATTTAGATTACCGTGGCATCAATCGGGTGCCTAGAGAGAATGATAATTATTTGCTAAATTTAAGCTGTAGAGTCAGCCTTCTCTAACTTACTTGATCTGACCATCCATTATAGTCAAGTTTACCAGTTATCTACTAACTCTACCCTTCATTTTTTGTAATGTAGAAATGGACAAAGTTAACTTGGTGATTAAAAGTTTCTTAGGATCAGAGGCCAAAGTTTACAAAGTGCAAGTTGAGAGAGTACAAAAAAGAACAAGGACTCTCTCATACAACTGTATTACACACAGTACCTAATAAAGTGCCTAACATGCCTTGCATTCAATAAGTGCTTAATTGAAGAAAGGGGAAAAATAGCTTGGAACTTAAAAGAAGAAACTATTAGAATATAATTCTAAAATTAATATATTGAAGAACCCAAAATTCTTGTAACAGTTACAGATGAATGAAAGAAACCAAATCTTCACAACTGTTTCAATGCATCTGCTGCTAGATTACTATATCACCTGAGGTCAATACATTGAGGTCAATACCAGGAAAAATATAAACTATGATTAGATGAATTTATATGCAATTTGCAACCAAGGGTGAGGAAGAATGGTTAGAGTTCTCTTGAATGGGGTCAAGATAAATGCATAAGTCATCATGCACTAAAGGAACAAAATGAGAGGAAATAGTATAAATGAGCACAATTGACTTGGGAAAGATATGAAAGAAAAGCTTCTAGGAAGCAAGATGCCAGAGATTCCCAAAACTGCATAACTAATAAAAGAAAAATCAGAATCAACAATATTATCAACATAAAAATCTGGAAAAAATCTATCGTGTAAGAAATAACAGAGAATTAAACCACAAAAAGATAAGAAAAGTATAAGTTCTAATTAAAATTAAACCTGCTAAGCTACATAGCACAACTGAAATTTCACATACAGGTTTTGAGAGTCAAAATACTAATAGGGCTTAGTGATCATCTCAAGTAATTTAAGATAGAAAAAATGAAAAAATTAATTTGATAACAATTAGCAGGATACCTAAGGGAGCCCATTTGCTCATTTAAGAAAAGATCAAGTCCACTGGGGAAAAAGCAAGTGTCATGACCAAAAAAAAAGTAGGATGAATTTAATTGTAATAAAGTCAAAACTCCTTGTAATTTTGACTCCGATAATATTTGTGCTTCATAGAAGCAAAATGAGATCATTCACAGGGCCATGGATAATGTAAAGCAAGGAAAAAATATAAAAATTGAGCATCAAATGATCAATACTGGTGATCAAGTAGCCTCAGAATTCAATTACATAAGAATATCTGAAAAGAACATGTGGACTTTATAGTAGACAGTAAGCAAAAAAATGAGTTCTCTCTTACCCAGCAATCAGAGCTTTTTCTCTGGTGTATGTTTCTGTTTCTATGTTTCTAAATACACACACACACACACACACACACACACACACACACACACACATTTTGTGTGTATATGTATATATATCACATATATACAAATAATATGTATGTATGTATGCATGTATGTATGTATGTATGTTTGTAAAAAAATAAATGCTTTTGAAGTTGTATTGCTTTTTGGTTTTAGCTTTTAACCAAGATATAGCTTTCAACATTAAGTATAAATTTATCATCAGATGTAAACATGAGAAGCACTAGTTCCCAAATTAATGTTGGATAAAGTTAATACACACAAAAAACTTTATTATCTACCTATAACCTAGATATGGCAAAGCTGATTTTTCTAACAATTATTTTCTCTATTTTAGGAATCCTCTTAAATTAAGGAAAAGTAAAGTAATACTTATATTTCTAATTCAGATGAACAAGATAAAGAAGTTGTAGAAATTTAAGCAAGAATGCTCTTTATGTTTTGATTTCCAAAAGCAAACTGTTCCCCCAAACTGAGGATAATAATATTCCAATGTATCTATGATCCTCATAGCAATTCTCCATGGGTATAGATAACAATATACATATATTTTTACTCTAGGAGATTGTCTGTAGCTTTCCATAAATCCTCTGTCAAGGATCTATCCCATATATAGAGTTCCTCCTATAGTTTTTAAATATATTTTGTTCATAACAAACAATGCAGTATCCAGACCTTCATTTATCTCTCATTTCTGCTGGCCCATCTCTCTTTTCAGTATCAGTCCTTCATAGTGTCTTTTTTGCCAAGCCTCATATGCGTTATTGTTAGTAATATACTGAGGTCTAGTTATACTCACAATGAATCTTTTCATTAACCCCTTCTCACCAGTTATTTTTATTCTTCTGAAATCATAGTTTTATGACTTACAGCCATATAGCATTATTATATGAATACCAGTATTTAAAAATGAGCTTTTATTGTAGTGAGCAGCTTGGGATCACTAAAATTTCTCATATGTAATCCAGCCCAATCTGTCCTCCTTTTCAGTTCTGGGCCCAGTACATATTTACTATGCCTGTGAGCTACTTATCAAAATGCATGACCTGATCAAAACACTTTGTGTTCCTTATGCCCTCTGTTTCTCTAGAATGGATAGTTGGGAGGATATCTTGGAGTAAATACAGATCTCACTGAGAAGGTCCTGTCATGGCCCAGGGCTCTATGCAATCAGCACAACATCAGTTCCAAAGAGAAAAACTCTCCAGTAAAACCCACAATCTCTTCTATAGGAATCTGCATAGGATTCACTCCATGATGGCTTTTGTGTGCATCTGATTCCCTATTTTGTATCTCACTTGAAACCGATACTTAGCACCTCAGTGAACACAGATATCTCTGTGAAATTTTATATGGATCTTAACATTATACAGAAACTCACATGAAGAAGCCCTTTATAAGCTATATTTCGCTCAAAGTTCTACTCAAAAGTTTTTTATAATTAACAAACACCATGAGATTTTACATTTCCTGCATCTCAAGTCAATTTTGTCACTACAAAGATATAGGTAGCTATAGAAAATGTCTTCAAAATAGCTTGACCTGTTCCCTTCTCATGTTCTCATCAAGGGAATGCTTAATTCATGCAGAAACCATTCTAATAGAGAATTTAGAGATAAAAAAGTAGGGATACTGCTAGTTACAAATGTCTCCTCTTCAATGGAGTTACATTTTTCCATTCTTTTATTATCTTCCCCTCTTTTAAGATGTCTTGCTATCTTGCAAATTGATACTTTAGTGCCTTCAATATTGTGCTGTCAGTAGCACAAATTTATTCTCTGTGCATTTGGTCAGGTTACCCTACTCTTCCCAACTTTTATCTTCTTTAGTCCCAATACTACTAACATAATATGTGAGGCATCAAAGTGGCATAATCCCAATGCAGTGGTACCATTACTGTCACTAAAGAGAATAGACATAGAAACAATGGAAGACATCTCTTTGAATTCACATCTATTTGTTGTTCTCCTTCCATTTTCATCAACAAATGCTTTTAAGTTAACTCTCTGGCTTAACTATGTCTAATGCCATGCTGCCTCTGGGCTCCTTTCCTCTCTCAAGTGATTTTTGGTACATTCTAAAGTGATACTTATAATCTTTCATCATCTTCCTCATAGTATTTTCTGAGTGAGTGTCCTTAACTCCCATAACTTAGCAAAGAGATCGGTTAAGTATTTGAGGGCTAAAACTATTTCTGGGTTGTTTTGTCCTTATTCTATTGACTTCTGTATCAGTTAATCTGCAATAAATGGTGACAAAGCAAGTGACTTTAATTTTGACTATTATCCTTTTTATTTTCTGGCAACAGTTTATTCAAAACAAGTAGGGTTGGAGCTACTAGAATGGTATATTGTACCTTTTTATCCTTATCATTTTCCTAATTTGTTATTGATTTTGATCTTTCCTCTAATCAACTGATGAGTGTTGTTTCACAGACAATGATTCTGAAATGACTGACAAGTGACTAAGCATTTTATGTCTCTTAAGAGATAGTCAATTTTATTTTTCCTGGGTTATTTGGTGCTCATCATGTCTGTCATGTTAAAACTCTCTTCTTAAAAAAATATTCATAAAGTAGAAATGCAAGACTTCTAATCAGTCATACATTGTTGGTCTCTTTCATTTCTTGAACATGAATCATATATTCCAACATTTTTAATCACCTCCTATATTCATGTTTGCATGGAAGTTACGAAGAATCAAGAGACACTGACTTAAAATGGACAATCTTGTCAAGTTATTTATGAAATTTCCCTATTGCTTCATTATCTGCAACAGACATTGGCACATAAGCTATAGTTACCTTCCTGGTAATCTGTTGCTTATATTCATCACGAGCACCATAGAGTGAAAAGAGTAAGCATTCCACACAGTTGCATTTCTTATTACCTTTGGGCACAAAATAAAGGCAAATCTATCAGCTCCTTTACAGACATATATAAAGAGAACTTAAAGCTCCTCTTTCATTTAGCTGTGAATCCTTTCTGCCAGTGAGAATATCAATATGGAAGTTGTTCCAATTTTCCAAGAGTAGAACAAATTCTTTGTCATTAGACAGCAATTGCAGATTAAAACAACTAAATAAAATGAATTATTTAGAAAGCCAAAGAAATATGTGATTCTTAGCACCTTCTGCCCCCTTTACATTAATCATAGGAGACAGGCAGAAGAGAGTCACACAGGCCTGACTGCCATTTTGTATATTAACCTGCTTCATCACCAAATAATTCTTATCTCTATTTAGTTGAGGTAGCCTCTGACAGAAGGACAAGCCTCTCACTCTCACTGGAACCATATCTGAAGCTTTTCCAGCTTGGAACAAATTGCCAGAGCCTGCCCTCTTACCAACATAACCTGGGAGAAGTCAGGGTCACCTCTACACCATGATGATTTGAGTAGGTCTAGCATGAAAAGAAATGTGAAAAGTCAGCATACTGTAGTGAATAAAAGCGCCAATCACAAAACCAAGAAGACCTGGGTTCAAGTCCTGATTCTGACACATAATAGCTCTGTGATCCTAAGAAAGACACTTTAACCTCTCAGTGATCCTAGATACCTTTCCAACTATAAGTTGGATAATGGTCACAGATCTGCATTGGTAGAGGAAGTTTCCTCATAAAAATTCCTTATACCAATTATATCAATATTTCTTACACCAATACAGGTCTATATTGTTACCTTTCCCTCCCCCCCTACCAAAAAAATAAAAACTCACATGTATATAGAGCATTAAGGCCCAACAAAGCACAATAACCCTTTGAGGTAGGTAATACTTTTGTTTTAGCCACATATTTGTGTGGAAAATTCATAAAAATGATAGAAATAGTTTAGAATGCCAAATGAAACCTAGTATCAGAATTCAAAAATAGTGGGAGTAAAGAAAATTCATTTGTTTGAATATGATGAAAGAAATAAAAGTGAAAAATCCAGATATTAAGAATGTTTGCATATTATGTTTGGAGGATCCAAAACTTCCTTCATATATTTTCCATATTCAATTTGATAAGTATTAGCAAGAAAAGTAAGATTATAAAAATGTACCCTTGGTTTGGACATTGAAAGACCAGAGTGTGAAAAGACATTTATCACTTAAGACAAAATACTTTTTAAATGGCTAAACTGTTCTGGCAGGGACAGTCACCAAAGCTACACTCTGGTACTTACGAGCTCTAAGATAAAGGGGAAGCCTATGTTGGAGAGATAACAGAAGACTGATGGGTCAAGCTCACAAGCTCATTGATTCCTTCAAAAACTGACTCACAAACTTCTATTAACAACAAAATATAGATTTCCTACCTTGATAACAAACACATTTCTAATTTAAAAGGCTAATTTGTCAGATTAATTCCCTATGTACTTTTAATGTAGTTAAAGAAGAGAAATACTTATATTCCAGGACACATAGAGAAATGAATTAGAAAGACAGTCCCCTCTATATTAAGTGTAAACAATTTTCTTCTAAAAGAAGATAAAATACTTTGTTGGCTCCCTTTACCACATCAGCCTCTTTGACAAGCTGGCTAGCAATCTGAAAGGCAAGAAATAAAAGCTGGAAACATCTGCTCAGGGCCCAACTGATTCAGAGAGGATCTCGCTTTTCCTGGAGGCTCTTCTTTTCCCTCAACCACATCTTCTATTCTTCATAGTTCATGCTTTTTGCCTTTGAATGAAAAGATGTTGAAAGAGGAATCTCCCCTATGAAAAATTCAAATCTTTGAAAAGATTTCTAGTAATTTTTCTTGCATTTTACAAACAAAATATGAGCCTCAAAAGAACAAAGAGAAAACAACATTAAAATTAAGCCGACCCAAATTCAAGCATCCACTTTTCATACTTCTCTAGGTCTGCAGCAGACACAGACTTAGAGATTTTCTTCAGCGCTAACTCAAAATCCCCTTTTGTAACAGGCATCTGCAGCTCTTCCTTAGAAAGGGCACGTATCTCTTCAGGGCTTAAACCATGGATGCGCCGTCTCATCGCCATTAGAGAAGCATCCCTGGGGGTACATAAAAATACATCAAAAAATGCTACATATGGCAAAAATAAAATGAATGATTTGAAAGAACATTCAAAAAAGTACTTGTTTAAAATGCTGAGTAGTATTTTCCACTTAATAATAATATAATGAAGCTACAGGGAGAGAATGTAGAAGAAAGAGCACTGAATTTGGCCTTCAAAGGCCAAAGCTCAGCTCTGATATCGAGACTAGGTGATCACTTCCATCTTTTGGGCATGGTTCCTTGTACAGTAAGAAGGCTGAACTAGGTAACTATTAAGATCCCTTTCAACTTAAAATCTCTGATGTGACCTGGAAAATGTCTCTAACTCTTCATCCCATGATCTTAAAAATAATAATGGCTTTCATTTATATAGGAAGGCAGGAATGGCATAGTGGATAGAAAGTGGCGTCAGCCCCAGAAGACCTGGTTTTAAGTACTGACTCCAGCTCATTTTGGCCCATCACTGGGCTTCCCAGAACTCCATGTGACCCTCTAAGATTATGAATTGCAGAGAAGATGCCAACCTGCATCTGGTAGAGAGTTTCCTCACTCCCTAGATCAATGAAATAGCAATTCCAAGTGATAATCTCTATGCCCTCTTTTTATATAACTATGCCATTTACATAATATAATTTCATTTGTTCCTAACATCACCCCAGTGAGGTAGCTTATGTAAGTATGATCCTCACTGATAGATGAGGACACTAAAATTCAGAGAATTTAGTCACTTGCCTTGGATCACATAGGGAGAAGAGCAGGTGTCAAAAGTCATCAAGGCATCAAGCATTCAAACCCAGGTGCTCTTCCATATCTAATGCTCCTCCCACAATGCCTTAACTACAGAGCATATTCTAAGTCAGCAAAACAAATATGTAATTAAAGGAACCCAAAATCCATGTTGATCAGCCCTTCTTTCTGGCTTCCTTCTCTAGAAGGCTGGAATCTTGAGAAATACTCCTTTCCTCCCACTCTGAGCTAAGCTTTGAATAATCCACATCTAGAAGATACTAAAATTATGGAAATTTACAAAGTATCCATCTATGCCTTAATCAGAAGGAATAGAGCAAGCTCCTCCTTGAATTGGAATATAAATCTAACAAAAAAAAAGGCACTCTCCAACCTTAGGAATGTCCTCATAGCAAAGTATCTAGATCTAAGGTAATGGTAAAGAACTAGCAGATATTAGTATTCAAAATATATCCCTGAACTGAGAGCTCAGACAGAGGTTACTTTTGTCACCAAACACTGTGGACTATGAAGGAACACATAAAATAAGTGGGTCACAAAGGATATTCTGAGGAAAAGAAAAAATACACCTGGCAATAATTAAACCCAAGAGGTTTAAAGTAAGAACTGATTGGGAGGAAAGATCTTCACCAAATTTAAACAGATGCCAATAGAAATCCTTGGCAATAATAGTATTTCAGAAACAATGATCTTAATTACATCTCTCCCAGGAGATTATACATGTGGAACCAGAGGAATCTAAGAGGCATAGGAGGAAATGGAGGTCAACTGGGGTAAGGTGATTTGCCCAAGGTCACCCAGGTAAGCAAGCATGTGAGGGAGATCCTAGACACACTTTTTGACTCCAAATCCAGGGCTCTCTCCATTATACTTCCATGCTGCCATCTAACTACTGTGTTTTAATACCACAAAATATGTACAAAATAATGACTGTATTGATATTAAAAAATCCATTTTGGCATATGATCTAAGGGGTTTTTTTAAACCAATAAAAAAAGTCTCATTATCATTGATTGATACAAAATGGTTCAAAAAACTTTATCATTTAAAACAGTAGGAAGGCCATAGGAAAAAAATAAATTCATAAAAAAACTTTTGTTGATCTGTTTCAAAGTACTATGTCAAATTTAATTTTCTCTCTTAGCTTTCATTTAGCCATTAAGATTTTCACATGATCATTTAAGGGTAAGTAGGGAAACTACAAGTGGCCAAAATGTAGCAAAAGATATTAGATTAGCATGCAGATCCCCAGAGACCAGAGTTCACAGGATCACTGAAAACTGCAGAAGCTCTAGCAGGTGAGCTACCAGACTACCTATATGACTACCAGAGGAATATGTGAATTGTGGCCAGTGACACTAGTAGCAAACAACTGATACAAACCAAGTATCCATTCCAATATAGTATCATGATATTATATTGATAATTATATTTAGCTCATAAGCAAACTTTTTTACTTTAGATTTTCTATATTTAAAAAATAATTATTTAGTTGTTTTTTTAATTAAAGAAATACCTGCAAACGTTAGTTATGTCAGCTCCAGAATAACCTTCAATCTTCTCTGCTATCTCTTCTAATTGAATGTCAGGATCTAATTCAACTTCCCGAAGATTGATCTTAAGTAGCTCTGCTCTGCCTTTTGCTGAGAGAAAATTTCTGGTTAGAGATTTTACAAACCTTTTTACTCTAGTACTATCACAATCACAGACAAAAAAAACCTAGGAAAAGAAGGAAGGGAATGCAGTGCACAGAACAGTAAGTTCTATGGCTCTAACTCACTACATAATAATTCAGCTACATTTACTCACTGTCTTGGTTTCTATATCTGAAAGCTTGACACCTAACTAGTTATAGGTGCCCAGAGTTCTATTAACTGGATCTGACAGCAAGCGAGCCCAATTTATGCCTGATTCTTGGGCAGTGAGCAGGGTACCTGTAAGCTATCAATCAATCAACTAATAAACATTTCTTAAATGCCTACTATGTGCCAAGCACTGACAAAAAGAGGCAAGAGATAGATCCTACCCCAAAGAATTTCCAATCTAATGGGGGAGAAAACAAATATATACAACACAAGCTATATGAAGGATAAATAAAAAATAACCAACAGAAGGAAGGCACTGGAATGAAGAAGAGTTAGGAAAGGCTTCCTCTCCTCCTCCTCCACTATTACCACCATCACCACTAATTCTTCTTTCCTGTAGGTAGAAGTTTAAAGGAGACTTAAAAGAGAGGTCAGCAGTGAGAGCAGAGAAGGGAGAACATTCAGGACATGGAGTCAACCAGAAGAAAAATGTCTAGAGCTGAGAGATGGTGTGTCTTATTTGGTTATAGAATTGCCAGAAGTCCAGTGGACTGAAGAGTGCATGTTGAGGATTAAGGTTTAAGAAGAGTAGGCAAAGAGGAGGGAGTTAAGTTATGAAGGGTTTTGAATGCCCAGCAAAGAGGATTGTGCATTTGCTTCTGGAGGCAATAAAGAGCCACTGGAATTTACTGAGTAATGGAGTGACATATTAAAATGAGAATGTTAGGAAAATCACTTTAGTGGGTAAATGGAGGATGGATTGGAGTGGGGAAGAGATCTGAGGCAGACAGATGCACCAGCAGGTTGTTACAACAATACAGATATGAGGTTATGAGGGCCTGCACCAGGATGGTGGCAGTAACAGAGAAGAAAAAGGGACATATTCAAGAGACCATCATAGAGATAAATTTGACAGGCTTTGGCAGCAGACTGAACGAGGTGGGAATAGTGTTGCCCTCAATAATAACAGAGAAGTTAAGAGCAGGAAAAGGCTGGGAGAAAAGATCATGAGTTTTATTTTGGACATACTGAGTTAAAGATGTCTACTGGACTTCCAGTTTTAGATTTCTGAAAGGCAGCTGGAGATGCAAGTATGGAGGCCAGAAAAGAGGCTGGAGTAGAATAAGAAGATTTGAAAATCATCAGCAGATATGGTAATTAAATCTCAGGGAACTGTGATGTGATCATCAAATGGAAAGAAAATTTGAGGAAAAATAAAAGAGCTCAGGACCAAACCCTGAGGGTCATCTATGCTTAGCAGGTATGATCTGGAAGAGGATCTAGTGAAGGAAATCGGGGAGAAAATAGGTAGAAAGGTAAAAAGAGAATCAGGAGAGAGTGGTGTCCCTAAAACTTAGAGAGAAAAAAATATCAAGAAGGAAAGAGTGATCACAATGTCAAAGGCTGCCAAGATACAAGGGCTGAGAAAAGACCACTGGATTTGGCAACCAGGAAATCACTGGAGAGTTTTATTGGAATGATAAATGGGAGACATTATTAGGAGTTAAAAAGAGAGTGAGAGGAAAGGAAGTGGAGGCAACTGTTGAAGACTTTAGCCACAAAGCAGAAAACATACAGAATAATGGTTGGCAGGGATGGAATTTTTTAGGATGAGAAAGACATGGGTATATTTCTAGGCACTAGGAAATGAGACAGTAGATAAGGGGAGATGGAAAATAAGTGAAAGAGCAGGATGGCAGAAGAAGCAATCCAACAGAGAAGACAAGAAGGAATAAATCACTTGAACAGGCAGAGGAATTAGCCTTGATAAAGGAATAAGGCCACCTCATCATGTGAAATGAGTGAAGGAGGTGACAATGGCAGAATGTATCTGAGTGACAGATGAGGAAGAGGGGAAAAGAGGGATATCCTTGAGAATAGCCTTAACTTAAGAGAGCACAGGCTTAAGAGAAACTTTTTTGAAAAAATTTTCAAACTATTCTATAAAAATGTAAATATTAGTAATCATAAGAGATGCCAGTCAGGATTTTGGAGAGCAATGAAAATAATTAGCCTTTGACAAAAACAATTTCAATTTTACAAAGCTAGGCAATATGAATGCTTTATTCAGTCTTCATTCTTCTTAATATATCTACAGCATCTGCTACTAATGACCACTCCTTCCTCTCTTAGCCTTCCTGACACTGCTCTCCCCTGGTTCTCCTCTGATCTACTATTCCTTCTCAGTCTCCTTTGCTGAATGTCCTACTGTGAGTATGTATCAGGACCTCTTTGTTATATTTCTAATCCATTATTTCATTTATATACATTCTCCACTGATGAAAATCATGACATATGGCTACCTGATTCAACATGGCCAAAAAAAAAATCATCAGTTGGCAGCTAATATTTTTGTGATAAACTTCTAAGAATTTAGTCTTGTTCCCAAATGAGACACCCAGAGTTCATCAATAGGACTTACAATCAAACACTTTCAACTTACTGGGACTTAAAAGATTTCTATTTTTTTCTAAAAAGTCTTGGGAATTCGAGTTCCCTCCTTTGTACTATTTACTCCAATGTAGATAGAGCCAAAAGAATCCTAATCAACAAGCATGTATTAAGTGCTTACTAACAGGCCAGTCACTATTCTAAGTTCAAGGGATACAAAGAAAGGCAAAAAGTCTTCCTTCTTAAACAGCTCATACCTTATTGGAAGAGACAACAACTAAATAAACAGGTACAAATTAGATACTTACAGAATAAATGTAAAGTAACCTGAAAGGGAAGTATCTTGTGGTTAAGGAAAAGCTTGCTACAAAGGGTGGCATTAGAGATGAACCTCTAAGGAATTAAAAGGAGTTGCAGGGGTAGGGCTTTAGATGTATAATGGGATGTTATCAGGAAATTAAAAGGAGAAATAATTCAACTTCATGTGAATTTGTGGCCTGGCCACTAATCTAGCAGGTACTGCAGGCACAGCTACTGAAGACCTAGAAAACAAAATCCTTACCACCAAAATCTTTGGCCCTGCCCATTAAGTTCAACATCAAAAAATTATATTATTTTGTCTGTAGAAATGACATTTTTAAAAATGCATTATTAGGGCAGCTAGGTAACACAATGGACTCAGTGGCAGGCCTGGAGTTCAGGGAATCTGGGTTCAAATCTAACCTCAACAATTTCCTAGCTGTGTGATCCTGGGCAAGGCACTTAAGTCAAATTACTTAGACCATGCCATTCTAAGACAGAAGGTAATGGTTTTAAAAAAAGACACATTATCATCTACTTTGATGCTATACCCTAAGGACACTAGGACTTTCCCATCTAAACTGAAACAGGAACTCCAGGAAAACAGGGCATGTCTCTGCTTTTCTGTTGGCATCCCTAATACTGAGCACAAAACTCTGTACATACTAAGAGTTTAACAAATGCATTTTCATTTGTTCAATCAAATTTTCATTTTTTTCTGTAGAAAACAGCAATACAGGTGGATTAAAATTAAGTTGCCTAGGGGAAAAGGCTCAGAGGCCTATGTCACTTTAGCAGCAGAAGTGAGTATGGAAGGTGCCCTCCTTATGGCGCTGCCATAGTCACAGGGCACAGCAGCAGAATATTCTGCAAATTTAACACATAAGTATAATATATTTTTTCTTGTGATAATCAAGATTCAAATATAAAACTATTTCCCAAAATAAAATGTAATCCTGAAAGTATTCTTAAATTCCTAGTTTTCCCCTTACCATGTTACTCACTTTAAAATTAATTCAACAATCACATGAAGTGCCTAACATATTCAATACTGTGTCACCTGCAGGGGAAACAAAGATAAAGCAAACAACAAACCTTGTCTTCAAGAAGCTCACAGTTTAATGGGGGACAGGGAGGTGATAAGATATATAAACATTAACATTATGATACAGGACAGGATGTGAGAAGGGACCAAACAAATGCTGTGAGAAACCCAAGGGTTTTAAATGCTTTTTTAAAAATCTGCATTAATTCCAGAAGTAAACAGCCATATCCAGGCAATTCAAAACACATCACATTTGCCTTGTGCTTGTAGCTAAAAGGTATATAGCTGGGTGACTGTAAAATTACATATCCAGTAGAATATAACACTAGTATTTACTTAAGTTTAGTCTTCTAGGCTATAGAGAAGTTGCAAGGGAAACATGCTGTTTTTGATGTCCGTTGATATTTTCTTTCTACATTAATTCATTCAAAGGCTGAAGTATAAAACTAATTAACTAGGATTCTAAGGTATTTAATTTGTACTCATGGTTCTATCAATATTTTGGGACAGACTAGAAATAATTTATTACCTCTATAAATGTGAAATAACGGTATTTAATAAACTCACTGATATATGCTATGAGAATCATTAAGTTCATCTTTAAAGGCTCTATAAGTATAATGTGATGGTTCAAACTGTAAAAGTACAAAAGTTTAATTAGCATTGCTATAGGTTTATTGGTCATTGGTATTCATACAGCATCAATTAATTAATCTATCAACAAATGTGGAGCCTCTGCTATTATATGCAAATCACTCTGCTTAACACTAAGAGAATAAGTATACAAGTCCAAGGTTCCTGCCCTTAAGAAGCTTGTAGTTAGAAAGACAAAATTAACATACAGGATACATTGAGGGAAGAGGGAAACAATGCTAAACATATGGCACCATAGTACAAGAGGAATTCAAAAGGAATTACAGTATCACAAGAACAAACTTAGGTTTCAGTGAAATGGATGAGACTTAAGTTAAGCTTTAATTTAGATAAGTGGCGGGGAAGAAACAGGATATCCCACACAATAGTAGAAGGGCAAAGATACAGAGGCAGAAATACATCTAGTATATAGAAGATATAGGGGAGGTCAGGAGAGGGTACTGGTTGAAGAGTCATGGGAAATGAGGGCATGTACAGGTAAGATCAGATCATACAGAAACTGGAATGCAATGCAAAAGGAGTTTGGATTTAATGCAATAAGAAACAACCAATGAAAGTTTTTCAATATTTTAGGACGATCAGTGTTTGGACTGGGTAGAGTGATAAGAGAAGGTAAGACCCTGTAATCAAGCAGGTCAGATAGTTGCAGCAAAATAAATGTGAGTTAATAAAAACCTAGATTAGGTCAGTATCTATAGGAACAGAGAGGAAAAATCAAGTCATCTTACCTGGAAATGTCAGACTACTGAAAATTAAAAGTTCATTTTACTTCTCTGTTTAATATTATGACTTACATTGACCTTTCTACCATACTCCAGTTTTCTCTTTTAATTTCTCTGGGGAAAATAGCATTCTTTATGTGGTCCTCCCTGTTTTTCCCAGATTCTTCCCCTTTCCTTATTTCTAGTTCCTACTTTTCTCAAATAACACTGTCTTCTTCTTTAAGTCTCCCTTTTTTATGGTCTCCTTTCTCATAAGATTACCTCTCTCCATCCTTTCCTTTCCAATAATTTGTCTTCTACAACTAACCTTCTCTTTTAGCTCTCTCCTCTCTAGAATCATAAAATTTCAGGGTTGGAAGGGATCTGGAAGGCTGTCGAGTCCAATAAAACCCTGAACAATTTCTAATAGAAACTGCCCCCTAATATTTGGCTGAAGATTTCCACTGAAGGAACCCACTATATATGTATTGCTCTAATCATGAGTTAGCTTTTCCTGACAGTAATCCAGAATTTGCCTCTGTAACTTCTACCCACAACCAGGAGCTCTTTTCTCTGGGGTCAAGCAGAAAGGAATAATCCTTCTTACATATGATGGCACTTCAAACACTTAAAGACAGCTATTGCATGCCTACTGAGCCTTCTCTTCAACAATATATCTGTCATAGATCTTCAAAGTGTAAATTCTCAAGGCCCTCATCATCTGGATTATTGTCCTCTGGACTCCATCCAGTTTGTCGATCTTCTTCCTAAACGTGGTGCCCAACTAAAAATAATACTCCAGATGTGGTCTGACCACAGTTCATTGAGACCATTGCCTTTCTAGTCCTAACCATTCTTTATGCAGCCTAGGATTGCATTTGCTTTCTTAGCTATAATATCACAATATTGATTCATAGTGAATTTGCAATTCTCTAAAACATCCAGAATCTTTCAGATAACCCTGTCTATTCATGCCTCCCAACCCCCATCCTGGATTTAGGATATTGGGGTTTTTTTTAATCCAAGTGTAGAACTTTATATTTATTCTCATTAAATTTCATCCTTTTTGACTTGATACGATATTATGGCATCTCAAGATCCCTCTGGATATGGACTTCTGTCCACCAGTGTGCTAGCAATCCTCTCCCAACTTTTCCATCTGCACATCTGATTAACATGTCACTTATGCCTTTATCTACGTTAGTGATAAAACTATCAGTCACCAAGCACAAGTCTCTTAGACACTCTGTGGGATATTACCTTTCAAAATGACAGCAAACTATTAATGACTATTGGACCTGGCAATAAGTTCTGAATACAAATAATCTTTTTTTTTTTAGAATAACATTTGATACTTTATCAAGCAATTTGGTCAAATTCACATAAATTGCACCAATCCCCTGATCTACCAAATTGTCAACCCTGTCAAAAAAGAAATAATATTCTAGCATGACCTACTCTCAATGAAACCAGATTGATTTGGGATGATCATTGCTTCCTTTTCTAAACATTCATTAAAATTTAAGAAAGGGTATTTATTAGGTAGAGAGTATCCAGATGAGGGCAACCAGAATGATGAGGAGCTGAAGTTCATCCCTTCTGAGGAAAACATTATAAGAAAAGATATAATTATCACTCAAACAAAGTTCAAAGAAAATCCTTAAGGACTAAATACTAAATGTGAAATTTCTTGTTAAGTTTATTAACATCATAATTGTTCTAAAATATAAGAATTCTCTTAAAGATATTCAGCATGGTAGGTTCTATCTACAGCACAGTAAAGTTATATAAGTTTTTTCAAAATGACTAACATTGGAAATGAAGAATGATCATTAAAGAGAAGCATTGATAACAAAGATGAAAGAAATAGCATCATAGAAAGCTCAATGCACAGTAAAAGATAGGAACCACACCTGTTGGTAGCGGTATATAGATTCTTTTTTCTAATCTCCTTCGTAAAGCTTCATCAATGTCCCATGGGAAATTTGTGGCAGCCAACACCATGACCATTTTAGAAGGGTCATCATTTTCAAGAGCTCCTCCAACCCCTGTTGCATTTTTTTTCCAAGAAAAAATGTTTAAAAAATTTTAGTAACCTAGCAAAAAATAAAATAGTATTTTTTATTTTGTCCTTTGTCATTTGTATTATACACTAGGATAGCATTCCATTGCATATGGAGCAGAGATAAGACCACATCAGTTTCTGATAACTAATAAAGATTCATCTTGTTAACATAAGACTCACACTCAAAGAAAAACTAAAATATCATTTAAATTTCTCCCCAATAAATGTTAATAAGAAGAAAAGAGGTGGGGAGAAGATCATGAGAGTCAAAGAAGATGTAGTAAATATTTCTAGTTCTTTTATTCTTGCCAGGAAGCTACTCAAATTACTTAATGACTCCTAAAAACCTTAAAATATTAAAAATGAAACTATTGGCTATTCATTAATTAAAACATCATGTTATTTTCTAGCAATGTTAAACTAATTACATGCTTATGGTGTATGATTTTCCTGAATGAAATTTTTTTAAACAAAATAGCTTTAGTCCAAGTAATATTACCCAGAAAATGTATAATAAACACAAAACAAATATACTTTATTTAGGTTCTACTTCCCTGGAAACTACAAATAATCAAATAGGGTTTTTTAATTCACCTGCTCAATAAAAGACTAAATCAATTTACAGCTGGTGATTTTTTTTTTAAATTAAAAAACTCCCAGTGTGGTTTGGGCTCTACCACAGCACCATCTGGTACCAGCATGAAACATGCCAGGGCAAAAGAAAAAGCAGCTGTATTGATTTGAAAGGAAAATATATCCTAGGTTTCTATTTCCTTAAACATCTGAACAAGGAGGAAATAGTAAGCTTTTATGGACAAGGACCAAGTGTTACACTTCTTTATAGTGCCTATAAGTGCAAAGGACATAGAAAATATATAAACAGTACTTACTCATTAATAATTATGGCTATTTAACAATGCTCTTTGGATAGTATTTCAACAAAAGAATAAAAATAAAAGCTGCTTTCAACATAAATTCTAAAAAGAAAAGTTTAGACTTACAAAAGTACTTAAATACTAATTACCATCCATCTGAATGAGCAGTTCAGCCTTGACTCTTCGACTTGCCTCATGTTCATCAGAAGTACCTCTGCGGCTACAGATGGAATCAATCTCATCAATGAAGATTGTTGTAGGAGCATAAAATCTAGCCTTTGAAAAATATTTATTAAATTGTTGTATAAAGAACAGATGAAACATTTTAGAAGAATTAAAAATTGAGGAGAGGAGGAAGATTCAGAAACAACCATTTGATAGCCCTTTAGTCCTCTGTGAAGATGAAGTAGAAATACTACCTATTGGAGTGTTTTAATGTGTTTTAACACATTAACACTAGTTATGAGCAATGTGAAATGACAATTTCTGAAATTAATGTTGTAAATCTTTAAATTTATTTTAACAGGCTGTTTTTCAAATCTTTTGTTAGAAATGTTATAAACTTTTATTTGATTTTGCAAAATTTAAAAATTGTTATTCTGATCACGGAAAAGAATCACAGATTAAAGCTGAAAGGGCTCTCAGAGGTCATCAAGTCCAATCCCTTCATTTTCCAAATTAGAAAACTGAACATTGTGACTTGCTCAGTCACATGAACATGGGTCTGAGGCAGGATTTAAACCAAAGTCTTGCTGACTTCAAATCCAGTTCCTTATCTGCTAAGCTAGACTGTCTCTCCAACAATGGACTCCCTAAAGCAGCAGAGACAAAGAATGGCAGTTAACCATATATTGGACAAATAATAAGAGCTCTCTTCTCTGCCCCTCACTGGATGACAGAGCAGGGAAGAGGCACTTGCCTGGAAAGTCAGAGCTGTGTCCAAATCCTACTTCTATCAATTACTTCCTGGGCATGAACATTAACTGTCTCAGTCCCAGTTTCCTCGGTTATAAAATGGAGATAATACCTACCCTAGCTCCTTCATAGTGTTGTTGCAGGCATCAAAAGAAATAGAGGATATGTGGTGGTTGGTTGTTTTTTGTTTGTTTGTTTGGAATCATCAAAAGCTTTCTTATAAGATGGAATATGAAGGCACAATACATCCCAGCTACATCCCATATACTATGTTTCTAGGGTTTGAAAAGTTATTAATATATAACTTCATTTGATAAGATTTTAAATGACTGATAACTTTATAATGGAATTCATCTTTGAAGAAGTTGGGAGAATACAAATTTTAGGAAGAAAGAAATTAAAACCTGGCTATTATTTTCTGCAACATAAATGATACAAATCTAAAAATATTACTCTCTACTCACCATTTCAAACAACAGGCGGACTAATTTCTCAGATTCACCTCTATATTTTGACGTCAGAGTAGAGGAAGAAACATTGAAGAATGTTGTGCCACATTCTGTAGCAACAGCTTTAGCAAGCATAGTTTTACCAGTGCCAGGGGGTCCCACCATCAACACGCCCTAAAATTCCACAAGAAGTAGTATTAGCACGCCATAAAATGCTTGATAACAGTACTACCAACAATTTATTTAATCCAATTTTTCACTAAAAGATTAAATTCAATCTTTAAAGCATAATAATAGATACAACAGGCATCATTTTATAGAAAAGGGAATGAAGAGATTATAAAACTTTCTCTCAATCACAGAGAATAGAGAAACAGAGTAACAAGGGAAGCATATTTCACAGTATCTGCCCATTTCTACTGAATGTGGCAAGTAGCACATTTGTGCCTAACATTCCATGGTAGCGAGGTGGCATAATGGACAGAGTAGCAGGCCTGAAATCAGAAGACAGAGTTCAAATCTGGTCTCAGATACTGACTAGTAGAATGACCCTGGGCAAATCATTTAACCATATTTGCCTCAATTTTCTTATTTGTAAAATGAGCTGGAGAAGAAAATAGCAAACCACTCTAGTATCTTTGTCAAGAAAATTCCAAATGGGGTCACGAAGTCTGACACAGCTAAAACAACTGAATAACCAAATTTCATTCCTGAGTACTAATTGTCAATGATAATTATTTAAAATTTAATGAAAATAATCAGACTTTCAACAAAGTATTTTGGAAGTGTGCATTTTTCACTAATACAGTGTCTATCACTTTTAGAAGAAAACATACTGTCCAAAAAATGTTCATACTATATACTATTTTCTATTAAATACAAACTATAACTTAAGGCATCAGTAATGGAAAATTATGCTGTATTTCAAACACAAATTAGTTTTAATTTGATTAAAATATAATATGCTAGTAAATCAGTAACTTACACATCAAGTATGATGAAAGTGATAAAAGACCTATTTAAATATGATCTCTGCTACAAATTTTAGTTATTCCTTACCTTTAAAAATCAATAGGCGGGGGCAGCTGGATAGCTCAGTGGATTGAGAGCCAGGCCTAGAGACGGGAGGTCCTAGGTTCAAATCTGGCCTCAGACACTTCCTAGCTGTGTGACCCTGGGCAAGTCACTTGACCCCCATTGCCTAGCCCTTACCCCTCTTCTGCCTTGGAACCAATACACAGTATTGACTCCAAGACAGAAGGTAAGGGTTAAAAAAAAAATCAATAGGCAATGTTCACCACTAAACAAATATATGATTTGTTTAAAATTTTTAAATAAGAGCTTATTTATGCATTCTTTAATTTGATATTCTTATATCTGTCAGACACTTTTCACATGAGCTTAGATATATGCTTACTATTAGATTTCATGCATAAAATTTCATTGATTTCCAATAAGGAATTTAGGGCTGTTTTGTTTACCATCTAGCTTCTTTCAACATTGTTTAGTTTATGCTTGGAAGTCATATGAAAGTCAAACTCCATTTCAGTCAATTTTAAAGGTTATATAAATTTTTCCCCCTACACCAGGATTTGGTTGAATTGATGCTACTCAAATTCTTGACATTAATTGGGGGTTCAAAATACTAGTTTTCATACAAAGATTTCTGTTACAATGGAGGCAGAGAGATTTTTGTTAGATAAGATTTGAAATCAGGAAAGAACTGGATTCAAATCCTCTATCTGATATTAACAGTGTGATTCTGGGGAAATAGCTGACCTTCTCTGAGTATCAGTTTCCTCAATGGTAAGTAGTATCTGGGCAGCTAGGTAGTGCAGTCAGAGAGCACCTGGCCCCAGGCCTAAAGTCAGGAAGACCTGGGTTCAAATGCAGCATCAGACACTTACTAGCTGTGTGACTTTTGGCAAGTCACTTAACCCTGTTTACCTTAGTTTCCTCATCTACAAAATGAAGTAGAGATGGAAAAGGCAAACCACTCCAGTATCTTTGCCAAGAAAACCCCAAATGGGGTCATGAAGAGACTGAAATGACTTATAAAAAGGTAGTACCTCAAGGTTGTTTGAAGATCAAACAGGATTACAAATGTAAAGTACTTTGCCTAATTTAAAACACTTTTTGAATGTCATCTATATTATAATAACTATTAATATATAAAGTGATCTAGGGTTTCCCAATTCTGAATATTTATAATTCATTATACAGACACATATAACTAAAGTCATATACAGTCAATGCAACAAGTTAACAATATTATTTCCACAACTCTCCCTTTTCAAAGTCTTTTCAGTTATTTTTGTCATTTAAATTTCATTTTTAATTATGAACTTGACAAACATAAACATTTCAATATACAACCCTTTCAGTTCTTTCTATTATTACACATCAGAAAGAGAACCTATAGAAAAGATTAGTTTATCTTTTTAATCTGTAAAAGTTTGGCCCCTAATTAATAATGTTTCTTCATCTATCATAAATACAGTATAGTATTTATAGATTTTTATATTCAAAAATAATCTTTAAAATATATCTTACAAACTGGACAGGACTTCCTACTTTGCTAGAATTAAATTTTATAAATTTTTTAACTAGTAAGAAAGACAATAATAGTTCCTCATTCTCAAAACATTTTCTGTGATGCCTTCTCAGTACAATTCAAGTGCTGTCCTGCATCAATTATTCATTATTTGGATCCTTTCACAAGATATGCAAATTAAAATTAACATGTGCCTAGGGTCTTAAAGAAAATAGGACAGACTTAAGGGGAAACTGGGAAAGGTTTCTATTACCTATAAGGATGTAGTCATCTAGGGGGTAATTATTTCATCTATTTAGATAATTCCCCAATCTACCTAACATCTAATCTATCATCTGAGTTTTATTCCCACATTTCTAACAGCCTGCTAGGCATTTCTACTTGGATGTCAACAACCCATTCTCTTACTCAAATCCAACATATAAAAAACATTCATCTTTTTTCCATTCTGGAACCCTCTGGTTCTACATCATGCATAAGGATGCCTGAAGGCTGCATTCCTATTTGGAAAACTATATATTAGTATTATCTGTGTTTTATGGTATGCTTATGTATTTTGTTAAATATTTCCCAATGACACTTTAATCTGGTTCAAGCAGCCCTCAGAAGAGTTGTGGGACTGAGTTAACATCTGGACAATATCAAGGCACTTACCACCACTTGGTGGCAGCACACCTTAAACACAGGTTCAATTCCTTAATGTGGAAACCTTTCTAAAGTGGAATTTTTATTATTATTAGACAAATCTGCTTTTCATGAAAAGAGCATTACATGAATTCTCTCACCTTCCAAGGCCGTCTAATCCCTTTGAAAAAGTCAGGCATCCACATTGGAAGAACAACAGCCTCCCTTAGCAATTTTTTGGCTTCTTCTAAATCTGCTATGTCATCCCTTTACAAAAAAATAGAATTTCACAAAATATTTACAAATGTTTTAGTTTTTACAGTTAATACTAATTTTTACATCTCTTTTCCCTTTTTTGTTATTCAGATAGCCCATTTTTAATTCTATTACTTACTCAAATTTTTGGTGGAAGAACAATGAAAATGTTTTGTAGCTAAAGTCATCAATCATTTAATATTTAGTAAATCAATAATATTTAATAGTATTTAATACTGTCAATAATACCAAAGTAATAATTTTAAATTGTACTAATTACAGATATGTCATACAAAAAAGTAGTTATGATGATACATTCTATTTATTATGGAAGAATTTATAATATGAAGCCTATTAAGCTTTTAATCATTTTTTCGTAAAAATACCAAAGTCATAGCAAATCATTCAAATATAAAAACTGATCTAAAAGCAAAATTTAAAACAGGTAAAAAACCTCATACCAATGAATGCTAGGATTTCTGGATACTATATCCCTTTCAAGAGCTTCAACTAGATCTTTATCATATCCAGCACCATCAAACTTCTGAATTTCCCCATCACCTGCACCATCTGACAAATTCTTCCTTCCCTATGGATATAAAGGAAAAACATTAAAGAAAATCAACAATTAAAATTCTTTAGTTATTAAATGCTCATGCTCAGTTTCCAAAGAGCCTTGATAAATTAATTCAAGAAATACAAAAAAAAAAAACAATCTTATTAAGGACTTCTTCAGCCTCACATTCTTGGAGCTTCTATAATCAAGAGGTTTCCTCCAAATTCCATGTGAACTGGAATGACCTCCAGGAATTGATGCAAAGTGAAAGGAGTAGAACTAGGAGAACATTATACACAGAGACAGATACACTGTGGTACAATCAAATGTAATTGGCTTCTCTAATAGCAGCAATGCAATGATCTAGGACAATTCTGAGGGACTTGGGAGAAAAAACACTATCCACATACAGAGAAAAACTGTGGGAGCAGAAACCCAGAAGAAAAACATATGATTGATCACATAGTTCGATGAGGATATGATTGGGGATGTTGACTTTAAATGATCACTCCACTGCAAATAGCAATAATATGGAAATAGATTTTGATCAATGATACATGTAAAACCCAGTGGAATTGCTCATTGACTCCGGGAGGGGGGTTGGAGGAGAAAGTGAGGGAAAGAACATGAATCATGGAACCATGGAAAAATATTCTAAATTAATTACTTAAATAACAATGTTTAAATGAAGATAAAAAAGAGGTTTCCTCCATCATTCCAAAGATCTTTAGACACTCTGCTCTGACTTTGCTAGAGCAGATTTTGATCACCCTCATAGTTGTGAGAGAACTATGGAAATATTCTATATCAATTTTGTCAGTGAAGAACCAAACCAACTCAAAATTTAGATGGTTGCTGCATATTAGAGTGGCCTTATTATCTGCCCCATATACCACCATCCCCAGAAAGAAGCTACATGTCTCTTTAACTAAGGAAATAACCTTAAGATTCAAGGTAATTTCTTCAAACTTCTCTTGAGCCATGTCAAAAAGCTATACTTTTTTCCTACAGAATTTATGTCAAAACTGCTTTTTTTCTAAAAGTTATGTTAACAAAATGGCATACCAAATTCTTTTCAATAAATAAGAGGTGATGTGGTAATTACATACTATATACCCAATTTTCCTGAGTTCTTTAAGATTTACTAGAGACTACATAAGATTTTTAAAGTATTGTACTTAATTCCCAGAGAGGGCTCACCCTTTGGAACAATTTCAGCAGGCATAATCAAGGGCTTCCCTGGGACTTCAGCTCTTTGCTTCTTTTCTTTTTTTTTTTTTAACCCTTACCTTCCGTCTTGGAATCAAAGCATAAGAGTGGTAAGGGCCAGGCAATGGGGATTAAATGACTTGCCAAGGGTCACACATCTGGGAAGTGTCTGAGTCCAGATTTGAGCCCAGGACCTCTTGTCTCTAGGCCTGGCTCTCAATCCACTGAGCCACCCAACTGCCCCCTCTTTGTTTATTTTCTAATATAAAAAGGAAAGGAAAAATTCAAAGGGAGCCAACTCCATAAGGTCCAAATCTTAGCAGAAAAATAGGGCAGTGTGAGCCTACTCTACAAATATATCTGAGAAAAACAATAGGCCTAATTATAATTGGTAAGAAAGGAATAAATCACTCTTTGGAGAAATACTTTGGCTCTTTCTTCAAGCCACTCGGGTTTGATTTAGTAAATGACCTCTGCCACTATTATACAGTACCTGGGAGGCAGGAATCCAAATTTTAGCAATTTACTGTTTCTCTGAAGTAATGCAAAAGAATCAGATCCTACTTTAGCCAAGTTTCTTGTTTCCAAAAGTGACAGATGTCAACAATAACAGAGTTGTAAAAATGGAGATTTGAACCCTGGACTTCAATCCCCAGAAGTCCCTGCTCTAGTTCCTAAGACGCCCTCTAATCTCACTGAGATCCCAACCTGGGCGAGATCAAAATTTCTATTTAAGCTGTAAAGCCTACTGAAGGCTTCCTGCTTTCACTTCCAAAGACCCGCATCTCTCAAGATGTAGTGTAAGTGAAATTGAATGGGCCTTTTGGCCCTCCTAGCCACGTGCTTTCTATATTCGTATTTTCTTTATTTCTTAATCTTTAATAAACCTCATAACAATATAATACTTTTAGCAGAGAAACTAAATTTTTAATCTTAACAGAGTTAAAAACATTTCAGGTATACCTGTGCAGTAAATATATCTAGATGCTATCAAGAATCAAGTTTTCTAATAATAATCACTCCAAAATCATAATACAGAGTCACATTGAAGCAAAGATGCCAAGAACACTCCGTAACTACTTAAAAATTCTTTTGGAAAAGGAACCAATGAAGAATGGCAATGGAAAGAATGACACAATTTGAGCTTTGGGAGCCCAAGTGAGCTCAAACAATGGAAAATACAGTCATGGAGGCAGGAAGAGAGGAAAAGGAAAAAGATGGGGGAAGAGGAAAGGAAAGTCAGATAAAAGAGGAAGAAGAGAGAGAAAGGGGGAGGGGAAAGGGTACCACAGCTGGAAGGAAAAAGAAAAAAGAAATTAAGAAACTCATTTGTCTGTTGTTTTCAAAATTAATTAGATCTTAGTTGCAGAAGCTAAGTAGTTCAGTTGATTGATAACTCAGACTAGAGATGGGAGGTCTTGAGTTAAAAACTGATCTTGGACACTTCCTAAATGTGTGACACTGGGCAAATCACTTAACCCCAAATGCCTACCCTTTACCACTCTTCTGCTTAGAACTAATACTTAGTATTGACTCTAAGACAGAAGGTAAAGGCTAAAAAATTATTTCTGATTAGATCTTGTTCTAAGTAGGAAGGCTCCAAATCCTTTCAAACAATTCAATATAACCATCTCCTTAGATAGCATTCCCTCATCTTCAAAAAATAAACAACAATATTACTGCAAAATTACAAAACTTTTAGTCTGGTAGACATTCTATAAAAACTTTAAGAATGGATTTCTTCTCAGCATATTGTAGCTCTGAGTTCCTCTACTATATGAAGCATAATTAGTTTTAAGAATAACCATTTCACTAATAATTATGGCTATAATTTCCTTAATCTCACCAAGAACAGCATTCAATGTTCTCAGCAGTCTTTGAAAACAAAATATCAATCAAATTGGATAATTCAATACAGATCCCTTCTTCAAAGCCCGTCTTAACACAGGTACCAGCACTTTAGAGTAGACAGAATGGTGTTTTGTCAGATGAAATTCCATTTATGAATGGAGTAAAAACTGAGCTATGACACCACCTCCTTCCTTCACTCTAACTTGCTTTTAAATAACTTGAACCTGCCATTAGACGATTAGATAGAATCCTCTAGTCATAAACAATGGAAAGATAAGCATCCTTCTCTATGCAGATAAATATACTTTATCTTCAACAAGCAGGAATGTGCTGGCTTATTATAGCCAAGAAGAGTAGCTTTGTATGGATTCTATTAAAATGAAACGTCTTGTACTTCACAGGCATTTGCCAATATTTAAATAGATATTACTAAGCAATTCCATACAATAGGTCAGTTCATTAGTGGAACATTTTGTAGGTAACTCATCCTGATAGGCAAATCAGAAAGCTTCCAGGAGATATAGCTTACTGGTAAACATATGCCTCTAAAATTTTTCAGTTTTCTCTTAAGTGCTTTATGCTACAGCCTCTGAAGTCTAATCTGAATCTTATTTGGAGTATGAATGCTTGAGCAGCTTTAAAACTCTTCATGTACCTGAAAGCACCCCTGCCAGATATCCTACCTGTGGAAGTCAGATGGCCCTCCATTTGCTCTAGAATACAAATCAAATTCCCAAGCAATCAAAAGAAAATGTCAGTTTTGCATCTCACATCCAGATATAAAGGATATGAATTCTTCTTTCAGCAATAACAAAAATATATCAATACTTCAGACACTGATCAAAGAATTTAACTGGAAACTGCAACATTTACTAAAAGCTCTCTTGAGATATGATATTTGCCCAAAGTTTGATGGGCAAAGTTTGATGACTTTCTTATTGCCATATTAGATATTAGATTATCAAAAAGCTATCAATCTAGACATATTACTTTAGTTCTCTGTGGGAATGCCTCCACTAAGATTTATTTTATATCCTGAGCTTTTATAAAGGGTTACTATAAGAAATGCCTCTGTGAAGAATATTTTCTGTATATTTCACAAGACTATGAGTGAAGACACTGTACACCATCTTAGTCATTACTCCTCAAATGAGGAGCCTCAAAGTAAATTCAGATGCTAGAATAGAGTTTATACTACCAACTGAACCTGTATGCTTCCTTTTATCTGATAACAAAAACTTTTTAACCCAACAGGTCTTCATTTTTGCCTTAGCTTCTAAGAAGCTTAAAGTTAAATTCAGTGACCAACCACAGAAACTAACTCAACCCATATTGCCAGTTCATCCATGTCTCTGCTCCCTTTATTGGTTTTTAATTCTTTAAATGATTTAATATAGTTAAAATACATAGTCATTTAATGGCAAAGTTAGACTTGGTATCAGAGGCCTAGACAGTTTCAAATGGTGCTACCTCTGACACTTAATAATTGGGTGACAGAACAAATCATAGCATTGAAGATTTAGAAATTAAATGAACCTGAGAAGTCATCTAGTCTGAGTTTCATTTTTACCAAAAAAAAGGCAACTAAGGCCGAGGGCAGAACTTAATTCTGAGGGCCATATTTTAAGGTAGATAAACAATCGTTTGTTTATATTTATATATATATATATATATATATACACACACACACACATATATATATATATAGGAGGTTAACCAACATATAAGGAGTTCTGAAAACCATGCCATATGACAACAGTTGAAGGAAATTAAGATATTTGACTTCATGACAAAAAACTCTAGTGTTTTATCTGAGCATATGTCCAAATACTTGAAAAGATTAAAAGTTTCCAAAGTTCTGATTTGGAAAGATCTGAACTCAATATAAACTCTATATCATCTCTTCTTAAGCTCCCACTCTACCTCCTCAGTTAAGGATCTCACTTCATACTTCACTGAAAAAACTGAGGCCATTTGTCTTAACCTTCGATCTCTCTATCTACTAACTCTTTTCCTGCTCTCAGACCATGATTCTCCTAGCCTTAAAAAATGCTCACTTGAGCCTACTATACCCACTAGTTATTATCCTAGATCTTTATCTTCTGGGCAGTTAAACTTTTTAAGAAAACTACTAACACTGAAGGTCTCCATATATTCTCCTTTCACTCTTTTATAAAACCTCTGCAATCTGGCTTCTGACCTCATTTCTTAATTGAAAAATCTGATAGACTTTACTTAGTCCTCAGGTTTCTTGAGGTTTCTATCACCTTCCCTTCCTGAGTAATTCTTTTTCCTCTTTTGGTTTTTATGACATTGCTCTCTCCGGGTTCTCCTCATATCTGCCTGAACACTCCTTCTCAGTCTCTGCTGGCTTTTCATCTCTGTCACATCCACTAATCACTTAAGTCTCTATCCAGGCCTCTTCTCTTTTCTCTCTGCACTATCTCAAGTGGTGATGCCATCAGCTCTCAAGGGTTCAATTATCATCTTTATGCAGATGACTTCCAAATCTATATATCTTGCCCTATTAGTTCTTCTGAATTTCTTTCTCCTATCACAACTACCTTTTGAACATTTCAAACTGGATGTACTAGAAATGTGAAATGTCCAAAACAATTCTTTATCTTTTCCTCCAAATCATCCCCCTTCCCCCCACACACACAATTTCCCAACTTCTTTATTACTGTCAAGAACACCATTATCCTCATAATTACCCAGGCCCACACTCCTAGTGTCACCTTTGACTTTTCATTCACACTCACCCCATGTCTATAACACATTGCTAAATGTCGTTTCTAACTTCAGAACATCTCAGATCCATCCCTTCCCCTCCACTCACAGATTCTTTTGCTTGCACTATTGCAATAGCCCTCTAAAGTTGTCTCCCTGTGAAAATTGTCTTCCAATACTCCAATCCATCCTCTACTACCAAAGTACAAAGCGACCAAAGTGATTTTTCTAAAGCCTAAGTCTATGTCATCTCCTTCCTCAATAAAATCCAATGCTAGTCTATTATCTACAACTTCCAAAAGAAATTCCTCTTTGGCATTTAAAACTCTACATGACCTGTCCCCTTCTTATGTTTTCAGTTTTCAAAAACTTTACTATCTCCCATATACTCTATATGCCAGCTACATAGGCTCATTTGCTGTTAAATGCACATAATACTCCATCTCCCATCTCTTCTGCACTGACACTCTCCTATATCAAATATGCTATTCTTCCTAGTCTCCTCTGCCTCTCAATTTCCCTGGCTTCCTTCAAGAATTAACTCAAATCTCACTTTCTATTAAAAAAAAAAGTCTCTCCCAGGCTCCTTAGCCAATAGAATTTTCCTTTGAGATTACTTTCTATCTATTCATATACATCTTCCTCAGACCTAGTTATTTTCATGTTGTTTCCCTCCTTATAATATAATCTCCTGAGGGCAAAGACTGTTTTTTTGTCTTTCTTTAAATCCCCAGAGCTTAGCATAGTGCCAGTCACTTAGAAAGTGCTTAATAAATAACTGACTATGCTTTTTAAATACAAACTCTAGCAGGTCCTATCAAACTCCAAAGGCTCAAGTTTGGGCCCAATGATGTTTGTGGTCTCAGGTCTAACTTGGGTATATTCAAAGAAGCATATCACCAGGTAGCTAAAGAATGATGTATTTCTTAGCCAAAGCAACTCTTGAAGACAACATATTAAGGTAGAGGATGTGGGGGTGGGTGGGGTATTGTTTCTTTATTTGTGTCATTGACAAAAAGTACCCATACTAATAAAATCACACATCTTTGAAATAATGAAACAAGTTCAAAATCTTCTAAAGATGACTATAAAAGAATATTTATAGCAGCTCAATTGTAAAACTGATGCTTATATATAGAAATCAAAGTAGATTCAAGGTATAAGGTTGAATTTTTAAAAATATTAGAAAAATAAAGAGTAATTTCTTCAATAAAAATCGAGAAAATCTGGATACATAGTTGTATAACCTTAGAAACTTAAGTCTACGAAACATATCAGAAATTTAATCATAGGGTTCTTGGTCAAAGAAACTATCTGGCCTAACATATCAAGGCCAAAAGGACTGCAATTCAGAACAAACATCTGAGGTTCCACCAGTGATAAGATTTTCAGGGTTAATGAAGACTAAATGTATGAAATAAGGTCTTTCTAGGAATAGATAAAAAGACTTCCCATGTCTGTACATGTCCTGGAATGGTACTAAACTTCCACTCTTGGAAAAGATCTCCAATCTAACTGAAAGAACTCCTCCAATCTAAGCGTACCTAACACTAAAAACTACTACTTTAAACAAAAAGATGTATTCACAAATAGCCACTTGAAGATAATCCAGTGAAATACAGTCTTTGAAATTGAGTAATTTTGGATCCCTCCATATATAACCATTCATTACAAATAATTTATTCTATGAAATTTATTTTAAACCATATAGGTGTTCCAATCATCAAATGATAATTGAAATGCCACCCATTTTACCATAATAATGTCTAAGATTTAATTAATCACAAAGCAATAACCCAAAACCAACATGTTACCATATATAATCATTTAAATTTTTTACATTTATAAAGTAGTATCACTTACTCCAAGAATCTATTAATCACTTTTCCTTATTCCACCTACAGTCTGAATTTTTTAGTGGGTAGACCTATCTCAAAAAAATAATAGATTGAGTGTATTATCTCTAAGTATATTTCTCTACTGGCTTCTAAACATTAATAATAAAATAATGAACGCAAATCTCCAAGGAAAATAAAAAAAAGCAGTGGATTCATAAGTATTGTAAATTGACTATATGGCTGGCTCTGTGACACTAGGAGAAACTGTAAATCATCATATGAGGTAACTATGGCTCTCTATACACAAGCTGCTTAAAAAAAGACATTTTGTTTACCAAAAACACTGTACTATAAGTAAGATTGGACTTAGTCTCACAGTAGTAAATGATGGTATTTAGTAACTCTCAAAGTCTAAACTAATAGCTAAGCAGGGAAAGGCAAATAAAATTGAGAAAAGATTAAAATATCTGAGCTTACAAGTGAGTTTGCCTTTCTCTGTTCACATTAGGTCTATAATGCTAAGGACTTTTTTTACATAAACTATTTTTATTCATTTTCCCATGGAAGTTTAAGGAAGTTGCATATTCATAATAATAATAACTTGGAATCTAGACATTTATGTGGATCTTTTAGGAGTAGAGGCACAATTTACTAGCTATCTCCAGAAAAAAATCCCTTTGATGTTCATTAAAAGCTATCCCTTTGATTACCTTTAACAAAATAGAGCTGACTCAGTCCTCAATGTCTGAAAGTTCCAATGGTATTTACGACTGTTCTAAAACTTTTTTCCCAATCAAATCTAGGTTTATTGTTGCCGTTGTTTTGGCTTAACTGGGTTCTTGTAGTAATAACATTCTGGTAAACAATACCAAATATGGCATCCAAGTAGGAAAAAAAATTCATAAATAAATGAGTTAACAGAATTTTAGGAACTATTACAAAAACCCTTTGATACATTTTGCTTTGAATGGAAAATTATTATCTGAAGTAAATGCAACACTGTGACCAGAGCAATATCACCTCAGTCTATATTTGCCTCAAGTTGGATGAAATCAAGGTGAAAAGCAGGTTCTAAAGCTGGTCTTGCTTTTTGCCCAGGGTTTCTAGCTATGGCAAGTTTAAATTTAGCCCCTTTATAATTTCCCAGCTACAAAGGCTGGCTAGCTGTTTGAACCTTAGAGAACATGGAGAAAAATCAGGTAACACAAGGAACTGGGTTTTGTATATCCTTATTTTATAAGGCTTTTGCCTCAAAAGGGAGTCTTGGGCATTGGCATCATCATCATCATCATCATCATCATACCAACCATTATCATGAAGTACAATAAATTGAACATAGTGTTTTACAAGCATATAAACAGTATTATTTTGTTTATTTTCAGTGCCCCAGTGAGGCACTGAAACAATTTTAGAGTATTATCTCTATCAATATTGTTCCTAAAAATAATGTAAGACAAAAATGCTATAGAAAAGGTGCTGACTTGAATTGTATAGAGCAAACTTCCTAACCTGGGAGTATCCTAATCCAATGCAATCATTGGTGTGGTCCTCACTACTCTTCTTATATAAAAACAACAAATGAACAAATGCTGAACAATAGGAGAAATGAACAATGGACAGATTTATGAATTAAGGTACTACTTATACCTCAATTGTGAAAGCTAGTTATTTGTTAACCTAAGTAAGCTATGTCTTCTCTAGAAGAATAGGCACATGGTAGTAGCACTGATCCTGAATATTTACTATTAGCAAACTAAGAAATTCAAGTATATTTGTGGTAACTCAAATGCATTATCATTTACTTATGAGTAGCAATTATTTTGCTAACATCTCTTGTCCACACATATATTAACCAACTTTGGTCTTTTGACTCACTGGTAATAGTAATTTAAATTTCTAACATATTAAAATTTCAATTAATTCTTTCTCCATAGTTAAGTATTACCAAAAAGGTAGAATAACATATTGAAGAAAAGCCAGGCCTTAAAGTCAAAAGATATGAGTTCAAGTCCCATCTCAAACAAACAAACTGGTTATGTTACCCCTGGCAGGTTATTTAATATATCATTGCCCAAGGCAACTTATTAGGAAAATTCCAAATCAACTGCTCAGGAGAATCAGAAAAAAAGATGTTGTTTCCACAGAAGAATTTTCTTACCACACTGAAAAAACAAGCCTTAACTAAAAATGGTAGAACTACAACTAATTCAAAGTCCCTGGGAAGTTTACTAAATATTTTCTTATCACCTCCTTAAGTTATTAAAAGATTAAATAAATAGCAAATGACAATGAAGACTATTGTTGCTTAATACTTCATTTTTCACATAGAATTATTGACACTGGAGATGAAAGAGAAATATTAGGTCATTTTGTTCTGCCTCCAGTTAGAATAAGATTTTATAACTTCATTTGCAGGGTAATAAAAGCTGCTATGAAAGTCTGTTTATTCACTAGTGATTTCTCATGTAAATAAATGCATAAAATCAAGCTTCAAACAAGTAAAATTCCTTCCACTAGAGAAAAATTCCTGGTTTTTCTTTGAAAATCCATGAATCATCTCCCTCATATTATTCCCTATTTAGATCTATTCTTCATAAAAATTCTTTTCCCACAATTATTTTTCACTTAATTCACTATATTCCAGAATACTTCTTTTCTACAAATATTTTTCAAAGATCCATTTTCTCCTTTATGTTGAGTATGTGCTGAAAAATAATACATATTCAATAGAAGCTTTAAAAACTCATTTTCCCCATTTATATTTCTATGCTTTGGAGTCCATTTCAAGATATTTACATTGAAATTTCAAGTGCTTGTAATAGAACTCGGTATTCAAATTACAAAAGCCTTTTGGGGTTTACAATCAAACTACATTTTTTACTTGACCTATCCAGAAGCAAGCATGAGTACCTATAAGAACAACAAGAAGCTAGTAACAGTCAAATTTTGTCTACCAAAAGGCGCAGACTTTCAGTGAGATGATGGAAAAAAATATATTCTTGCCTTGTCGTCTCTCCCTCTTGCTCTAAAATCCTTATCTCTACTGGAGGTGGGTTTTTCGCTCTTGGATATAGGGTGTGCTCTGCCTACAGGTCCCCGAGGCCCCACTCCTGGCATTTCTTTCCTCAGGGGTCTCACTTCTCGATTTGGGCGCTTTATCTGAGGTGGAGCCCTGACAAAGAGAAAAAGAAACATTAGTAAAAGTAAAATATACATATTTTAAAGCAGCTTTGATGCTATCTTAATGAATAAAAGTATTAAATAAAGACACTCCACATCTCAATTATGTCTTTCTCTTCTATTAACTCATGCACACACCTGCCAGGAATAAGATTTTATAAAAGTTTGAAATAGAAAAAAAAAAACAACTTTAAAATCTTTTCAATACAACCAGCTGCATTAATTGGACAGACCAAAAGAAAACAATTATCTCATTTATAATCTGTTATTATTAGTGAAGACAAGGTTGATTCTTCCTCCATTAAATAATTTTAATGGCTCTGTAGAAGCCTATTTTATTCAGTCTTCCAAAACCAACAGTATATAACATAAAAGAATGCTTTAAAAAAAACTACAAAATGGCAAAAAGCAGAGGTCTTTTAATGAACAATGTAAGCATTTATTATTCCCAATATTTAAAAGTAGGTGACTTTCTTCTCTACTGTTAGAGTAAGCCCAGAATTTTCTTAGTTAAATGGCAAATTGTAGCATTTCAATTCAATTCATTCAGCAAATATGTATTAAGTTTCCACTACATGCAATGCACTATGGGATACAATAAGAGGGACACAACAAAGAAAAAAGCTATATTCTCAAGGAGCTTACACTGTCCTGGGGGCCAAATGCTGTGAGCGCAAGTAAATAAATGCCAAATAATTTGGAATTCTAAGAAGAGAAGAGGAGGAGAGAGTCCAATTTAGACCTGAGAGAGGGGTCAGGAGTTCACTTGTCCAAAAACACTGAGGAACAATGCAATGCCCTGTAGAAGAAGTGCTAGCAATGGAGAAGGTGAAGGAAGAAATGAGTCATGGATTACAGATTCTGGGTTTTATCCTAGAGGCAATAAGGAACCATTTAACATTACTAAGTTTAGGAATTGGGGGACATAGATCTATTTTTTGAAGACAGCAGCAGAGTGAGAATGGATTGTAGAGGAAAGAAATAGGACACCAGAAAATCAATTAAGAAGCTATTGCAAAAAAACAAGGGAGAAGTGATGAGGGCCTGAACTAGGTACAAGCTGTGTAAGTAAAAAGAATGTGACTGATACAAGGCATGTGGTCATAGGATAAAAAACATTTTACAACTGATTAGATATAAGAACTGAGGTTGAGGGAACATTAAAATTAAAAACCATGTGAAAAGCAAATGAAATTCACATCCTGAGGTTTTTGGAACAAAGTTATAATAGTCAAACATATTTATCATATCATATCATATCTACCTCTCATATTAACACAAATTCTCAATCCAAATCAAGGAAGAATTTTACTAACCAATGGCACAAAAAGGCAAATTTCATTTTGTGAAATGTGAAATACATCTCTATGAATTAATGACTATAAAAATAATTATGAGCCCTTGTCTCTCAATACTGACTGCTTTTTCTGTTCTACTCTACCTCAGTTCTTTCCTTTCTCCATATCTCTGCTTGGGTCTCTCTGAATTTATCTATGATCAGTTCCTCTTTTTCATTGCCTTTACTTCTCTCTAGGTTCTTCTGATCCCATGTACAGTAGAGCTTCCTTATCCAAAGTCTCCCTTGTTTTCAGTTACTCTGAGCCTGAAGTGCTATGATCCTCAAGCTGCAGTGATCTGCCCCAAGGGAAGTAACCTTGGCTTGCCTTTTTACTTTTTACTTTTTTTTTTTAACCCTTACCTTCCATCTTGGAATCAATACTGTTTATTGGTTCCAAGGCAGAAGAGAGGTAAGGGCTAGGCAATGGGGGTTAAGTGACTTGCCCAGGGTCACACAGCTGGGAAGTGTCTGAGTCCAGATTTGAACCTAGGACCTCCCGTCTCTAGGCGGCTCTCAATCCACTGAGCTACCCAGGTGCCCCCTTTTTACTTTATTTTTAATTGTTCTGTTTTGTTTCTTTTTCTGGAAGTGGGGAAGCCCAAAGTGAGGAATAAGAACAGAGAGAGCACATATATATGTTTACTTGTATCTGCAGTTTCAGTCATCCACAGTAAATCTTGGAACATATCCCCAGTGGAGAGAGGCCCCACTTCATCCTCATGCACTACCCATTGGTATCCTTCTTTTAGCCAGGGCCTTTAATTCACTTGGACCTGGAATGTGAGTACAGACATGCCACTATTCAATGAATTGTGCAAGAGGAACAGATGATGAGTTTATAAGAGATACATCCTTGGAACAAAATATACATAAAATATATAACAAACTGACTCAAGACACTAATATAGCATTTTTGTTCAGATTACTAAAGTCCTCTGCCACAAACCAAACCATTTTTATGATACTAATAAAGGTAGTGAAAACTGTAAGCACTAGTAAAAACCTAATAGCTTGGAGTAGAATCTATTTGTAAGGCTATGGTAAACCAACATTTAGAGGGTTTTGTGTGTGTTTTAAAATAAACAACTAACAAATATAAAGGATTACAACAATTTGAAGTAAATCATTAGATCTAGCTAGCTAGTCTAGATCAACAAATTCCTACTGGGTCATACCCTCAGCAGCCCAGGAATCCTCAGTTCCCCAGCTGTCATTATTCAGACCTCATTCTCTCCCACTTGGTAACCAATCCTTTATTCTCATCCCACTCAACACAATGACCCAACTACCCACCCTCTTCCACCCCTACCAATGCTGCAATTTAAACCTACCCACTCCTCCCACTGTGTTCTCTGGATACTTGCTCAGTAGGAAACAAACTTAGCTTTCATCTGAAATCCTTTACTTTCCCATTCCTTCACTCTTCAAGCATTCACTGAAACATGGCTCCATCCTGATGGCAACCTCCCTGGTCATCCCTTCCAGCAATGGTTATGCTTTCACTTGTTTACACTTGACCAACTTTCTGGTCAAGGTCAGGGAATTGGAACACTCCTTGCTCCTCATTGCCATGTCCAGCATCTCTAACACCATCACCCAATGACCTCTCCTTTAAGGTTCACAATCTATATCTACCACCCAAACAAAATACTGGTAGTCACTGCCTACCAACCTCCAGAGCATGTCCCTTTCTTTCCTCAATGAGCTCAATGGCTGGCTCTCAGACTTCATTACTAGGGAACTTCAACATATATTTTATTACTCCCTCAAACATCCAATTTTCCCAGTTCCTCAACTTGGTTATTTCTAGTGATCTACTCTTGCACCCTACTTCTTTTCCTATACAAAGATCATATCCTTGTTCTTGCTATCACTTGAGAAAAGGGAAGAGAAAAAAGGAAGAAGGGTACTGAAAAGGAAGGGGAAAGGACTAACTTTTCTCAATTCTCATCCTTCTTGACCTCTGAAACCTGTGATGCTATCAATCACCTTCACCTTGATGCTCTTTTCTTTTTAATTTTGGTATCATTACTCTCCTCCTACATGTCTGATTGCTCCTTCTCACCTCTCCTCTGTTAAATCTTCAGCCAAATCAAGCCAATTAATTAATTAATTAATTTGGCTTTGTCCTAAGCTCTCTTCTCTTTTCTTTCTATACTCTTTTGCTTGGTAATCTCATGAAATCCCATGGATTCAATTATCATCTCTAAGCTAATGATTCTCAAATCTTACATCTAGATTTAACTTCTCTGTTGACCCACACACACTAGATCCATCTCCTAATTTCATGCATTTTCTCCAGCTGTCTCTCATGTGTGCTCTCCCACTTCATCTCTGCCCTCCTGGCTTCAAGTCCCAGCTAAAATCTCACCTTTTACAGAAAGCCTTTCCTGATCTCAATTGCTTCTAGTGCCCTCTCTGTGGATTACTTCCATTTTCTTCTGTAAATAGCTTGTTTGTATATAGTTGCTTCCATATAGTTGTCTCCCCTATTAGAATGTGAGTTCCTCGAAAGCAATTTCTGTCTTTTGCCTTTCTTTGAATCCACAATGCCTGGCACCAAAGTAGGCAATGAGTAAACATTTATTATTGACTGTTATATTAAATATTAGGCAATATTTCATTTAAATTATTAAAATGTCTAATGTAGTAACTAGGAAATACAAGGAACATCACTAAAATGTGAAATTGTCCTGTTTTTAGTAATTCAAACAGAACTTAAATCCTAGGACTATCAAGATTTGGACCCAACTGGTTTGCATTCTGACAGATGGGAAAAGTGATCATTATAAAAGTTTATTTCCAGCTATCCTTCACTTTCCAAGAATATTCACATTGAAGAGATGATTCTGATCTGTAAGTGGCCACCTAAAAGACATCTTGCCTGCTTCAGGTGGCAGGGGTCACTCATTGTCAAGAGCTCAAGATCAAGTCTCTGCTCCAAAGGTGAGTCTATTCCACAGAGTTCCATGATAGGCTGGCCTGTCAGCACTTACACTGATGCAGGATCCACAAGCATGCACCACTACTTCATGAAGCATTTCATCTGCCTTCTCTTCTCTCATGGAAATTATATGACAGTTAAATATCCTGCTCTCATCTCTTCTTCATTCAAACTCAGCCCAGAAGAGCTGGATTGTGATGAGCACTGCTTCAATACTATAATAGACTTCATTTCTGTTAGGTGAGCCTATCTAACCACTTAATGCTCAGGGGGGGAAGGGGATGTTGTAGAAACCTGAACTCAAATAAATGATTTCTACCTACTTCTACAAGACCAGGAGTAACATCTCTGAGCCTCAGTTTCCACTTCAGCAAAATAATAGGAGTGGATGTCTAAGATATGGCTTTATATGCTATGAGTTAAACTGTATTGAAGGAAAACAGATGTATGGGCACTCCAGGCAACTGTCGAGGTAAGAATGGAGCAGATTTATAAATGTCTGGTTCAGTCTGCTAGAGGTAGGTATTGATCACATGCTCACCAGCTCCTGTCAACTTCCCAGAGAAATATGTGACTTTCTGGTACAGTTTTCTTTTGCCTATGAGTGAATCACTAGACAATGTGTTCATTAAGAATTGGGTGACAAGGGAGCAGCTAGGTGGCTCACAGATTGAGAGCCAGGCCTAGAGACAGGAGGCCCTGGGTTCAAATCTGGGCTCAGACACTTCCCAGCTCTGTGACCCTGGGCAAGTCACTTGACCCCCATTGCCTAGCCCTTACCACTCTTCTGCCTTAGAACCAATACACAGTATTGACTCTAAGACAGAAGATAAGGGTTTAAATAAAAACTGGGTGACAACTTTCAGATATATGTGCAAAATAATTTTTTAAAGCATTCCTCCAGGAAAAGTTCTCACTACTAAAAATTACTATCAACTATGCATTATGGTACAAAGGAAAGATCAATGAACTTAAAGTCCAGAGAATCTGAATTCAAATCATGAATCTGCTTGGAAAAATCACTTAACATCTCTGGAACTCAGTTTCTTTTATCTCTATATGCATTATGGGAATGCTGGGCTCTTGGGCCTCAAAATTTCTTTCTTACTCTAGCTCTATGATCCTATATGAACCTAGGACCTGGGATATACAGTATAAAAATTCGCCCATTAACTTCTATCAACATCAGTATGATGAAACAGAAATTACAAGAGTGAAGTCACTTAGACATGCAGATAGAAAGTTGTATCAGCTAAAAAAATCTAAGTTAATAAACTGGTATAGAAGAAAAGAGTATTGCAAAGTTATAGTATACTAATGACTAGAGGGGTTTTACAAGTTTGTTTGTTTTTTTAATAGCTAATGTTTTAAGGCAATTTAACATTTAAAAATAAACAATGGGTTTCAATTAACCTAAATGTATAAGAGGTATTGTGAACCTTAAAAATTCCCAGACCCTACTTCATAAGATTGGATTAAGACCATTCCCCATTTGGGCAGTGAACTCTACTTAGATCAGGAATGTGAGAACTCTACTTCACCTTCTTAAGTCTGCCCTAGGGGAAGATAAAGTTGTAAACTCTTTGCTGAACAATGAAAAGTACTTAAACCCATACTTATAATAAGGCAAAAAGTTCTTAAGATAAGTACCTATAAAGGTCAAACAACTTGTGAATTTACAAGGAACAAAGAGCTGAGAAACTTACTCAGAGTCCCGTTCCCCCCCCCCCCCCCCCCCCCCCCCCCCGTGAATTACTCAAAAATTTACACCTTCTTAGGTGTAGACTAAGAATGGTCTGTCCTTTGAAAAAAACGTCTACTGTGATTGGTAGAAGGAAGAACTTAGGGGAGGTGACATAGGAGAAAATTCCCTATATAAGGAGATGACAGGCTCTTAAGAAAAACAGGCTGTAAGGAGGCTGTTGGGAGAGAGCTCTGGAAACAGGCTCTTGGGACAGTCTCTGGCTGGAACTCCCTTTGAGGAGGACTCTGGCTAGAACTCCCTCTAAGGAGACTCTGTCTCTCCCGGGTCTCTCTCGGGTCTCTCTCGGGACTCTCTCGGGACTCTCTCGGGACAGTCAGCTGGGAAGTCTGAATTGCAGCTGGTGCCTCTCTGATCACTAGAATCCTTGCTTGGACAGATCTTGTGATGAGTGATTAAAGACTGACTGATCTCTCTCTTAAGACTCAGGTCTAGGCCATGTTGACTTAAGGCCCTTCATACTTATTCTTTTCTTACTCTTTTTCTCTTTCTTTAATTCCTCATTGTATTATTAATTAAATTCTCTATAAAACCCAGTTGACTTGGGTATATTCATAATTGGGAATATTTCCCTGGCGACCACCTTATATTAGACTTGAAACAAGACACTGTAGTGAAAACATAATTTCTGCGGTCACAATTTACTCATCCACTCTTTTATCTATCACAATTTATATCTTCTGCTATTTTAATCACTTACAATTTGTGACAAACCAACCATTTTAACTATTACAGTATACAAACTACATACCACATTTTAAAGTAATTTTTCATTAAAAGGACAAAAGTTTCTAATGAGATAATTGGGAAATACAAGGAATATATCATTGAAATTTTTAGGTTGCTTGAGAAGGAAGTTTCTAAACAAAGAAAGATTTTCCATTATAGGAAAAAAATTTACTATTCACTTAAAGCTACATTTAAGCAGCAATATTTTAAAGTCTTATTTCCCCAAAAATGTGGCACTTATTCTTCCCAAGATGTACTTTCAGCCAAGAGTTAAAAGAATGGGTGCTTGGCTAATGGAGAGATAGTATGGAAACCAGTAAGAAACCAAACTTGTTAGCATTTTCGGTAAATGGTGATAAAGTTCATTGTACAAATTCAGCCATTACTGGAATGCTAAATAAGATGAGCTGATTTGAAGAACTGTACACTGTGCTTCCTCAATCGTAAGAGTCAAAAGGAAAAAGACTTCATCAAAGAAGCAGCATTCGATTTCCAACATGATTTCTCCAACAAAACTCTCTTCAAACTCTTTGCTTAATATTTTTTCATAAGACTCTTAGACTGGGCTTCCTCTGGTCTTTTGAGTTTTGTTTTGTTTTTTTTACCTATGGCTTAAAACTTCTCCCTTGTGAATCCTTTGGCAATGCATTGTGTTCTATCTCTGATATTTGAGCACTGCAATTTTGAATGGATGATAGCCAGAACCTATGGAATTAAAAAATAGTTTCTAAACTTTTAGATCAATTTCATTACAGATAATAATGTGTCATTTTTGCCATATAGTTTTAAAGCCTAAAATGTTCTAATAATCTAAGAAATCAAGAAAAAAGTTTAAAGAATTATAATGGGAAATAGCCTGTAACGGTGTATTAAAAACCCCATTTCCAATCCATAAATATTTATTCTCATCTATTATTTTACCAAATAAACACAGAATCTTTTACCAAAGCTAGATGTGCCCTGTGGCCAAACTGATATGAACAGACAGTTTTTAGAAGTCAAAGCTATCAATAGTCATATGAAAAAGTTCTCTAAATCACTACTGATTAGAGAAATATACATTAAAACAGCTCTGAGATACCATCTCATTCCTATCAGATTGGCTAACATAAAAGAAAAGGAAAATGGCAAATGGTGGGGGGGAAGGGGAATAGGATATTATTAATACACTGTTGATGGAGTTGAGTTGTAAATTAATCTAACAATTATAGAGAATAACATGGAACTATGCCCCAAAAGCTATAAAACTGTGCATACTCTTTGACTGGGCAATACCACTAACTAGGTCTGTATCCCAAAGAAATCAAAGAAAAATGACCGTTCTATACAAAGATATTTAGAAGTAGCTCTTTTGGGGGTGGCAAAATTGGAAATTAAAGAGATGTCATTAATTGAGAAGTGGTTGAAGAAAATGCAATATATGATTATGAAGAATACTACTGTGCAATGACAAATGATGAGTATGGTTTCAGAAAATCTTGGGAAAACTTATATGAACTGATTCAAAGTAAAGTAAGAACCTAGAGAACATTGTACCAATATTATACCAGATTGTGAAAAGTATCAAATGCAAAATGAAGAAGTTTTTACTAGATCCTGGATATGAGATCCAGTAAGGCTGCCTATGAGTAGGAGAATGACATGATCAAACCCGTGCTTTAGGAAAATTACCTGGGCAGCCATGTGAAGGTAAAGTTGGGAGGGAAAACTTGAGGAAAGGAAACCACTAGGAGGCTGCTTCAATAGTCAACTGGGAGCAGGGGGGTGGTAAGTATAGAGAAGGGGGACTATGTAAGAAATGCTGAGAAAGGAGAACCAATAAACTTGACACCAGACTGAGATGTAGAGTGAGAGAGAGGAAAGAATCAAAGATTATTCAAAGGCTGACAGCTTTGGGGCCTGGAGCAATGATGGTGCCTTCAATAGAAACAGAGCCATTTGAAATATGGGAGAATTTGGAGAAAGGAGAAACAAGCTCTACTTTGGATATCCCCTCTCACTGCTCAACCCTTTGCAATCTGGCTTTGGACCTCAGGACTCAGCTAAAAGTACTCTTAGTATAGTCGCCAATGATCTGCTAACTTCCACTTCTAAAGAAAGACTATTTCTTAGACTTCTTTCTTGACCTCAACTCAGCACCTCAAGTTGTTAACTACCCAATTCTCCTGAATATTCCCTCCTCTCAGGGTTTTTATTACACAGACTGGTTCTCTTCTTCCTAATCTGTTACTTCTTAGTCTCCTTTGCTGAATTAACATTCATTTCAGGCCACTATCTGTGAGCTTCCCTAAGGTTCTCTCCTGAGATATTTTCTCCTTTCTCTCTATATTCTCTCTTAATCTAGTGAGGGCAGCAGCTCACATAAGATGAACTATCATTTCTATGTAGATGACTCCCAGAACTATATATAGTATTTAATGTGTTCCTTTTACTTTTGATACTGTGTTGAATAAAACCCTTTTTTAAATTGTGAATCAGTTGTACATTGTATCATACAATTGCTCTTCTGAGCTCAAATTCAATATCACAAACTGCCTATTGGATATTTTGAACTAGACATCTCAAATATACCATATCCAAAACAGAACTCATTAACTTTGCTCCAAAATTTATCCTCTAGTGATTCGATCTACTAAACATCCCTATTCTGTTAAGGACACTACCATACTTAAATCTACATAGATTTTACAGAGAACCTTAGTGTCATCCCCAGCTCTTGACTCTCACTCTTCCCACATACTCATTCAGTTTATGTTGGTTTTGCCTCCACAAAATCTCTTAAATCCATCCCTTTTTCTCCATTTACAACCCATCTCATCTAAGCTACCACAATGGCCTTCAGTTACATCATGAGAGAAGGAAAAATAGAAACACAAAGTTAGAATTTTCCATATGAAAAAAGCCAAAGGAATCAAATTCATTTCTAAAAATCTGTATGTGAAGAAAAGTTAACACAGTGAATCTTATTTTCCCACCGATTTTGATGATAATTTTAGATACATCTTCCCAAAGAAAATGCTTTGTCTTTAATACATAATAAACATTACAACTAAATAGAGAAGTTATCAAATGATATGATTATTGAAAGAACTTCAAACTTCTAAATGTGAAAAAAATGTTCCACATCACTATTAATAAGAAAAAAATCAAAACAACTTCTAGCAAATTGACAAAGATGACAAAAGATGAAAATCATTAATATTAGAAGGATCATGGAGGCAGGAACACTGGTTATGGCTGATGAAGCATGGATTGATACAACTGTTCTGGAAAATAATGTGGAACTAATCAAATAAAGTTACTAAAACGTCCATACCCTTTGACCCAGAGATTCCAAAGACAGGCAAATATCCCAAAAAGGATACTGACAAAAAAAGAAAGGTTCCATATTGCCACAAAATATTTATGGTAATTCTTTTTAACAAAGAATTGGAAACAAAGCAGATTGTCATAGATTAGTGGCTGCTAAAACAAACTCTGGTACATGAATGTAATGGTATATTATGACAAGCCAAATGAATACAGAAGTATGGAAAGACTTACATGAACAGATGAAAAATGAAGTAGAACCAGGAAATAATTTATACAATATCTCCAACAATGTAAATGGAAAAATCAATAACCACCAAAAAAAAATCTAAACTTCACTGTTACAAAAGTATAAAAAACAAGTTTGGCCCTAAAAGAGATAACAAAATACTTTCCCTCACTCCTTTGCAGAAACACAGGGACTCACAGAGGTAGAACTCTAAATATGGCAGATTATTTTTGTTATGATTAATTTTACTGAATTTTTTTCTCTTCTCATTTCTTTTTTAATTTTTTGTTATTGGAAATATTTTCTGGAAGGGGGAGATACTGAGGGAAATTCTAGGTAATATAAAAACAAAAGACATCAATAAAAATCTGTTTTTAAAATTACATTTAAGGTTAAATTTAACATTTATTTCAAGGTTGGGCCTTGAAATATTTATAACATCTGTGTTTTCCCTCCTCTATAACTTACAAGAAATTATCCAAGTGAACAAAATGTATATCATGCTGCATAACTATTTAAAAGTGCCCACAGGTATAGGATAATACAACACACAATTAATTTCCATTTTATTGAGAATTTTTACTGTCTCCTTGAGGCACACATGTTTAAGCAACCGTATTGTGTATGACTAGTTTTCCAAAGTGTCTAACACCAGATTATTTTGAAAGTAATGCTGGGTTTTAGGTTAATCTATAAAATTACTGATTTTTTTCATATGAAATACATATGAAGGCATTATTTCTAAAGTGAATCCTTCCTCTACTTTTATGGCTATTTCCCAATCTGTTCACTCTATAGCAAAATAGACAGAGACTAGTAAAAGTATTGTTTCCCATGGAAATGAAGTGAACCTCAGGAAATTGTGAATTTGCCATAGATAAAGAATATATTAATATTCTATTTTGTACTCTACAACTCTAAAAAGTACATTTCAAAGAATTCATAAACTAGACAGGCCAGAAAATCCAAAAAAAAATATTGTCACAAGAAAGATGAAAGGCTCTCACAAATAAAGCTCTAGTAATGGAGTTGTAATCAATTCCAAGAAAGAAGAAAAATGGGAGGTGTTTAAAAAATCAATATGGCTACATAGAAAGTTCATCAACAAATCAAAGTTCCCAAGAACAAACCACAAATATGGAAGTGGAAGCATACATGAAAGTGAAAACGGATACAAAAGGGAGAAAAAGTCTAAGAATAGGTTCAGGAAAACTTAAGCCGACCAGAAGACATGACTTATAAGAAATGCTACTTCAAAACCACACTCAGTCTGTGACCCCATCAATGTAGTATTCCTTTAAGGGATAGAGGCTGCAAGCTGACCATATCTGTTCATTTACTCTCTCTACTTCCTATTTAGTTTTTTTCTACACAGAGGAGCCATCCAACATGCTGAAAGCCATAAGATCTTACTTTTTCAGGGCACCTACTAATGGAGCACTTGGGTTACACACCCATCATCTCTCTCTCTCATGCCATTGAATGCTATCATACTTCTGTCTGTGTCTGTCTACTCCTTCTTGTACTTTCTTTTTTTTTTTTAAACCCTTACCTTCCGTCTTGGAGTCAATACTGGGTATTGGCTCCAAGGCAGAAGAGTGGTAAGGGCTAGGCAATGGGGGTCAAGTGACTTGCCCAGGGTCACACAGCTGGGAAGTGGCTGAGGCCAGATTTGAACCTAGGACCTCCCGTCTCTAGGCCTGGTTCTCAATCCACTGAGCTACCCAGCTGCCCCCAGTCTTGTACTTTCTAAAACCAATCCTTACACTACTTCTTGAATGTAGTTCATTATTGAAAATATGCTGCAGCAGGCTACTTGTAAGGCATCAGGAATGGATGGCCCAAGATCTACAATCAAAGAACATTTATGTTGAAAAGATAGAGTAGCCCGGCATCATTAAAAACACTACCTGATTCCATTCCCCAATTGACAAATGGTCAAGGGATATGAATAGGCAGGTTTCAGATGAAGAAATCAAAACTATCAATAATCACATGAAAAAGTGTTCTAAATCCCTCCTAATTAGAGAAATGCACATCAAAACAATGCTGAGGTACCACCTCACATCGAGAAGTTTGGCTGATATGACAATGAAAGAAAATAATCAATATTAGAGATGTGTAATTAATATCTATACCCTAAAACTACAATTCCCAGCACCCCACTCTCCTCCTCATGTTATGTGCTGACATAGGGAGGATATAAATTTGGTGTAGCTCCACCTCTCACTCTCTTCTCTTCCTGTTGTGGCTTTGATGGAGCAGGCTTTTTAAACAGACAAGAAAATTTAGTCATGTGGTCTTATTTTGTTAGATAATTACCTTTTTATTCCCTTACTTCTAGTGATTATTAATAAATTTTATAAAACATAATTCCTGGAGTTGCTGGACATTAATTTAAATCTTACATAGGGAATATGGCAAAATTGGGACATTAATGTGCTGCTGGTGGAGTTGTGAATTAATCCAATCATTCTGGAAGGCAATTTGGAACTATGCCTAAAGGGCTTTAAAAGATTACATTGCCCTTTGATCTAGCAATACCACTACTAGGTTTGTACCCCCAAGAGATAAGGAAAAATGTACAAAAATATGCATGGCCGCATTCTTTGTGGTGGCAAAAAATTGGAAAATGACAGGTTGTTCCTCGATTAGGGATTGGCTGTACAAATGGTGGTATCTGATGGTGATACAATACTATTGTGCTGAAAGGAATGATGAATTGGAAGAGTTCTATATGAACTGGAGAACCTCTATGAACTAATGCAGAGTGAAATGAACAGAACAAGAAGAATACAGTACACAGAAAGTAAGACATTGTGGAATAATCCATTGTAATGGTCTTTGCTACTAGTAGCAATGCAACAAGCCAGGACACTCCTGAAGTATTTATGTGAAAAAAAATGCCACCCACATTGAGAGAAAGAACTATGGGACTAGAAATGCAAAAGAAAAACATATCATATCAGATATGAGTATGTGATTTGGAGTTTAGGCTTTAAAAGATCACTCTGTAGCAAAAATGAGTAATATGGAAATAGCTATTAAATGATAACATTTTTACAACCCAGTGGAACTGCTTGTCAGCTGTAGGAATGGAGAGGGAAGAGGGGAGGTTAAGAAAATGAATCATGTTAACATGGAAAAATATTTAAAAATTTTAAAAATTAAAATAAGAAGATAAAATATCCCACTACCTTATTTATTTTTTTAAAAATCTGATCTCTTCTTCCTGTTCAATTCTAGATCAAATTCCCTGCCTGACTGTAGGGCCTATCTCAAATATGCACACTGATATATAGATGTAGTGAATCAGCCATCCAGATACATTTCATAATCAAAACAAAAGGCATTTTTCACCCAATTAATCTTTTTAAAATATGGTTTATTATGTCAGTTATCTCTTGAATAAGAGATCTCTTGAATAACTACTTATCTCACCAAAGAAATATGATAGCATTCAATAATATATCATCTGTAAAGATGGACATTTGGAGAACCTCACCATATATAGGGAGTCATTCTTCCATTTACAACTTCTATAGGACATCCTCTCTGACAATAGCAAACATCTTTGAGAAGTATACATTTCTGTTTTAAGGCTTGACAGACAGACATTGATAATCAATGGATGGGTCAGCTAGGTGGCTTAGTGATTTGAGAGCCAGGCCTAAAGATGGGGAAGTCGTGGGTTCAAATCTGTTCTCAGATACTTCCAAGCTGTGTGACCCTTAGTAAGTCACTTAATCCCCTTTGCCTAGCCCTTTGCCTTAGAACTAATATAAGATAGAAGATAAGAGTTTCAAAAAAATTAAAATTAAAAAATAATCAATGGATAACTAAAAAGTTATCTCCATGGCTATATTTATCAAAGAATTTTTTAAAATAATAAACTCAAAAGAGACGCCTTATTGAAAGCAAGCATTCAAAGCTACATTTATTTCAGTGATTTAATATTAATCAACAATGAACAAAGTGAGATCATGTATGAGTTGCATACCAGTCAGCTATGTGATTTTAAGAAGTGAACTAAAGTAGAGAATGGGTGCTGAAATTTGTCTATTCCCTTCCTACATTTTCATCAAGGATATCCCTTAATGTAGGATCATTTTCATGAGAAAATAGATATATAGGCTGGTACTGACAGTCCATCATTTCCCTTATTTGGATATTACTATCATCCATAATTTTGTCTTCTTTTAGTATCTTCTCCTCCCTATGAAATATCTTTTTTTTTTAAACCTTTATCTCCATCTTGAAATCAATACTGTGTATTGGTTCCAAGGCAGAAGAGTGGTAAAGGTTATGCAATGGGGGTTAAGTGACTTGCCCAGGGTCACACAGCTGGGAAGGGTCTAAGGCCAGATTTTAACCCAGAACCTCCCATCTCCAGACCTGGCCCTCAATCCACTGAGCTACCCAGCTGCCCCACCCAAAATATTTTATAAAAAGACCCCTCCAGCACAAATTTCTTCCATATATATTTGGCAGAGTTCAGTCACTCTTCCCACCTTCCAAAGAGTTACTTCTACTTCTTCAGATAGCACTTTTAAGAATGAGGCTAGATTTTGATCCAGCCATAGCAGTCCTGGATTTGTACCCCAAAGAGATAATAAGGAAAAAGACATGTACAAAAATATTCATAGCTGAGCTCTTTGTGGTGGCAAAAAATTGGATAATGAGGGTATGCCCTTCAATTGGGGAATGGCTGAAGAAATTGTGGTATATGTTGGTGATTGAATACTATTGTGCTCAAAGGAATAATGAACTGGAAGAATTCTATGGGAACTGGAATGACCTCCAGGAAGTGATGCTGAGTGAGAGGAGCAGAACCAGGAGAACATTGTACACAGAGACTGATCACTGTGGTACAATTGAATGTAATGGACTTCTCCATTAGTGGCAATGCAGTGATCCTGAACAACTTGGAGACATCTATGAGAAAAACCACTATTCACATTCAGAGGAAAAACTGTGGGAGTAGAAACACAGAAGAAAAACAACTGCTTGAATGCATGGGTTGAAGGGATATGGTTGGGGATGGAGACTCTAAATGAACATCCTAATGCAAACACCAACATGGAAATAGGTTCTGATCAAGGACACAAATAATACCCAATGAAACTGTGCATGGGCTACGGGAAGGATGGGTGGAGGGGAGGGAGGGAAATAATGTGATTATTGTAACCAAGGAATAATGTTCTAAATTGACTAAATTAATTAATTAAAAAAAAAGAACAAGGCTAGAGTTCATATGATATAGTTACTGTCACAAATCATGAAAACAGATCACTAAAGAAACACTAAAGAACTTTGATCCATTTATCATCCATTAATTGACCTGTCAATTTCATGTGCAAGTGTTACTGGTACTCGTTTGGGCCTCACATCAAGTTTTCTTTAAATTTATTTTTGCACTCATTCATTTTTCCTGCTATTTAAAAGAAATACTATTCATAATTTGCTATCACCATCTTCTGAAGTGTATTGCCCTCAGCTTCTATCTCTCTATACTGGGCAATGTAATCAGGTAATTCCTGACTACAGTGCTTTCTCAGCTGATTTAGCCTCTTTCTCATGGCAAATGCAAAAGTTATACTTTTTCAGAAAATGGCGATAATCAATATTTTTAATTCTATTTCTTGATGTTCCCAATTAGAGTATTTTTAACAGTTCAGGTTCAATCTATAACATCTGTATCTCTTCATTTAACTTCAATTAACTCAAAGTTGATTTTTACCTTCTCCTGAACCAGATAATAATCTAACTACCCTCAAACATATGCTTCAGATATAATGCTCAGATCAGTAACTATTTTTTCCTATTACTATAAAGTCAATATTATTATTTATGAGATTATTCAGTGCTTACCATGTTCACAGTCTTTCAACTTTTTCTGGAAGAAAGTATTTATAATATATAGCTAGGAAGCTACTGAGTTGGTCTCATTTATTTCTCAAGTCTGAGAAATAAACTTCCAAAATACTTCCCATCATTTCCTCTCTGCCAAATTTCTCATTGAAGTTACCAAGTTTAATCACTTTCAGATGTCATCACTCTCAGTAGGCTTTTTTTTTTACCTGTTTTGTTGTGGGGTTTGGGGGTTGTTGGTTTTTTTTTTGGTCACAAGGGGAAGTTTAATTGAGGAGGGTGGTATATTGGGAAATGTAAGAATTCCAAAGCCATTAACAAATTATCTTTAAAAGAAAAAAGTATAAGTTGACTTGGTTTGAAGGATCTTGTCGAGTTGTTATGAGTCTCTTTACTTCATTCTTTACAGTAGACGTTGGCATATAGGCTACAAGGAAGTGCCTTCTTGTTTATGATTTCAATGAGCATTGCACATTAAGATGACTATATATCCCATGAAATGTTGCACATAATAAGAACAATCTCTTTGCACCCTTTTCCAAGGACAGTCTATAAGTTAGCCTTATGTGATTTCCTTCTATCTTCTGGTTTTATCAAAACTGTTAAGATTGCTACTATTTAGTTCTTTTTAAAGTACAATAATTCAATGGTCATTGAACAAAGATGTCACATTCAGAGTCCCTACAATTAAAGTAATATTTATATATCAACCAAAAACATGATTTTTAGCATCCCCTTCTCTCCCTTTTCCATCATTCCCCCACCATCACTGTGGAAACATAGAGGGGCTGCACTGGCCTGACAACCATTTTTGCCAATGCCAAACAATTTATCACCCAGAAGCCAAACTGTGGGCCTCTATGCACTTTGCATAATTGGGCTGTCTTCAGGACTACATTCAGAACCTGAGTACAGTGGGATCTGTTAGAGCTTGTGTTCCACTGGCATAACCTGCAAGAACACTAGGGCTATCATCATGCTACAAGAAGACATCAGAAATAGGACAAAATTTTAATAGAACAATTGTTTGGTTTGGGTTAGTCTTACGTTCAGCAGAAAAAGAATAGCTAGAACCTCTGCTCGCTATAGGTGAGATGAAAATGAATTATGGGGGCAAAGGCAGAAATATTCAACTATAATTTTGCTTCTGTTTTGTCTGCCAAGGAGAATAATCTTCAGACTGATGAGAACAAAATTAAAATATCTCACAAAATTTGAAAACCAAGGTAACTGAGCAGAGCACCTAAGTGACATAGAAAGGAATTCTAATCACCTTGGCATAGACAAACTATACCCCAGGATAATGAAAAAAAAAACTTGCTGAACACTGGTGACTTTAGAAAAATTGAAGTAAATGGGATGGGTTCCAAGCAACAGAAGTTAGAAAATGGCCCAATTTTTTAGCAGAGGGGGAAAGATAGATGTTTCAATCCATAGACTAGTAGGCTTAATATCTATTCCTGGTTTAAAAAATTGTAGAACCCATTACTAAAGAGACAACCCATATGTTCAAAAATACTTATAGCAGTTTTATTTAGTATCAAAAAATTGGAAACTGAGGGAACATCCATACATCCATCAACTGGGTAATGGTTAAACAAGCTGAGGTATATGATTGCGATGGAATACTGTTGTACTGTAAGAAACGAAGACAGCTTCAGAAAAACTGGGAAGACTTGTATGAACTGATGAAGAATGAAGAAAGCAGAATCAAGAAAGCAATTTACACAGTAATACCAATATTGTAACGCTAATCAACTATAGAAAACTTAGTAACTCTGATCCATACAATGACCCACCACAATTCCAAAGGACTCAAGATGAATCATGCTATCCACCTTCAGATGGAGAACTGATGGACTTGGAGTACATACTGAAGTATATTTTGTTTCTCTCTTCCTTTTTTTTCCAGAACATGCCAATATAGAAATTGATTCTGTGTGACTTCATATTTGTAATGAGGTCTGTATTTCTTGCTCTCTCAATGGATGGAGGAAGGGACTTAGAAAGAGAGAGAATCTAGAAATGAAAATAAAATTTACTTCAAAAAATAGAGATGGTTTGTGAATAGTTAGAGAAAAAAAATGATCATATGGACTTAAGATTAAGTTACACAAATCTGATATAATTTCTTTTTGATAAAGTCACCAGATTTAGCAGATTGGGGAATGCAATAAACACATTAGGTCTAAGTTGTAGCAAGGCTTAATTTAAAAAAGATATTTTATAAAAACTTTATGGAAAAGAATGATGTGTATTCAGTGATAATATAATTAAATAGTTTCAGATGGGTTGACTGAGCACAAAAGATTTATAATTAACAGAGCCATGTCACTATCAAGGGTTGAGGTATTTAAGTAAAAGCTATATGTCATGTTTACTGTAGCTTTTTCAGGTGTGCGTTGACTGAAATGGCCACTGAGGTCTTTCCAATTATGAAATTCTAAGATTCTATGAAACTGAGGCTCAGGAAAATTAAATGAGTTGTCCAAGTTCACACAGGCAGGAACGCTGCAGAAGCAAAAGACCCTAAAGCTTCTGACAACATACAAATCTAGTACTCCTTCTCCAACATCATCCTGTTTTGGATGATGTCATCTGATAAGTTATTTCTTAAGCCCAAATTGTCAACAGTAATATGCTGAAGCCTACTTATGTCCACTATGTCTGACCACAATTATAGTTTTTCTGATCATAATGTTCTATGATCTACAACACCATAGTATCATGAGAATATTAGGGTTAAAAGGGTAGGTTTTTGTAACTGCAAGTGGCTTGGGAAAGTATTATACAATTTTTCAAATGTAATCTAATAAATCCTGCCCTTTCTATTCAATCCTGAGCTATTGTGTCCATCTGTATCACCTGACCAAGAAATACATGCTAAAGCTAAGATGAAATTAAATACAAATAAATATGAAATCTTATACTTAAAGTCAGAATGTCAGTTGCACAGAAAAGGATAGGGCACAGATAAGAAGAAAAACAAGGAAATATAAAAAAGATTGGCAAAGCAGGCTAGTGGATTGAAAGCTTCATATGAGTCAATAGTATGGCATAGCAGCTAAAAGCAATAATGTAATCCTGTCGTATATTAATTAAAATATAAAATGCAAAATGACAGAAATTTGTCATTATGCAATACTATTGCCCAGGTTAGGCACATGGAGCATTGCGTCTGGGTCTAAGTATCATAAATTAGAAGGGACACAATCAAGCTAGAGCACATCTCATATGTCCAGGAAGATGACCAGGATAATGAGAAACTATGACACATAAGGACCAGTTGAAGTAGGGGATAAATGGCCTAGAGAAGAGAAAATGAAGGAATGATCAGTCTTCAAATATTAGAAGGGTTGTCATGTGAAAGAGAAATTATATTTCTCCTGATTTCTCTGCAGAGCAGAAGTAAGACTACGGAGAGAAAAGACATAGGAATGCCCAAAGAAGCACAGCATGAGAAAAAAACTAACAATTAGATATTTATAAAATGGAATAGATTGCCTGAAGTTTAAAGAGGTGAGGAAAAAAAGTATAGGGGGGGAAAAAGTTCAGATTTTAAAATTAGGTTGTTTCAACATTTCTTGGAAATTCTGGAGAATTGAGATTCAATTTTGTATACAAGTTAAACTCAATGACCTCTGAGTTAACTTTTCAACTCTAATATTTTATTATAGTTTAACTATGACCAAAAAAAGAGAGAAAAGTCTACACAGGGTAGCATGGCATAGTAATTAACATGGAAGTCTTAAAATAAGAAGATCTGGGTTCAAATATTGCCTCAGTGTAAATCACTTCAGTTACATTTGCCTCCATCTGCTATTCTGGTAAATGCGAACATTGGTCTCAATAGCTTCAAAGTCCTCTTTTAGCTCTAAATCTATCATCTATAAACCTCATTTCTCCTCAAACACCAGCTGTGTGCTGCAGGGCAAGTTACTTAACTTTGCTCTGCCTCAGTTTCCTTATCCATAAAATGAGGACATTTGCAACCTCAAAAACATTGTAAGAACTAAATAAAATAATATATGTAAAAGATTTTATAAGTCTTTAAAAAACTATGTAAATGTTAACTATTATAACAATTACTCCCAAACTTCCCTTTCCTAATAACATCAAAATATTATTTTAGGATTTTCCCTTTAAATGAACTAATACAAATTCTTCTTTATTACAGATGAATAAAGTTTTACTGCTTATTTGAAGTTCTGTGACTTCAGAGACATTCTGGTCATTCTATTACAACCTAGGGTAATGATTATTAACTCTCTTTGTGTCGCGGACCCCTTTGGCAGTCTGAAAAAAAAAGCAGATCCCCTTCTCAGAAGGGTTTTTTCAAATAATTGAAGGAAATATTAAATTTTAGTTAGAATTTCCACTGTCTTGAGGGGGATCAAACATCTCCCCAAATCGGACACTCCCTGAAATACCTCAAAGGGATAAACAGATGAATGATTTTTCATAGTTAACTGCTCTTATCAAATCCTTAAGGAGTTTTGTTCAAAAAGGGCTGAGAGGAGGAGGCTGAGCCAGGCCACAAGGGCACTGGGCTTGAAGTGAGCCTACTTCAGTTCTTTTCCATACTCTGCCCCTAAATAGACATGGGACCTTAGACAAGTCATTTAATTTCTTTGGGTCTCAGTTTCCTATTCTGCAAAATGGAGACAATATTAGCGCACTCTTTACACCACCAGCTAAAGGGTTAACTAGCAAGTGATCTGTTCCCAGTACTGCAACAGTGGAATAGCTGACTCAATGTCAGATAATCAGATAAACAAACTGTCCCAGCACAGTTCTTTATCACATAAATACTACTGAAATAAGGCTAAATGACAATACTCAAAGAAAAATTTTGCTTTTACAAAAGGACCACCTATAAAAGCTTGCAATGTGGATGCTATAGCACTTTTACACATGATTAACACACCTTCTCAACAGCATCTTCTTAAAAATCAACAAGCTACACACAGTAGTTATTTTATTAATGTATACATGTAAATGTACATACAAATATGTATACACATGTGTATACATGGAATAAAAGTATTTTTGCTAATGATAAACAAAAGCATTGCTCCATCCTTTTTTTCAAACATGTATCCTTAAAGAGTCATAAATCATAACAAGAACCAGAAAAACATAGAATGAAGGATCAAACACTACCTGTGTTCTGCTGGAACAGGAGGAGGCCAAACAGCAGGATCACGGAATGGTTCATCTTGATAAGATACAGGAAAATCTGGGGGTCTGTCTATTTTAAAACTTTCTAAGGTATTGACAATACTCTTGACTTGTTCATATTCTTCTAGCAATTCCTGTCGAACCTTAAAAAAAAGAACATTTATTTTATAAGGTTAAATATATTTAACATGTTAAATATGTTAAAGTATACAAAACATCCAAAAGTACAGTTCTTTTAGAATTTTTTTTTTTTGCAAAGGGGGAACAAATGTAATAGAGTACTATTTTGTGTAAAAAATGAGGAAATAGGTAACTTAAAAGAGATATAGGAAGGCTTATGTGAATTGATACAAAGTAAAGTTAGAACCATGTTGACACTCTAATATTAATATTGGAATATTATTCTATCCCAATATAATATATAATATTAATATTAATATTTAAAGCCTACCAATGAGAAATGAAATGAGCAGAGAACCAGGAGACTAGTTTACCAATAGTTAAAATAACTTTTAAAGTTGTAAGAACTTTGATCAGTTTAATGATCTTCCATGATTTGAGATAAACAATAAAGTATTCTACCTACTTCCTGACAGAACAAGGATGGACTCACCAGTGTAGAAAGAGACTTTTTTTAACCCAGCCAATACAGAAATTTATTTTGCTTGACTATCCATATTTGTGACAAGGAATTTTTTCCTTTCTCTCCTTTCTCCCAATGGGGTGGAGGTAGGAAGTAAAGAAAATATTTCTGTTACTTAAAAAATAAAACTTTGCACTAAACAAACCATTGTGACATATTCAAAAACCCTCAAAAATATTTTTATCTAATTCAGACAACCAATATATCAAGATTTGTAATTTCCCAAATTTTTCCTAATTTAGAAAGTAAGTCTTAAAGAGTTACCCATAGCTCTGCAAGATTGGTTAATTTTAACTTCCCCACTAGTCCCCACTAGTAAATGCCAAAGGGATGATTTTTAACCCCAGGTTTTCCTGACTCCAAGTCCTATAGTCTAGGCACTATACTATCCCATTCTGCTTCTCATTTTAGATAGTAATCCTGAGTAACAATGAAAACAAATCAAGATGAAAATAAACATCAGGAAAACAAATTGTGAAACTTTTGCAATGGAAGTCCTACTGTAGTAATGTGCTTTAAATAGTAGATTTAATGATTCCATTACCTACCAAAGGTAATGTAAGCATTAACATGCTACTTAATATAAATAAATTGAGCAGTAAAAAATAATTTCCAGTGAAATGAAAAATCTATTTTTAAACTCAACTTCTATTTATAAATTCTATTCTTAAATTCTAGTTCTAAATTCTAAATTCTATTTTAAATATTCTAAAACAAAAGAACAGTAAGGGCTATGCGACTAGGGTTAAGTGACTTGCCCAGGGTCCCCCCCGCTAGAAAGTGTTTGAAGCCAAATTTGAACCTAGATCCTTACAACTCTAGGTCTGGCATTCAATCTACTATTTCTTAGCTGTCCCCAATCTACTTTTTTTAATTTCTCAAACCTTTTTAATCAGTTTTGTAAATGGATTCCAAAAGTTACCAAAAAATTATTGATCCCAAATTTTAGCACTGTGAATTTCATTTTCAATTTTAAATTTAATCTAACATTATTTTTAATCAGATAGCCATTTCTTTAAGGCATACTCTGTCTTCAAAAATAATTTGCAAGCCATACTACTTATGGATTGTAGTCATTTTTAGTATAGCTAATATTATTAAGTAGAAATAATAGCTAGCTAGCTAGCTAGCTACACAGCACTTTTTTTTAACCCTTACCTTCTGTCCTAATAACAACCCTAAAACCAAAAGGCAAAGGCTAGCAGACCAACAAAACATGGTTAAGTGATTTGTCCAGGATCACGTAGTTAGGGAGTGTGTGAGGCTAATTTGAGGTCCTCCAGACTCCACGCCTACCACTCTATCCAGTGTACCAAAACTGGTTGCCCCCTAGCTATATAATGCTTTAGGGTTACAAAGCACTTTACAAATATTATCTCATTTTATCCTTAAAACAACCCGGGGAGGTAGGTCCTATTATTATCTCCATTCTAGACATGAGAAAACTAAGCCTGAGACTTGCCAGTGTCTGAGATGGTTTTGGAACACCAATCTTCCTGGCTTCCAAGTCCAACACCCTATTGACACTGCTGCCTAGAAGTCATTCATCTATAAAGGAAGACACAGCCTAGTTTCCACAGAAATTGAAACAAAAAAATAGTATAGAAACCAAAATGATGTTACAGAAGAAATGAAATTGGGTGAATATATACCTACAAAACATAATGAAAAATTAAATTTTTCCTCTTCTATTCCTAACAAATTTCCCTTCATCTTCATTCACACACTCTTCTATCTTTTTGCTCATATTACACTCCAGAAGATTAACTATCTCTAGTCCACCTCTCCAAGATTGGGAAAACCATCTTTCATGTACCCTTACACACTAAACCATTAGGAGGAACAGACAAACCTCACCACTGTTCCTTTCATCCCTACCCTTTGCCATCATCACTCAGCAAGCACCCTTTCCTTCTCTGAAACTCATTCTATCCTTCTAGATCATCAGGTTGTAGCTATTTACATGTCCAAGATCATTTCCATTTTGTTCTCAAAAAGTTCAATACTCAGCACTCATCATCATCTTCACTCCAGCCCCTGCCCCCACACTGAAGGGCTTCAATGTACACACTGACCTCCTCCAACAACTTCACTTTCATCATCATTTGCAGCTCTCATGACCTATACTTTTATTCTACCTCAGCCCTACCCAGAGATGATGATCAGAGTAGTCTTTTTTTTTTTTAAGCCCCCTACCTTCTGTCTTGGAGTCAATACTGTGTATTGGTTCCAAGGCAGAAGAGTGGTAAGGGCTAGGCAATGGGGGTCAAATAACTTGCCCAGGGTCACACAGCTGGGAAGTGTCTGAGGCCAGATTTGAACCCAGGACCTCCTGTCTCTAGGCCTGACTCTCAATCCACTGAGCCACCCAGCTGCCCCCTGAGAGTAGTCTTTTTTTAATTGTTTCCTTAAGGTACTAAATTTTCTTTTCTTTTACAGTTTCTAACATTTTTCAAAGAATATCGAGTCTCAAATTCCCTGCCTCCCCCAAATCCCATGCTCCACCCACCTTGAGATGATAAACTAATTATGTAGATTTTACATGTGCAATCAAATCATGTAAATCAATTTTCCATATTTATCCTTTTGTGGAGGAAACTCAAAAAAAATTTAAAAAGCGGAAAAAATTTACTTTGGTCTGGATTCAGACTCCATTGGTTCTTTATCTGGAAGCAGATAGCATTTTTACTTAAGTCCTTTGGGATTGTTTTGGATCATTGTAATGCTGAGAATAGCTAAGTTATTCAGTCATTCCTGTCATGTATGATAGGAGGTTTTCCTGGTTCTGCTTATTTCACTCTGCTTCTGTTCCTTTAAGTCTTTCCAAATATTTCTGAGCTCCTTCTGCTGATCATTTCTTATAGAACAATACTATTGCATTTACAATCATATACTGTAACTTACTCAGCCATTTCCTGATTTATGAATATCCCCTCATTTTCCAATTCTTTGCCCCACAAAAAGAGCCACTTTAAATATTTTTGTACTTCTAGGTCTTTCCCCTCTTTTGTTTCTTTATCTCTTTGGAATACAATCCTAGTAATGGTCTGGTATATAGTGTTTAATAGCCATTTGGGCATTGGTCCAAATTGCTCTCCTGAATGACTGAATCAGTTCACAATTCCCCCAATAATGCATTCGTGTCCCAGCCTTCCCATGTCCCTTCCAAGTTTCGTCATTTTCCTTTTCTGTCATAATAGGCAATTTGATAGTGGTTCCTCAGAGTTGTTTTAATTTGTATTTCTCTAAATAATGGTGATTTAGAGAATTATTTACATGATGAAAGGGGTTTTAATTACTTTGTCTGAGAACTGTTTATTCATATCCTTTGACTATCAATTTGGGAATGACTTGTATTCTTACATATTCAACTCATTTCTCTATGTATTTGAGAAATAAGCCTTTATTAGAGAGACTTGTAAAAGAAATTTTGTACCATTATGATTACTGCATATTTCTTTCCATCCTATTTATCCATTCAGTTTCTGACCTCTTTCTCCCCCAATTTGCCCTCTTTCCTATCAGTCCCATCCCCATTTCCTTATCCACTTCCCCTCCTATTTTCCTGTAGGATAAGATGGCTTTCTATACCCAATTAATTGTGCATTTTCTTCCCTCACTGAGTCAATTATGATGAGGGTTAAAGGTTCACACGCTCTCCTCCCGGCTTCCTACATCTTCCCCTCCACTACAAATGCTCTTTAATGCCTCTTTTACGTGCAATAATTTATCCCAGTCTCTTTTTCCTTTCCCCTTCCTCCCAATGCATTCCTCTGTCTCATATCTTAATTTTATTTTTTATATGATCCCATCATTTCAACTAATACCTTTGCACTCTGTCTATCTATACTTCTATCTTAATAATGATAAAGTTCTTTGGCATTACAAGAATAATCTTCCTGTAAGGAATTTAATTAAGGGTTTGACTAAAATATATGACAATTTTAAGATAATACAATGGTTGCTAATTTTTAAATTAATACAGCCCAAGTCAAAATGACTTTTAGCAGCTTTTATCTACAAAAAAGGTGGAGAGAGTGAAAGTAGAGAAATGAAAGAAAGGGTAGAGTAAAAAGTCTAGCTTATCACCCTAAATGTTGCTCTGGTCCCTGGCTCAACCCACACAAGGCTTGTTAACCTCTCAGCCTAAGGAAGGGTTAAGCAAGGGTTCAATCCACGCAGCCTCCTCCAAGAGGGGGAGGCCTCATCAGAACTAATCTTTCCAGAAGTCAGGAAAGGAAGGTCAGCTTTTCACTCACCAGGAGATGCAAAGGGAAAAAATCCAGGTGCATTCTTATCAGAGGCAGTCCAAGAGCTGCAGTCCTAGTCCAAGCTCCTTCAACCTGAAAATGCGGGATGAAGACTCCTTGCACAAGAAGTTAATCATCTTTTATAGTCCTTTTTTTACATCACTTCCTGTCCCTTCATCCACTTTACAAGGACCAATTGCAGTCTTTAAATTTGCTTAGCTCTTCCCAGGGGATGGTCAGTCGCTTCTAGAGTTGTCAGCCACTTAATAAGTGGCTTGTGGACCTACACTACTTAGTGTTAAGTAGGGGTGTCAACACATTTGGTTGATTATATTTAAAAGTAGGCAAGGGGAGAGTCAATCCCATCTTCACATTCCCATTTAAGGATATGCACAGTTTAACCTTCAATGACTTTTGATTTCTCTTTTCTGCTTACCTTTATATAATTCTCTTGAGTCTTGTATTTGAGAATCAAATTTTCCAATTAGCTCTGATATTTTCACCAGGAATATTTGAAAATCCTCTATTTCATTGAGTGCCCATTTTTCCCCTGAAGGATTATACTCAGTTTTGCTGAGTGAGTGATTCTTAAAAATCCTAGTACCTTTTCCTTCTGGAACATCATATTCCAGGCCCTCTGAACCTTTAATGTAGCAGCTGCTAAGTCTTGTGTTATACTGACTCCAACTCCACAATAGTTGAATCATTTCTTTTTGACTGCCTGCACTATTTTCTCCTTGTCCTGGAAATTTTGGAATTTGGCTATAATGTTCCTGGGAGTTATCCTTTTGGGATCTCTTTTAGGAGGTGATCAGTGGATTCTTTCAATTTCTATTTTATCTTCTGGTTCTTTCAGGGCAGTTTTCCTTGATAACTTCTTGAAAGATGATGTCTCAGATCTTTTTTTTTTTTTGGTCATGGCTTTCAGATAGTCAAATAATTCTTAAATTATCTGTCCTGGATTTGTTTTCCAAGTCAGTTTTTTTTCCCATGAAATATTTCGGATTTTCTTCTCTTTTTTCCATTCTTTTGACTTTGATTATTTTTTGATGTCTCATGGAGTGAACGTTTTTGCCACCTTTTCCATTGGGCCAATTCTACTTTGTAAAGAGTTCTTTCCCTCATTAAATTTTTGTACCTCTTTTTTCCAAAGGGCCAATTCTGTAATTCAAGAAGTTTTTCTATTTGGTGCATTTTTATATATCTTTTTCCATTTAGCCAATTTTGCTTTTTAATGTGTTATTCTCTTCTTTGGATTTTTTTGCCTTTTTTATCAATTAGCCTATTCTGTTTTTTAAGGTATTAATTTCTTTAGTATTCTTATGTGTGTACCTCCTTTACAAAGCTGTTGACTTTTTTTCATGATTTTCCTCTTTCATTCTCATTTCTTTTCCCAATTTTTCTTCTACATCTAATATTTGGTTTGTAAAATCCTTTTTTGAGCTCCATCAATTCTTTTGGGACTAAAGACTAATTAATATTTTTCTTGGAGGCGTTGAATGTAACAATATTGTCTTTATTGTCTTCTTCTCAGTTTGAGTCCACACTGTCATTAAAAGAACTTTCAACGTTGAGGGTTTTTTGTTTGTTTGTTCATTTTCCTGCTTTTCTTTTAGTTTAAAAAATGGGGGGTGGGGGGAGGGGTGGAGCTGGGTTGCTCAGTGGATTGAGAGCCAGGCCTAGAGACAAGGGAGGTCCTAGGTTCAAATAAGGCCTCGGACACTTCCCAGCTGTGTGACCCTGGGCAAGTCACTTAACTCTCATTGCCTAGCCCTTAAACTCTTCTGCCTTGGAACCAATACACAGTATTGATTCTAAGATGGAAGGTAAGGGTTTAAAAAAAATGGTTAAAGTTGGCCCTGTAACTGTGGTGAAGGGGGAACACTATTCCAAGCATCAGGATCTTTGTATATTTGCATTCAGAGCTGGCACTAGGAGTCCATTTGCTTTCAGTTCTTCCAAGGTGGTCTGATGTAAGAGAGGTGTGTTTAATACTCTTCTGGCCTGTGAGTAACTTCCAGCACTCTTTTGCCCCTTGGAACTGTGACCAGAGTCCCCTGTTCCCCTATGGCTTCAAGTGCCACTGTATTCTAGTGTTCCTCCTCATCTTGCAACTATGCCACAAAGCTATGTGCTGGTTCTGCATATAAGCAATGTGACAAGAGTTTTGTACCCTGAGGAAGTAAAGATACCCTGTAATCTCCTTCTGAGCAATTGTTCAACCCTCCCCTTACCATCTGTGGTAGAGGGTTCTGGAAGCCTTGGCTACTATTTCAGCAGCACCCAAGGCCTCTGGTTTCAGTGGGGCCTGCCCCCACATGCTGCACGCTTACCTCCACTTGGTGCACTAGATCCCTCATATATGCCATCTAAGATGTTTTGTGCTGAAAAATTATTTTGTGCATTATGCTGCTCCAGAATTCGTTTTGAGATATTATATCATAGTTTTTTGGAGGGTAATTTGGTAGAAATCAGATAAGTCCCTGTACCTTCTCCATCATCTTGACTCTCTCCTCCTCTAGACAGTTATCTTCAAGAGTTTGACTGAGATACTAGATACAGAAGAATAACTTGAGGGAATGATTAGGTCTAGTGAAGCCTGGTTTCTCTTTAAGATCACAGGGATGGAGAAATGACAGAGGCTTTAGTTGTCTGGAAAAGTCAAGAGGAGATGGGATCAAGGACACAAGAAAGGTTGACCTTGGTCAAAAGGGCTACCTCATTGTCAGAGATGGAGAAAAAGAGAGAACAGGAGATTATAAGAGACTTGAGGACAAAAGACAAAGTTTGAAATGGCTTCTTTGGAGAATAAGATAAGGAACCAATTAAAGAGGGAATAAATGGCTGAATTGCTACAATTAAGATTCAGTTGAAATTAAGAGAATTAAGAGAATAAATTTATAATGTACCTAGTCAACATGGGTATATGGCTTCTTCCAGTTCTGTTAAACCATATATGGGTAGGAGCAAAGGATGCATGAATAGTAGTAGTAATCTAGGCCTGAAGTTTGGCAAGGGATGATTGGCAATAGGGCAAAGGTGAGATTTAAGAGTAGAAGAAAATGCAATGCCTGATTTCAGTCACCCTGGTTCACATTTCACCTTTGTAAACCTCAAAATGTCTCAGACTTATGAATGTTAGGGGTTTCCCCCATTGGGGAATCTTCTACTTAAAAAATTTCCCTAGCAGATGGTGAGAACTCTACTTGAGTGTGGGGGCTCCTAGCTACGGGAATGTCCCTACTCCACCCTACTTAAGACTGCTTTAGGACAGAAAACTGCTTCTAAACAATGAAAGTACTTTGATCCATGCTTATGGAAGGGACAGGAAGTTCTTTGAGTCATGACTGTTTTAGAATTGATACAATGGGATACTAAGTACCTATAAAGGTGGGGCAACTTGTAAACTACTTAAACCTAAAAGGGTGATAACTTATTCAGAGGTTTTTTCTTAATGAAATTTGTCGACACAGCAGCATTTTTTTCTGACTTACTAAAGAGATTAAAACTACTCAGCTGTGAATTCAAAATGGGCGGTCCTTTAGAAACATCTACAGTGATTGGTAGATGTAAGGACTTAGGGGAGGTGACAGAGGAAATTTTGCCCTTAAAAATAAGAGCTTGGATCTCATTCAGGGATCTGGATTCTGATTCTCATTCTGAAGGAGAGCTCCTTGAGGAGGTCCTCTGAGGGGCTCTGTCCCTCTGGGGTAGGAGCTCTGGAGGCTCTTGAGAGAGGCCCTTTGAAACAATCTCTGGCTGGAAGACTCTTTGAGGAAGGACACTGGCCTGGTGTCACTAGTATCCTTGTTTAGTCAGACCTTGTGGTGAGTGTTAAAAAACTAACTGATTTCTCTTTTAAGACTCAGGTCTAGGCCATATTGGCTTGAGGCCCTTCATACTTATTCCTTTCTTTCTCTCTCTTTCTTTGATTACTCATTGTATTGTTAATTAAAATCTCTATAAAACTCAATTGACTTGGGTATTTGAATAATTGGGAATATTTCCCTGGCGACCACCTTATATTTGATTTTAAACCCAAATTTACTCACCCTCTCTTATATCTATCACAATTTATATCTTCCACTATTTTAATCACTACAGTTTAAGACCTCAACCATTTTAAATCTCACACCTTCAACTCATTGGTTAAAGCTTAAGAAAATCTATTCTAAGCTAGTCTTGACCTTCCCAAACTCTAAAAATGCCTCTTTATCCATTGACTCCAAAGCTACTTTCTCTCTTGTTCAACCCTGTTCCAATTCACCCTTTTCTGCAGGACTAGACCCAATGGAAGCTACTCAAACTGTTGCCTCCCTTCTTGTTCTGACTGGTCTCATGAAACAGATTTTATAAACCAAATCTTATAGCAAGCCCAGCCCTTGGAAAAATAAAATCAACTCTTCTACCTACCCCAGGCAAGCCTCATACTACAAAGGCTTAGGTCATAAAGCCTTTCCCTCCTAGTTGTCCTTCTACCTTATTTCATGGCTACCATCTTGTAATGACTAACTTGCTGAGTCTTATTTTGGCTTTCCCTTAGTTTCCCTTTACTGGATGCTAAATTCACAGACAAACACAAAAATTTCATGGACATATCAAAATATGCCTAATTAAACCAATTTTAAAAAAAGAAAGAAATAATATTGGGCAGGTAGGTGAACCAGTGGATAGAGTGCTGGGCCTGGAATCACAAAGAGATTCATCTTCCTGGGTTCAACTAGCTCTGTGACCCAGAGCAAGTCACTTAACTCTGAATGTCTCAATAAAATGAGCTGGAGAAAGAAATGGCAAACCACTCCAGTATCTTTGTCAAGAAAATCCCAAATGGGGTAACAAAGAGTGGGACATGACTGGGAAAACTACTGAATAATAATAACTCTTCCAAAATGATAAAAGGGCCACTTTACCAAACAATAAATATTATTCAGATAAAACACTCAAAGTATAAGCAATAGACATCTAATTTGCCTAAACTTCTCCAACCAAAATAATTTGACCCAAAAAAGTACTACCATAACTTGGAAAATAAACCAAATTTATTAAAGCTCAACTCAAAGCATCCATTTCTGCCAAATGGAAAATTTTGAATTAAAGCTTAAAAGTAATTATTTTAATGGGAAATGTTTTAAAACTCTTAACATTGTTCTTTTAACTTTAAAAAGTTATAAAAGAGTTAGTGGAAAAATTAATGACCAAATTTTGTACTATTATACAATCAAAAGACAAAAACAAATTGACTGCAATTCCTTTATTAGATTACTGTCTCATTCACTATATTTGTATAAAATCTTTCGCAAGACAAGAAAAATTTCTTAAGGGATAAGTCTCATAAAAATTGCATTGTCACTGCATTTATCTGTGATATGGATTTTTTGGGTAGCAGTTACCTTTTTTTGGAAAGGGGGAAAAGGTAAATTTGTTACATATTAAAAGACCAAAAATTAAAATAAAATAATTGTTTTAAAAACCAATTAACTAAATGTCTTATATTTCCTTTTAAAAGCTCAAAACAATATTTCTTAATTAAACCTATCTATGATAATACAAGTTAAAATAATGTTTAATAGTATATATTTCCAAAATGCACAATCAATCACAATTAAGCCAATTAAAACAAGGAAAATTAAGAAAAGAAAGTAAATTCAATCAGAACCAAAATTTCTCAAATATGACTCATGAAAATTTATTAACATAAATAGCAAATAAGTAACAATGACTTACATGTTATGAAGAAATTCAAGGGACATTTAAAAATTAAATTTAAGTTTTTATATGGATACCAACTTTATATAAAACATTAAAATTTTTAAATTAAAATCTACAATGTAGAAAAGACTATTACCAGCATAAAAATACCATAATATTATCAAACCTGTTGCCATTTGCCTTTGACAGCTGGATCTCTGACTGACTGACAATGTCGCTGAATCTGCTGTATTACCCCTTGATAATATACCATTGAAGAGTCATAATTTCCAAGAAGTGCATATTCTCTTCCCTTTTTTGCATTGTCACAAATCTCAGCCAAATTCATCTTTTTCCACCGATCTGAAACAAACCAAAAAATCATATGAGAAAGACTTTAATGATGAAAAATTTCCTTAATTTCTATTATTGATTGCAAACAACTTAAAAGTTAAAACCCAGGAGACTTCCGGTTAAGATGGCGGCTTAGAGAAAGCTAAAGTTCAGATCTCCGGAAAACCCTTCCCGACAGATCTCAAACTATAAGCTCCTAAGGCGCCGAAATTCAAAACGATCAACAGCACAGACCCTGGGAACCCTCCTCCTGGCCCTAGACCCGGATCAAAAGGTACGGCTCCCCTCAAAAGCCAGAACCCGAGATCACTCCGACCTAAGGGGTAGGAGCGCAGAGTCCAAGGCTCCGGGAAGCCGCAGCCCGGCCTGGCTCAGAGAGCAGGGTCCTCAGAACAACAACCCTCAGGGCCTTCTATCCGAGTCTCAGTGAAAGTCACTGCCTGGAGCAAGACAGCCTCAGGGGCTGGATCCTGCTATCCAAGTCTCAGTGAAAGTCCCTGCCCTCGGAGCTTGGGGAAGCTGCAGCCCATCCTCCCGCAGGCCAACGAAACAGCCTCACGCCAGCGATTCTGAAGGCAACTTCCGGAAAGCAACTTGGTCCGACCCTTCCATTCCAGTTCCAGTGAGGCATATTCAGTTTAACCCAGGGAAAGCTCATAGAACCGACAATCTGCCCAGGACTAAAGCCTCTGAACACCAGACAGAGATAAGAAAAGCTAATCCTCCACATTCAGAGATGGCAAACTCCACAGAAGCACAGAAGCACCAAAACACCAAGAAAAATAAGAAGAAAGGGGCGACTTTGGACACATTCTATGGAGCCAAAATACAAAATACAGAGCAGATAGAAGATAATATACAAGAAAATGCTCCAAAACCTTCCAAAGGAAATGGAAACTCTCCACAAACCTATGAAGAATTTGAATCAGAAATGACCAAAAAGATGGAAGCCTTCTGGGAGGAAAAATTGGAAATAATGCAAAAGAAATTCACGCATCTACAAAACCGGTATGATGAAACTGAAAAGGAAAACCAGGCTTTAAAGGCCAGAATCAGGCAGCTGGAAGACAACGATCGTGTAAAAGAGCAAGAATTAATAAAGCAAAGCCAAAATACCAAGAAATTAGAAGAGAACATAAAATATCTCACCGACAAGGTGATAGATCTGGAAAATAGAGGGAGAAGGGATAATTTAAGAATAATTGGACTCCCAGAAAAGCCAGAAATAAACACCAAACTGGACATGGTGATACAAGATATAATCAAAGAAAATTGCCCAGAGATTCTAGAACAAGGGGGCAATACAGCCACTGACAGAGCTCACAGAACACCTTCTACACTAAACCCCCAAAAGACAACTCCCAGGAATGTAATTGCCAAATTCCAAAGCTATCAAACAAAAGAAAAAATCCTACAGGTAGCCAGAAAAAGGCAATTTAGATATAAAGGAATGCCAATCAGGGTCACACAAGACCTTGCAAGTTCTACTCTGAATGATCGTAAGGCATGGAACATGATCTTCAGAAAGGCAAGAGAGCTGGGTCTCCAACCAAGAATCAGCTACCCAGCAAAACTGACTATATACTTCCAAGGGAAAGTATGGGCATTCAACAAAATAGAAGACTTCCAACTTTTTGCAAAGAAAAGACCAGAGCTCTGTGGAAAGTTTGATACCGAAAATCAAAGAGCAAGGAATACCTGAAAAGGTAAATATTAAGGAAAGGGGAAAATGTTATCTTCTTCTTTTACTCAAACTCTCTTCTATAAGGACTACATTTATATCAATCTATGTATACTAATATGTGGGGAAAATGTAATGTATAAATAGGGGGTAAAGAAAGACCAAATAGAATAATCGTTCTCACACAAAGATTCACATGGGAAGGGGAGGGGAAGAAAACTCCTATAAGAAGGAGAGGAACGGGGGGGGGGGGGGGGGGGTTACTTAAACCTCAGTCTCAGGGAAATCAACTCTGAGAGGGAAAAACATCCAGATCCATTGGGATCTTGAATTCTATCTTACCCAACAAGGGTAAGGAGAAGGGAAAACCAAGGGGGGGAAGGGGAGAGGGAGAACAAAAAGGGAGGGAAAGAGAGGGGGGAGGGGGAGGGAAGAAAAAGGGAGGGACTAAAAAGGGAAACATCAAGGGAGGGGACAAGGGGGACTGATTCAAAGTAAATCACTGGACTAAAAGGTAGAGCCGAAGAAGAAAAGGTTAGAATTAGGGAAGGCAATCAAAATGCCAGGGAGTCCACAAATGACAATCATAACTTTGAACGTGAATGGGATGAACTCACCCATAAAACGTAGACGAATAGCAGAATGGATTAGAATCCAAAACCCTACCATATGTTGTCTTCAAGAAACACACATGAGGCGGGTTGACACCCACAAGGTCAGAATTAAAGGATGGAGTAAGACCTTCTGGGCCTCAACTGATAGAAAGAAGGCAGGAGTGGTAATCATGATATCTGATAAAGCCAATGCAAAAATAGACCTGATCAAAAGGGATAGGGAAGGTAATTATATTTTGTTAAAAGGGACTCTAGACAATGAGGAAATATCATTAATCAACATGTATGCACCAAATAATATAGCACCCAAATTTCTAATGGAGAAACTAGGAGAATTGAAGGAAGAAATAGACAATAAAACCATACTAGTGGGAGACTTAAACCAACCATTATCAAATTTAGATAAATCAAATCAAAAAATAAATAAGAAAGAGGTAAAAGAAGTGAATGAAATCTTAGAAAAATTAGAATTAATAGACATATGGAGAAAAATAAATAGGGATAAAAAGGAATACACCTTCTTCTCAGCACCACATGGCACATTCACAAAAACTGACCATACATTAGGTCACAGAAACATAGCACACAAATGCAAAAAAGCAGAAATAATGAATGCAGCCTTCTCAGATCACAAGGCAATAAAAATAATGATTAGTAATGGTACATGGAAAACCAAATCTAAAACCTATTGGAAATTAAACAATATGATACTCCAAAACCGTTTAGTTAAAGAAGAAATCATAGAAACAATTAATAATTTCATCGAGGAAAATGACAATGGCGAAACATCCTTTCAAACCTTTTGGGATGCAGCCAAAGCGGTAATCAGAGGTAAATTCATATCCCTGAATGCTTATATTAACAAACAAGGGAGAGCAGAGATCAATCAATTGGAAATGCAAATTAAAAAACTCGAAAGCGATCAAATTAAAAACCCCCAGCAGAAAACCAAATTAGAAATCCTAAAAATTAAGGGAGAAATTAATAAAATCGAAAGTGATAGAACTATTGATTTAATAAATAAGACAAGAAGCTGGTACTTTGAAAAAACAAACAAAATAGACAAAGTACTGGTCAATCTAATTAAAAAAAGGAAGGAAGAAAAGCAAATTCACAGCATTAAAGATGAAAAGGGGGACAGCACCTCCGATGAAGAGGAAATTAAGGCAATCATTAAAAATTGCTTTGCCCAATTATATGGCAATAAATACACCAATTTAGGAGAAATGGATGAATATATACAAAAATACAAACTGCCTAGACTAACAGAAGAGGAAATAGAATTCCTAAATAATCCCATATCAGAAATTGAAATCCAACAAGCCATCAAAGAACTTCCTAAGAAAAAATCCCCAGGGCCTGATGGATTCACCTGTGAATTCTATCAAACATTCAGAGAACAGTTAATCCCAATACTATACAAACTATTTGACATAATAAGCAAAGAGGGAGTTCTACCAAACTCCTTTTACGACACAAACATGGTACTGATTCCAAAACCAGGCAGGTCAAAAACAGAGAAAGAAAACTATAGGCCAATCTCCCTAATGAATATAGATGCAAAAATCTTAAATAGGATACTAGCAAAAAGACTCCAGCAAGTGATCAGAAGGATCATTCACCATGATCAAGTAGGATTCATACCAGGGATGCAGGGCTGGTTCAACATTAGGAAAACCATCCACATAATTGACCACATCAACAAGCAAACTAGCAAGAACCACATGATTATTTCAATAGATGCAGAAAAAGCCTTTGATAAAATACAACACCCATTCCTATTAAAAACACTAGAAAGCATAGGAATAGAAGGGTCATTCCTAAAAATAATAAACAGTATATATCTAAAACCAACAGCTAATATCATCTGCAATGGGGATAAACTAGATGCATTCCTAATAAGATCAGGAGTGCAACAAGGATGCCCATTATCACCTCTACTATTTGACATTGTACTAGAAGCACTAGCAGTAGCAATTAGAGAAGATAAAGGAATTGAAGGCATCAGAATAGGCAAGGAGGAGACCAAGTTATCACTCTTTGCGGATGACATGATGGTCTACTTAAAGAATCCTAGAGATTCAACCAAAAAGCTAATTGAAATAATCAACAACTTTAGCAAAGTTGCAGGATACAAAATAAACCCACATAAATCATCAGCTTTTCTATATATCTCCAACACAGCTCAGCAGCAAGAACTAGAAAGAGAAATCCCATTCAAAATCACCTTAAACAAAATAAAATACCTAGGAATCTACCTCCCGAGACAAACACAGGAACTATATGAACACAACTACAAAACACTCGCCACACAACTAAAACTAGACTTGAACAAATGGAAAAACATTAACTGCTCATGGATAGGACGAGCCAATATAATAAAAATGACCATCCTACCCAAACTTATTTATCTATTTAGTGCCATACCCATTGAACTACCAAAATACTTCTTCACTGATTTAGAAAAAACCATAACAAAGTTCATTTGGAAGAACAAAAGATCAAGGATATCCAGGGAAATAATGAAAAAAAACACATATGATGGGGGCCTTGCAGTCCCTGACCTAAAACTATATTACAAAGCAGCAGTCATCAAAACAATTTGGTACTGGCTAAGAGACAGAAAGGAAGATCAGTGGAATAGACTGGGGGAAAGTGACCTCAGCAAGACAGTATACGATAAACCCAAAGATCCCAGCTTTTGGGACAAAAATCCACTATTCGATAAAAACTGCTGGGAAAATTGGAAGACAGTGTGGGAGAGACTAGGAATAGATCAACACCTCACACCCTACACCAAGATAAATTCAAAATGGGTGAGTGACTTAAACATAAAGAAGGAAACTATAAGTAAATTAGGCAAACACAGAATAGTATAGATGTCAGACTTTTGGGAGGGGAAAGGCTTTAAAACCAAGCAAGACATAGAAAGAATCACAAAATGTAAAATAAATAATTTTGACTACATCAAACTAAAAAGCTTTTGTACAAACAAAACCAATGTAACTAAAATCAAAAGGGAAACAACAAATTGGGAAAAAATCTTCATAGAAACCTCTGACAAAGGTTTAATTACTCATATTTATAATGAGCTAAATCAATTGTACAAAAAATCAAGCCATTCTCCAATTGATAAATGGGCAAGGGAAATGGATAGGCAGTTCTCAGATAAAGAAATCAAAACTATTAACAAGCACATGAAGAAGTGTTCTAAATCTCTTATAATCAGAGAGATGCAAATCAAAACAACTCTGAGATATCACCTCACACCTAGCAGATTGGCTAACATAACAGCAAAGGAAAGTAATGAATGCTGGAGGGGATGTGGCAAAGTAGGGACATTAATTCATTGCTGGTGGAGCTGTGAACTGATCCAACCATTCTGGAGGGCAATTTGGAACTATGCCCAAAGGGCGACAAAAGAATATCTACCCTTTGACCCAGCCATAGCACTGCTGGGTCTGTACCCCAAAGAGATAATGGACACAAAGACTTGTACAAAAATATTCATAGCTGCGCTCTTTGTGGTGGCCCAAAACTGGAAAATGAGGGGATGCCCATCAATTGGGGAATGGCTGAACAAACTGTGGTATATGTTGGTGATGGAATACTATTGTGCTAAAAGGAATAATAAAGTCGAGAAGTTCCATGGAGACTGGAACAACCTCCAGGAAGTGATGCAGAGCGAGAGGAGCAGAACTAGGAGAACATTGTACACAGAGACTAATACACTGTGGTATAATCGAACGTAATGGACTTCTCCATTAGTGGCGGTGTAATGTCCCTGAACAACTTGCAGGGATCCAGGAGAAAAAAACACCATTCATAAGCAAAGGATAAACTATGGGAGTGGAAACACCGAGAAAAAGCAACTGCCTGAATACAGAGGTTGAGGGGACATGACAGAGGATAGACTCTAAATGAACACTCTAATGCAAATACTATCAACAAAGCAATGGGTTCAAATCAAGAAAACATCTAATGCCCAGTGGACTTACGCGTCGGCTATGGAGGGTGGGGGAGGTGGGAGGAAAAGAAAATGATCTATGTCTTTAACGAATAATGCTTGGAAATGATCAAATAAAATATATTAAAAAAAAAAAGTTAAAACCCAATCAACATCTCACACCCTATACCAAGATGAATTCAGAATGGGTAAATGACTTAAATCTAAAGAGGGAAATTATAAGTAAATTAGATGAGCATAGAATAGTATACCTGTCTGGTCTATGAGAAAGGAAAGAATTTAAGACCAAGCAAGAGACTGAGAATATTACAAAATGTAAAATGAATAATTTAGATTATATTAAAATAAAAAAGTTTTGTACAAACAAAACCAATGTAACCAAGATTAGAAGGGAGGCAACAAATTGGGGAAAAAATCTTTGTAACAAAAACCTCTGACAAAGGTCTCATTTCTCAAATTTATAAGGAGCTAAGTCAACTGTACAAAAAATCAATCCATTCCCCAACTGATAAATGGGCAACTTTTGAATTTGAATGAATAGGCAGTTTTCAAATAAAGAAATCAAAACTATGAATAAGCACATGAAAAAGTGTTCTAAATCTCTCATAATTAGAGAAATGCAAATCAAAACAACTCTGAGATACCACCTTATACCTCACAGATTGATCAATATGACAGTAAAGGAAAATAATAAATATTGGAGGGGATGTGGCAAAATTGGGACACTAATGCATTGCTGGTGGAATTGTGAATTTATCTAACCATTCTGGAAGGCAATATGGAATTATGCAGAAAGGGCTTTAAAAGACTGTCTGCCCTTTGATCCAGTCATACCACTGCTGGGTTTATACCCCAAAGAGATAATAAAGAAAAATATATGTACAAAAATATTGATAGCTGCCCTCTTTGTAGTGGCAAAAAAAAATGGAAAATGAAGATGTCCAATGATTGGGGAATGGCTGAACCAATTGTGGTATATGATAGTGATGGAATATTATTTTGTTGAAAGGAATGATGAACTGGAGGAATTCCATGTGAACTGGAAATACCTCCAAGAATTGATGTAGAGTGAAAGGGGCAAAACCAGGGGAACGTTGTACACAGACTGATGCATTGTGGTACAATCAAATGTAACAGATTTTTCTACTAGCAGCAACGCAATGATCCAGGACAATCCAGAGGAACTTATGAGAAAGAACACTATTGACATCCAGAGAAAGAACTGTGGGAGTAGAAACACAGAAGAAAAACATATGATGGATCAATGATTCGATGGGTATATGATTGGGGATTTTTATTTTAAATGATCACTCTATTGCCAATGTAATTGTAAGGACAAAAACTTCTCAGAAACCTGGAAATCAATCTGGCAGAATTTAGATAAAGACCACTATATCATGCAGTATAGATTCCCAATAGGATACATGGCTTTGACATAAAAGATCTCATCACAAACAAATTAGAAGATCAAAGAAGAAAATACCTTTTGCAGAGCATCACAGAGGTTAAATGCACAATTTTTTTAACATAAAATTTAAAAGTTTTAGCACTAAAGCATTGTAATTAAAATTATAAGGGATACAGATAACTGGGGAAAAATCTTTGTAGTAAGTTACTGTGAGAAAGGTCTCATATACAAGTCATATAAGGAACTGATTAGGAATTTATAAAACAAGAGATGTTTCTAATGCCAAATAATATGAACAGGCAGTTTTCTAAAGAAAAAAACAATCTATTAATATTCATGAAAATATAAATATATGAAAAATTCTTAAAATCATTGATAATGAGAAATGCAAATTAAAATAACTATGAAGTTCCATTACACACCCTTCAGATTGACAAAGATGACAAGTTAAAATGACATTTTAAGAGAAACTGCAGGAAAATAAGTATACTAATTCACTGTTAAAGAAGCTGTGAGTTGGTCCAGCTATTCTAGAAAGCAGTTTGGATTCTTCCCCATTGACCACTAAAGTGTGTTAACCTTTTGACCCAGTTATAGTTTAGTAGGTTTCAACCCCCAAACAGATTAAAGAAAGAGGAAAAGGAAATAAAAATATTTTTATCAGCTTTTGTTCTTGTTAAGAACAAAGAACTGGAAACTAAAGAGGTGCCCATCAATTGCAGATGGTTCTACATATTATGTTATGTGAATATAATGGAATATTATTGTGAAATAAGAAATGATGTAAGAGATAATGTTAAAAGAAAAAGATTTGTTTGGACTGATGTAGAGTGAAGTGAGCAAAACCAGTAAAACAATTTACAATGACAACAATTTTATAGAGAAGTAACCTTGAGTTTTGATTATTACAGCGACCAGTCACAATTCCAAAGGACTGATGGTGAAGCATGCTATCCATTTCTTGACAGAGAGGTAGTGAATTTAAGGAAACAGTCAAAATGTGGATTTGTTTTACTTGACTATGCATATTTGTTAAAGGTTTGGGTTTTTTTCCCAGTTGAGGGTAGGGTGAGAAGGAGAGAAGACTAATGAACAATAAGGTAGCAGAAAAAAAAGAAAAGAAAAAGAATCTTTAAGTTTTGTTTGTTTTTTAATTTAGAAGAGTTCAAAGGAATGGCCAAAAGGACTCATACACAGCAACAGGTTTGATAACCCTTTTGTTCTTACAGATGATTTTTCACTATTATTTTTTCTAGCTGTGTAAAGATATTGTTTGGTAATGTGATCTATATAGCACTGAACAAGTAAATTAATTACTGGCATATTTATTATATTGATACAACTTATTTATGAGCAAAAATACTTCTCCAATAATTTATGTCTTTATTTCTGTAAGGAGTATTGTGTAATTGTAGTCATATCGTTCCTGTGTGTGTCTTGGCAGACAGACCCCCAAGTTTTATGTAATCTATATTTTAAATGGAATTTTTATTTCTGTCTCTGTAGAGTTTTATTAATAACACACACAAATACTTATGACTTATTTTATTTTCTGCAGCTTTGGGGTGGTTGTTTCTATTCACTTTTTTGTTACTCTTATTTTCTCTAGATAGACCATCATATCATCTACAAAAGGTGAGCTTCATTTTCTCTTTACCCTCAATTCCTTATTCTGATCATATGGATAGAACTAATAATAATGGATAGTGGATAGCCTTTCTTTACCCTTTTCTTGAGAGGAAAAGCCTCTAGCCTTTCTCTCATTACTAAAAATGTTGGATCCTGAATCTATATAAATGATAGTTATAATAAGGAAAATATCCATCTCTTTTAATATTTTTCACAAAAACAGATGTTGGTTTTTTAACTTCCATCAATATGTAATCATTTTTTTAATATTTTGTCATGAATGAGGTCTACTGTTTTTAGTTGTCCTTATATTGAAATAACAATCCCCTGTATAAATCCAAGTCGGCATGTATAATCTCTTAAATATTCTGTTAAGCTTTCTTTGCTCATATTTTATTTTAATATTTTGAGACACGTTTGTTAGGGATATTAGTCTACAGCTTTATTTCTCTGGTTGATTTCTTTCTAATTTTGGTATCAAGGCCATATTTTTATCACAGAAGAATTTTTCCCCTTTTTTGCAAACAATTTATATAATACGGATATTAATTATGCTTTGAATGTTTGGAAGAATTTGCTTGTAAATCCAGTTAGCACTGGAGATTTTTTTCCCTCTGGATATTCATTTATGATTTGTTCAGTTGCTTTTTCTGAGATTGCATTATTTAAATTCTCAATTTCCCATTCTGTTAATCTAGGCAAAGGATAACAGATGGACAACCTACACTGGCACCCATGAAATATTTTAAAAGACCTAAAAAAAATGCCTCACTTGGAGTATCTATGGAAAGACAGTTGCAAGAATTAGGATTAGAAGCTACAAATAAATTGTTTTCTGAAGTATATGAGGAAGTATTCCCACAATAAGATAAAAAATTGGTATAAGGATCAAATTATATTTTCTCACTCCCATTATAATTTTCAAAGATGAGTTCCCACTAAAAACATATGATTGCAACATTTAACAAAACAAAATCATACATTACAATAACAACACATTAATACAGAGTTTTAAGGTTCACAAAGTATTTTCCTCAAATGATCAGTATTCTCCCCATTTTATAGATAAGGAAAATCAGAAATATATTTGTTAAGTGATTTCAGGGTAACCTGACAATGAAAATGCTGTACCTGGAGGGAGTTGTATAATGACACTATGGGAAGGTGGGCTAAGTAGATTGAGAGCCAGATGGGAGGTCTTGGGTTCAAATTTGACCTCAGATACTTCCTACCTGTATGATCCTGGGCAAGTCACTTAACCCTCACTGTCCAGCCTTTGCCACTCTTTTGCCTTGGAACCAATACACAGCATTGATTCTAAGATGGAAGGTTCAGGATTAAAAAAAACAAAAAACTATGTGAAAAGCTATTGGGCTCTGCAGTACCAGGACTATAAATTGTCTTGGTGATATGTGCTTTCTACATGTGTACTTCTCTACTGTTGTAGTCTGTATACATATAGCCTCTCTTCTCTCTTACATTGTATTGGTAGGAAAGTGCACCCCAGATCTGTGGGGGATTTATTTTGTTCCTACAGATGATGCCATGCCAAATAACTAAATCCCTTTGCTTTGGGCTATGTCAATTTGCTATTAAAATGGAATGGGGAGCTCACAAGCTTTAGTTCTGAGAGTATACCCACAAAGTACCTTGAACCTGGAGGTCACCATCTCCCAGGGGACCTAACCTGCAAACTAGGAGGGAGGGATTTAGCCCAGAGGGGATATTTCATCTGTGAAAGTGTTGTATTCCCTAGGAGGACATAAGCTTCTTGCAGTCAGGAAATATCTCATTTTTGTATTTGTATTCCTACTTGCTAATACAGTGCTGGCACACAGTAACATTTAATAAATAAATGACTATGGATTGACTGAAGTTACAAAGCAATACTAGATTTATTTAGGCTTAATGTAAGCAAGAGCTTTTTATTATAAAATCTAATTGAGGGGCGGCTAGGTGGCTCAGAAAGAAAGTCTCAGAGAGAAAGGTCACGAGTCAGAAAGTCCTGAGTTCAAATGTGATATCAGACAGTCCCTACCTGTGTGACTCTGGGAAAGTCACTTAACTCTATTTGCCTAGTTCTTACCATTCTTCTGGCTTGGAACCAATACTTAAAATTTTATTCTAAGACAGAAGGTAAAGATTTTTTTAAAAATCTAATTGCGTAGCAATCTGGCAACTATAGTAAAAGTAACTAAAATAGTCATATCGTTTGGCCCAATAACTGTTGGGACTATATTCTGAACTTCTTGTTAAAAACAAAGATAAGTATGAAATCCTGATGAAGATTTTCATTAAGTGACTGAAAGGCTATGATATTTTATGGTTATATAAATTTATTTAAATATAGTTGGAAATTTTAATTGGTTATAGTGATGTTTAATAGTTTCCATAATATTTTAAAAGGATAAAAATAAGTAAAATTTAAAAAAATAAAATGTAATTAAGTGACAAAGTTAACAAGATAGGAAATAACATAGCCAACAGTGGGAAAAACTCTGGCTCTGAATTCAGGGACCTTGGGTTCAAATATGACCTTTTATCATTTAATGCCTGAGTAGTCTTTAGGCATGACACTTAACTTCCTTGGATTTCAATTTCTTCTACAAAATAAGTTGGACTAGATGGCTTTTGATGTCCCTTCTATTTCTAAATCTATGGTCCTTTGATTCTAACCTCAAAGAGAGAAACTGGAATGCCATGTATGAGACAGTAAGAAAGACAATGTGATTAAACACAGAATGCCTGAAAAGAGATAATGTGCAATAAGCCTAAAAAGGCATGGAACAATACTGTGAAAGGCTTTAAATGTCAAGTTTATATTTGACTCAAAGGAATAGGGAGCTAACTAAATAAGCTATTTGAAGAGGGATATATGACAAGCCTTTAGGAAGATCATTTTGATAGGGCTTGGTTTCAAGAGGGGAAAGGCTTCAGTCAGGAAGATTAATTTAAGTATCTATTACATTTGTCTAGTTGAAAGGCATGAAGACCTGAATTAAGATGGTTATGGTCTATGGAGAGTGAGGTGCCTGGGAAGGAATAGTCAGACATCAAGAAAGGTCAACTGTTTACCATCTAACATAGTAAAAACTAGAAAAGTAGTCTCATCTGCATAGAAGCTCTTTGTATTTAAAATATATAGTTGTACAAATCCTTAAGATTTCAGGTGTAGGCAAATCATCAGTTAACACCAATTATGCATTCATTATCCCAGCAGGCTTTGTTTTCTAACTGAGCTGGATCAGCATCAAAAAGATACCATGGCTGTACCTGCTGTTCCTGGTCCTAAGCTTTGGCATCTAGTTCAATGGCAAACCTTTAGTCCTTAGACACAGCCATTGCATTCTCCCCAAATCTGTCCTTCTCCAGAATAAGCATCCTTAGTTAATGTAACTGCTCCTCCTACAAAATGTCTTCAAGTCTTTAATAGTTACCATCCTTTGGATGTGGTCTATTTTGGAAGTGGCCCTTCCCAAAATGTAGTACTTATAATCAGACATGATACTCAAGGTACTGCAAGAATTCTCTTCCTTTATTCTGACCACTCTGCCTCTATTAATGCATCCTAAAAGCATGTTCAATTTTTTGCCTAACATGTCACTGTTCACTCGAGACTGTTGTTACTGATTGGTCATTTCAGTCATGTCCAACTTTTTGTGACCCCAATTGGAGTTTTCTTGGCAAAGAACCTGGAGTGTTTTGCTTTTTCCTTCTCCAGTTCACTTTGTAGATGAGGAAATTGAGGCATACAGGGGTAAGTGATTTGTCCAGGGTCACGCAGCTAGTTTTGACTCCATTTCCTCTGCTGTAAAATGGGGATAATACTACTTCACAGTGTTGTTTGTTAGCCTTAAAGAGCTATAAAAAGACTAACTCCTAATGTTAATATAAAAAAAATTTTTAGAACTACGCATTACTAAAATCCTTTTAGTAGTATCTAAAATTTTTTTAAATCATAGCAAAAACCTACTGAGTATATTAGTACTTATACCTACTTATACAAATATTTCATATTTTCCTAATCTTGACAGCACAGATATATTTATTTAGTCTGCAAAAACATGTTTGATTATTTGTGAATTCTCAGACATCTTAAAAAAGAAGCAGTTTGATACATAGAACTGATTTCAAAGCTAAGAAGTCCTAAGTTCAAGTTTTAATTTTGGCCCATTGACTAACCGTGAAACCTAGAGCAAGTCATTTAACTTCCAATGTTACAGGGAGTTCTTAAAGACAATAAATTGCAAAGAAGATGCTAACTTAAACTGACAAGGGAAGTTCCTCCTGGGAGTTCCATATACCAATAAAATCACAGATCTATTATCACCATCTTAGGCTCCCTAAAAAACCTTTTAAGTCCTTCAGAGGACCATGGTACATACCAGATTTCTGAGGAGGGGAATGATCTGAATATTCCTATACCTTAGGAAGATAATTTTGAGAATAAAGGATGACAATGAGACCATTTAGGAAGTTATTAGAATATATTGGGCCCAAAGAAATAAAGATTTGAGCGAGGGTGATTGTAGTAGGAAAAGAAAGAACAGGACAGATATTAAGACTGGATATGGAAATTAAGGGAGGATGAAAGAAAAAACCATGAGGTTGAAATTCTTAGCCTGGATGCCTGAGGGGAATCACAAAATCTGGGAGGTGGTAGGGACTTCAATGGATATCTAGCCCAAAATGATAGGAATAATTTGCAGTATAACAAACCTGACAGGCCTCTGCTTGAAGATCTACCAAGAGAATCCAGCACTTCTCTATAGCATGCTTCAGGGGAGCTGGGGAGGTGCTCCCTTCCCCCCAAGACCCTCCCCTCTGCCCAGCAGCCCAATGGGAATGCTTCCTCTCCTGTCTGGGGTAAGGCAGGGGCTCACATCAGCATGAAGGTTGCAGTTTGGGGCCTGGGTTTCTAAAAGGTTTGCTATCACTGCTCTAGGGCAAATTGAGTAAGTATAGGCACTCTTCCACAGGATAGCCCTTGATTACTCAAGGAAAATTGTAATAATGCATGAGTCTTCTCTCCAGGAGAAACTTCCCCAGTTCTTTCAACCAATGCTGATGTGACATGAGCTCAAGGCCCTCACCTTGAGTGGTTTTCCTCTGGCCTCTCTCCAGTTTTTCACATTTTTAAAATGTGAGGTTGGGAGCTCAAAATAGTACTCCAGATGAGGTCTCACAATGGCAGCTACGCTTTCTTTCTTTAGAATATTTTTCCATGGTTAAATGATTCATGACACATCCCCCCATTCTTTCCTCCCCCCATCCAAATCCAAAAAGCAGCTCCACTGGGTTTTATACATGTATCATTGTTCAAAACCTATTCCTATGCTATTCATATCTGCAGTAATGCAATCCTTTAACATCAAACCCCCAATCATATCATCATATCCCTATCATATTTAAGTGATTGATCACATCTTTTTCTTTTTTTTTTTTTAAATCCTTACCTTCCGTCTGTAAGGGCTAGGCAATGGGGGTCAAGTGACTTGCCCAGGGTCACACAGCTGGGAAGTGTCTGAGGCCAGATTTGAACCTAGGTCCTCCCATCTCTAGGCCTGGCTCTCAATCCACTGAGCTACCCAGCTGCCCCCTCGATCACATATTTTTCTAATGCATTTCCATTTCCACAGTTCTTTCTCTGGATGTGGATAGCATCTTTCTCACAATATCCTCTAAATTGTTCTAGGTCATTGCATTGCTACTAGCAGAAAAGTCTAGTACATTAGATAGTACCACAGTGTATCAGTCTCTGTGTACAATGTTCTCCTGGTTCTACTCCTTTTGCTCTGCATCAATTCCAGGAGATCTTCCTCTAGTTTATTATTCCTTTTAGCACAATAGTATTCCATCACCTCCATACCAGAGATACTACCCCTCTCTGAGCACCCCATACACCCCTCTTAGGGCAGCTCTCCAGCCTCTGACCCCCACCTGACACCCAGCTCTCACTTGTGGCTCCCAGTAGCTGCTAGCATGCAACAGCGGCCACACCCCGGGCAACGGCTTCGACAGGCCGGCTAAACCTTGTGAGGGTAACCATCGGGTCATCGACCCCTGGTGAACCAGGGCTTTGCTCACCCAGCATGTGAAGACTGCTTCGGCGGAACAGACAGAAGAAACCAACAAGAAGGTTCAACGGCTGAGATGGCGACGCAGCAAAGCACTGTGGAGTGCTCAGGGCGTGTTGGAGCACAAAAGACAACATGGCCATCCAATGCAGCTGAGGACGTCTCCAGGTGTAATGACTTTTCGTGCCACTGGACCAGGCTTCCAACGCAGAGAGAGTGGGACTGTCTCTGTGCATCGGCTTTTCCACTTAAATCTCCTTCACACACAAGTGTCTTTGTGCACACTCATCTATCATAGATGAAAATGCACAAAGACAATCGTCATCCTCAGTTACTGAGAGACTACTACTACTATTCCATCACCAAAAGATACCACAATTTGTTTAGTCATTCCCCAATAGAAGGGCATCCCCTCATTTTCCAATTTTTTTGCCGCCACAAAGAGCATGACTAATAAATAATTTTGTACAAGTTTTTTTTTCCTTATTATCTCTTTGGGCTACAAAAACAGCAGTAGTAGCAGCCATGCTTTCTTAATGTGGTTCAAAACCTCATCAGTTTTGTTAATCTAGTTGGGGCTTGTAAATCTACTAAAAACTCCAGTCCTTTATTAGAATTGCTTTCTAACCATGCCTCCCTGATCTTGTAAAGTTTTTTGTAACCAAGTATAAAAACTTAAATTATCTCTAATGCATTTCATTCTATTAGGTGCAACCCAATGGCCAAGATTTCAGATCCTAACTCTGCCATTTGTGTTAGCCATTCCTCTCAGCTTTGTATCATCTGAAAATGGATGAGCATGTCATCTATGCCTTTATTCAAATCGCTGAAAAAAAATGTCATACAGCACAGTGCCAAACCCATATCCCTAGAGCACCCTCCCACTAACTTTCCAACCGATTCTGAAACTTTCTAACTCTATGAGGTCTCAGAAAAATGCAAGATATTTTACCAAGAACCTGGTAAAATCTAGGTACATCATATCCATAGCAATCCCTCCAGCTACTTGTTTAGTAATCCCATTAAAAAAAAAAAAAGAAACAAGGTCCACAATGCACCATTCTTAAGAAAGCCATGTTGGGGTCTTCATAATCACTTCTTTTTTTCAAGACGAATACTGATCATCTCTTTAATGATCCAATCCCAGGAATCAAATCCAGGCTCACTGGCCTAGGATTTGCAGGCTCTACTCTTACTTTTCCTTTTTTTTTATCCTTTACCTTGTATCTTGGAATCAATACTGTATATTGGTTCTAAGGCTTCAGAAGAGTAGTTAGGATTGGCAATGGGGGCTAAGTGAAATCTCCAGGGTCACACAGCTAGGAAGTGTCTGAGGCCAGATTTGAACCCAGAAATCTCTCTCTATCCCAGCCCCATCTCCAGGCCTGCTTCTCCATTCACTGAAGTCCCCTACTCTTTTAAAGATTAGGGGAAAGGCCTTCAAGGAATGTAATTTCTACAGGAAGGTTTTGTGTACCAGAAATGAGTTGAAGACAAGGTAAATTAAGGAAAAGAGCACTAAATGGAGGAATCAAGTAAGGCTTCCCAGAAGGTGGCACATGAGCTGAACCTTGAAGAAAGTTAAGGATTTTGAAAAGTGCAAATAAGAGAAGAATGAATTCTATGCATGAATGCATGAGATAAGGGACAGAGTCAAGTTCAGAAACAGAAAGTAGCTCAGTGTGCATCGAACAGAGTTCACAAAGGAGAGTCATCTGACATAAACCTAGAAAGCTAGGTGGGAGCCACTGAGTGGAAGACTTTTAAGTGCTGTACTTAAAGAGTTTGCCTTTTCTCCTAAAAGCAATGGGGAGTTCAGTTTGACAGTACATCTCCTCCAACAGACTGGCGCCCCACGCCCCCCACCCCCACCCCCACTCATTTATTTTCAGTTTCTCCCTGCCTGTTGAGCAGCTGCTTCGCTCATCTTTAAAAAACATGTATTTGATGTGTCCATCCCCACTAACTACTAGCCTTTATAGGGCCTCTCTTTTGTGGCTAAACTGCATAGACAACTGTCCAAATAGATAATCAATGTGCATTTCCTTTCTCTCACCCTCTTCTTAACTCTTTGCAGTCAGGCTTTTAGACCTCATCATTCAACTGAAATAGCTCTCTCTAAAATTAGCAGTGATCTGATTGCCAAATCCAATAGCCTTTATTGGGGCTTCCTCCTTCCTGACCCTTTTGTAGCCTTTGTCACTGTCAATCCTCTTCTCTTTCTGGATCTCTCATTCAGGTTTTCCTGACACTATAAATTTGAGGAAACCTGAGTTCAAGTTCTGCCACTGAAACTATGTAGTTACACAATCATGACTCTTCTAGTCTCCAGAAGCCTCTCCCAGTATATCACACCCTCCTTCTGAGGATCGAACTCGGGACCTTCAGCTTGCAAAACTGACTCGCTACCTACTTCGCCAAAGAGTCGCTCAACTTTAGCTTGGGTTTAGGCTTAGTCCCCATCTAAAGTGGATTGTTAAATCTGAGATTCCATTGGGGTGGATTCTCATAGGAACAAGTACAAACTTTGGGGTCTCCAACCTTCAAGCTAGTCCTGAAACCTGGGGTCCACCAGATCCCACTAGGCCACAAGTTTGGAGTTCCTGGATTCCATGTTGACACTACCTTCTCTAAGTCTCAGTTTGCACATCAAGAGTATATACCTCACAGGAATGCTATATGGCTTAAATTAAATAAAGTATTATTCTTTCAGAGGAAAACAAATATTTTTCTTACATTTGTATTTATATTTTTATCTTATTAAAGACTATTGAATTGAATTTAAATAAAATTTAACTGAGACTACTAAGGACAAGACACTGAGCTGGTAAATTAGCCTCGTGATAAGGGCCTTGGGTATGAGCCATTAAGAAACCATAACCTGGAAGTTAATCTTAGTCAACACTTCGTAACTAAGCATTAAGTAGTAAGGGTGCAAAGGTAGACCTGGGTGTACCTAATATTGTTTGGCAATAGCAAAGAGGCAGTATTTATGAAAAATACTTAAGGGGCTCAAAGAAAAAGTTTAATGTAAACAAAGGTTTCAAGTTAGGGTTTGTATTTCAATTGGCTTCTTAAAAGAAACTTTTGATAATTAATAATGTGTAGAATTACAAAATTGGAGGTTATTTAGTCCATCTCCCTATCTTTAAACAGGTAAACAAATCAACGAAAAACAAGGGAATCTTAAATACTATCAAAGGAAATTATAAAACCTGCTTTGGAAAATTATTCAACAGATTAACAACCTTTTAATCAAGGTATACCCTGTATTTATTTTACAAATGTTTGCAGGGCCAAAATTCATTCATTCATTCAACAAACATTTGTGAAACGTCAACTGTATGCAGTGGCCTAAATGATCTAGGTCTAGTCTAGATCCAAACGCCATGATCCTATGTTCAACAAGTACAGAAAATAGAAAGTAATTCCAGGAAACATTGTACTAGGCACTGTGCTAAATGTTTTTTATAAATATTATGTCATTCAATCTTCAAAACAACTCAACAAGGTAGATTCTATTATTATCTCTTTTTACAGTAGAAGAAACTAAGGCAAAGAGTAGTTAAATGACTGGTCTAGGACCACATTAAATACTTGGGACTAAATTTGAACTCAGGACTTCCTGATTCTAGACTCAGTGATCTATCCACTGTGCTATTAGCTGCCTCTGGAAACAAAGAAGGAAAAATTACTCGAAGTGGAGGAATAATTAGGCTACACTCTTTTTTTAGTGATTATGGATCCCATTAAGGAGATTCTGCAATGTTCCAGGGCACAATATAATCAGCACAATATTATTTGCAATCAGAAGCATTGAAGTGCCTCACCCTACATAGGGAATATTAGTAGATAGTTTTAAAAACCATAACTGTTTGTCCCCTTTAACCTATTTTCTGGCATCACTGCAAAAGCAAGAAGCAAAACAGGCTGAAGGTCATTTTTGTATTTTTCTTGAGTTTCACGGATTTCTATGGACAAAGAAATGATTACCATCTAATCTAATGGAGTTCTCTGATCAATTTTCTTTTAAGTGGAGCACACTTAAATGCAAAATGTGTGCATATATTATCAGTATATAGACATCTGAATGCAACATTTGGGAGGAGTAAGCACATCTACAAGATGTTTCTCAAAAAAAAATCTTTATCAGGATACATTATCTAATATTAAAAAAAAAGCATGAGAAGACTACTTTTGAAGAAGTCAAAGACATACTTGCTGATATTCCACCTTGGGGGAAAAGAAATTTTTATTATGACCAAATATTTAATTACCTCATTACTGCCCACATAAGTTAGAAGCTTTCTGCAAAAGCACAATTTTATTTCACAGAAATTGGAATGTGGCCCCTGGTATGTATATTTGTGCATGCCAACATTCTGCAAAATTCAACAAAATGTGAATGGACATTAGTGTTCTCAGTAATAGATGATAGGTTTCAAAGTAATGCTACATAAAAAGAGCATACAATATTTAGAAATTAAATCACATTTCCATACTTTTACTGTGATTCTCATTCTGACCTGATAGCAATAAGAACTAAAAAGAGCTCCCAATAAAGAAGAAAAAGATCACCACACATATGCAAATATCTTTAACAAACATGACCCCCAAACAGGGTACCCTATAGCAGACTGGGTAAAAGAGAAATAGTAGCTTTAAACTCTAAGATTTCATTATTCTAAGGGCCTTGAAATCACTGAGTGTCTATCAGCTTATTATATCTGCCTTGGGTTTAAAAGCAGCAAGATATGTGCATGTTCCCTTTCCACATGACAATATGGAGAATATTTGTTTTTCTTCAAGAAGGAACTCAGGTGTCACTGCCTCCATGAAGTATTCCCTGGTGCTCTCAGTTGTTAAATATTTTCCACTTTAACTTGCTCTATATAATTTACTCTTTATTGTATTTATTTGAGGATATGCTGGGTCCTTCCAATAGTACATTAGCTCCTTGATGGCCAGCTGTTTTATTTTTGCCCTTACACCCCCAGAACCTAGCATAATCCTTTATACATAATTAGCATTTAATAAATGCATGCTTGTTGTTCAGGAACATTTTGGAGTCCAATTGAATAGTGAACATATAAGAACAAGACATCCTCTAAAATAAAATAGCATTATAAATGTTCGTGTAAGGAACAGCAGAGGCCAGAGTCAATTGATCGTAGAGTACATAGAGAGGAGTTAAGTCTAAGAAGTCTGCAAAGGTAGAAAGGGGCCAGGTATAAAGAACTTTAAAAGCTAAAAATAAGTTTTTCTATTTGATCCTAAAAGTACTGGGGAACCCATGAAGTTGATTTAATAGGAGGGTAGCATAATCAGAGATAGGTTTTAAGAAGAGAGGATGGATTAGAGTAGGGAAAGACTTGGGACAGGAAGAGGCTATTTCAAAAGTCTAGGTGTTGGGTATTGAGGGCCAGCCCAGAGAAGTGTGTGAATTGTAGAACCACCCTGCTTAGTCTTTAGAATTTTAGCAACCAGGAATGTATACATCCCCACTTAAGGATTAAGTGTGGGGGAGGAAGGTCTATGACCCGAGTGTGCTAGTAAGTGAACAACTGACTGACCCCCTGGGCTGTCCAAAAGCCAAGTTTAAGCCACCACTGGGTACATGTGAGACATAGAAAGTGAGGTAAAGCACTGCCTTTATATTTCTCATCACTTCCTGGGAGAGGGACTTGGCGGACTGTGGAAGAGCTCCAGTGTGAGACCTCAGACTGCTTCCCTTGGACTGTCACTGAAGAAACAATGTTATTATGGGAACTTGTCCTCCAGATGACCCCCTAATGGATCCCTTATCCCAAGAACCAAGATTGACATGTCCTTATTTATGTACTTTCACAAGGATATGTTATCTCAGAACTTCAGGGTTCATTGACCTGATCTAGGTCACCATGGCCATATGTTAAACATCTGGGTAGCAAAGACTAAGATTGATGTGTCTTCACTTTTGGTGCCTGGTTCTCAAGACCGACCCCCACCCTTAGCTCTTCTATATAAACCAGGCCCATACAATGCTCGGGGTCTTCACAATGCTCGGGGTCTTTCGCTTCTTGTGAAGGCCCAAGCTATAGAGGTCTTCTACTTCTTGTAGAGACCCAGGCTATAGCTTGAATAAAGTACCTCTTGTGTATTGCATTACCATGTGTGTCTCCTCCTTGGAATCTGAACCAGAACTGGACAGAACATCATGTGGTGAGTGCAAGACTTATTTCCGTTTCCTTGGCTTTTCTGGAGGCACCAGTCTCCGAGGAGGCCTCGTGGCTGGAAGCCTTGCTACATTTAATCCTCTGCCTCCCTCCCCTTGACTGAGGCCTCTGAACTCCTGCCTTGTATCTCTCTCCTTTTCCTCTCTTTCTTTCTTCCTTAAGATCTTCACTCTATTGTAAATAAACCACCATAAAATTCCATTCTGACTTGAGTATTTCATTGGGATTTAGAATTTAAATCACTGGCGACCAACTAAAAATATATTCAGTCCAACCATAAGTTTTACCCCTGACAAGTGGCAGTGTCAGAGAAGAGAAGGGAGTATATACAAGATATGTTTTGAAGAATCAATAGGATTTACTCACAGATTAGAACTGATGGATGAAAAAGGGAGGAATTGAAGATGCTACCTGGTTGGGTTGGGGAGGTGGTGGTGTCATGACAACAGAGGGAAGTTTGGAAAGGGGGAAGAGTTTGGGGGGAAAGAATGAGTTCAATTCTAGCTATGTTCAGTTTAGATCAGTTTGAGATGATCAATAGGCAGTTGGAGATGAACCTGAAAGTGTAAGGAAGGAGAGAAGTTAGGGTTGGATAGAAATATCTGAGAATCAATTGTATGATGATGTTAAATGTATTAATAACTACATAATGACAATGATTGTAACCACAGAAGCTTATGAGATCCAACAAGCAAAACAGTGTATAGAAGAGGGCTTAGGAGAAAGCCTTATACACTGTTACAGGGCATAACCTAGATGAAGATCTAGTCAACGAAATTGAGAAGGGGCAGTGAAACAGGTCAGAGAGAGCAGTGTCTGGAAAACCTAGAGAAGAGAGCATTCAGTAACAAGGAGAAGGGCTCTGAAAGCATCAAAGGTCTTTTGATTTGGCAATTACGAGATCCTTGGTAACTTCGACCAGAGCAGTTTTACTTGAATGATGAGGTCAGAAGCCAGGCTGCAGAGTTAAGAAGACAGTGAGAGGAAAGTAGAGGCACCAATTTTAGACAGCCTTCTCAAATTTAGTCATGAAAGAGGGAAGAGATAATTATAGTAGGAGCAGTTAGAAGGCTCAGTGGATAGAGAGCCAGGCATAGGGATGTAAGGTCCTGGGTTCAAATTTGACCTCAGACACTTCTTAGATATATGACCCTGGAAAGGTCACTTAACTCCCATTGCCTACACCTTATCTTCCTTCTGCATTGGAACTGATCACAATACTGATTCTAAGATGGAAGGAAAGGTTTTTTTAAAAAGGTATAGCTATTGTTTAAAGATCACTAGTAATTAGTATTTAATACTTTGTATTTTCAAACCATGACCCATTTCTTATAATGGATAGAGGAGAGAAGAGAAGCCAAATTGGGGAATGGGGGACTGGAGGGAGGAGACAATATAGGTAATTTAATAATATCTCACATTTTTAAATGCTTTGAGATTTTCAAATTGCTATTCTCACTACAGATCTGGGATATAGATAGCATTAGCATTACTTCCATTTTATAGATAACAAAGTTCTCTGATTCTCAGTTTCCTTAAGTGACTTGACCAAGATCATAATATACTGCTAAACAGAAAAAACTAAGTTTGAATCATATTGACACGTGTCCGCCAAAGGCAAGGCTTTTAATGTCACTGGGCCTCAGTTTTCTATATCTGGCCATTCTCCTGCCTCACCAACCTCCCTGCTTCCTAGACAAAGTGTGCTGCCCTAAAGCTCTCCAGTACTGACTGATGACTATACAGGATACTACTTCAGGAAAGTCATTCTCCTCTCTCCTTCTTTCTGGCCATATCTTCAACAGCTTCTTCAAATACCTTGACATCACACATGGACCCTTTCCTCTTGCCTTCTCTTCACTCCACTTTTCTGGAACCATTAACGATGATCAACTCTATTATTACTCTTGAATGGGGTATTACAATCATTAAAGCAGGAAATGTTAACTTTTTTTTTTTGCTGTTCATGGACCCTCAGGAGTCTTGGCAAAGTCTACGAAATCTTTACCAGAATTTTTTTTTAAATTTTAGATGAAAGAAATCTAAATTCTAATTAGGATTAGTGAAAATTAATTTTATTTTTTCCATCCAAGTTGAAGGACCCTAAATTAAGAGCTTCTGTATTAAAGAGATGGTTGACAGACATGTAGAAAGAGAAGTAGTGAAAAGAAAAAAGCATGGCTTAATTAAGAATATATAATAATAACTAACATTTATATAGCACCTACTTTGTGCCAGGCACTGTACCAAGCACTTTACAATTATTATCTCATTTAATCTTTTCAACCCTGGGAGGTAGGTGCTAGTATTGTTATGGGCTCTGGAAGGATACCCTTGGGGTTCGGGAAGGATACCTTTTGCAAGCAGGCAATGACTATGAAACTTAGCTTAAAAACAAAAAGAGATTTATTAATTTAGAAAGTAATGTTGAGAGTGGCCAGGAGGATAGCAAGGTGGGACAGCAAGATGGGGAGCAGTTCCTTGGGAGGACAGCATGAAAGGAAAGGCTGTTCCCCCAGATGACATCAGTTCTGGAGATTTTATACTTTTTACAACAGAGTTAGTCACTCAGGCATGAGGTAGGGTGATCATACTGGGGTCTGCCTAGGAACATAATCCTTAGTTTTAGGGAACAAACAGATGTCTGATAGGATCGAGGTGTGGCCTGAAGGTGCATCTTTCTGTCCATCTACAGGACTATCAAAGGAAGATAAGTCATCTCAGGACCCTAGAGGGGTCATTGGGTGTTTTTAGTCTCAGAGTCAGGAGGAGGCAAAATAAGGGAGTTTCCCTGATAATAGTTTGCCTGGGTTTCTGGGGTACAGTGCCCATGTCATTATTATTTTTTTTTACAGATTTACAGATGAGGAAACAGGCATTCAGAGGTTAAGCGACTTGCTCAAGTCACAAAGCTGGTACATATCTGGAGCAAGATTTGACCCAGGATCTTCCTGACTCTAGGGCCAGTGCTCCATCCACTTTACCTTCTAGCTGCTCTGACATGAGGCCAGACTAACCTCATTTCCTTTTTTGACAGGATTACTAAACTAATAAAAAAGAAATACTATAGATATAGTTTCCTTGGTTTTTAATAGTTTTTGATAAAGTATTTAATATACTACTATTGTAGAAAAGATGGAAAGATATAGGATACATATATCCTATTTATGGATATGACATGGGCACTGTACCCCCAGAAACCCAGGCCAACTATTATCAGGGAAAACTCCTTTGCCCTTGCATCCTTGTGACTCTTAACCTAGAAACACCCAATGACTCCACCCAGGGTCCAGAGATGTTTACCCTCTTTTGTCCTCTAGATTTAAGGTGGACAAAGAAATGAATCTTTATGCCTCCAGGCAGACCCCAGTCAGATTACCACCCCACTCCACCAAATGCCTGAGGGACTAACATTCAGGTCAAGTCCACACCAGGACATAGCATCTAAAGAGTATATAATCCCCAGAACTGATGTCGTCTGGGGGACAGCCTCTCCATCCATGCTGTCCCCATAGGAAACAGCCTTTCCTTTCGTGCTGTCCTCCCAAGCAACTGCTCCCCATCTTGCTGTCCCACCTTGCTATCCTCCTGGCCACTCTCAACATTACTTTCTAAATTAATAAATCTCTTTTTGTTTTTAAGCTAAGTTTCGGAGTCATTGCCTGCTTGCAAAAGGTTTCCTTCCCGATCCCCAAAGGCTATCCTTCCGGCCCATAACAGATACATACAGTAGGATACAACAGTAAAGCAATTAGAAGGACTCAGAAAAGTTACTCTCCAATTTCTTCAAGAATGGATTTGAATATGTCCATTATAAAGCCTTTGTCAAAGCTATTCAACATTCGGTCTCCAATCATTGTAAAATTGTTATATAATCCCTCAGGGAGGCTTGATTGTATCAGGATTTGGGGGCAGTGGTCTTAGGTCAATGACTTAAGGCAGTGACCCCCACATTTTCTCGGTAAATACATGGGGGGAGGGGCATTTGTCTTAGATCAAGGACTAGAGACAGGGCCCCCCTCCCCTTTTCTCTCAATAAAGCATTATCTTTTAAGTGATGGTTTTTGTGAGTCATATTTTTTAATAGTGATTAAAGAGGGTGTACTTTGAAATTTCAAGGTCCCCTCAATTTCCACTTCACACAACTTGGATGACCTCCAAGTTCCTTTTTGTCTCTCAGACTCTGTAATTTTGTGATTTACTCTCTACAACCCTAAGCAGCACCTCTATAACTTTTGGAACTAAAGAGCCTCTAACTTAAGACAGTCTTTGCCTGTTATCTTCTCCACTTGAATGTAAACTCCTTGAGGGCAAGAGCTGTCTTTCTTTTCTATCCCCAGCACTTAGCATTTATTCTTTATCTGTAAAATGGAGCTATTAATAGCTGCAGTACCTATTTCCCAGGATTGTAGAGGCTCAAATAAAATCATGTATATAAAACATATAAACTTCAAAACACTTATCTCTTAACAACTACTGCTACTACTAGTTCAGTGTTGCTATTATTATTGGTAATAGTTTCAAGTTAAGAATAGTAAGCTAGACTCCTAACTCCTAAATCCAAAGACTCCACAATTACAAGCTACAGTAATGGATAAAAACATGTGACAGACTCATAAGCTCCCTACACAGTCTTGTGTTATATTTCCTGACTCTTGACAACTTCTCTGATCTCATTTACTGTGATGGAAAATACCAATATGCCACTTAATAACCAAAGTAATTTCTCTTTTATATATTTGCAGACACCTGGAACATTCAATAACTCTTAAGCTTTACACTACCTTAGCAATGGCTATTTGGAATGAGGGAGGCCGGAAAATGGCCAAACTTGAGAAATCAGGAAGGCCTAACAAGCTGACCTGTCAGAACCGTAAATATGCCAAATCCTAGCAGGAAGGTCTAATGAGCTGGTCAGCCTTGAGAAACTTGTCAGAACCATAAATATGCCAAACCGCCAGCTGCAGAAGGTACCAGATAAAGGCCAGGAGGACCCCAATAAATATGTCAAACAACAGGCCAGGAAGACCCCGATAATATAGAATTGTCAAAGTTCCAAGAATAATAGGAAGCAGGTAAGAGCCATACATGCAGGCAAAATTCCAAGGATGGTATATAGTAGATAAGGTGCCTACAGAAAAGTTAAAAAGCCCAGCCTGTCAGAAGCAACTCGGAACTCTGATGATAGGTTCCCACTGATGCGCGTATCAGTTCAATAAATGGCCTTTCTCTGCCTGTTTGCATTGTTCGTGGACTTCCATGGTGGTGGGTGAAATCCCAGACCTTAACAGGAGGAATGTTGACTGGGAAAAAAACCCAGAACTATTAAATAGTCAGAAAAAACATTCTTTAATTAAGGAAAGGGGTACAGTGCTAAGTTAGGCCTCCACACAGGGCTGCGTGCCACATGCCTATGCAGAGTCCAAGGATTGAACTCTGGTTGCTCTGGACAGTGACCCCCTAGGAGAGCTAACACACTAGATTGACAATTCCAAGGAACAAAAGAATTTGAGGAACCTATGTACCATTTGGGGAGATCCTGGGGCAAGGAAAGATGATGTAATGGTATTACCATAGCTACAAGGAAATGGGAGTGTTCAGACTATACAGAGAGGATACAATCAAGATTAGGAAAAGAATCCTAGCCAGAGGCTAGGGTGTCAGGGAAGGGGCTATTTCCAAAGGATACTAAAAGGATGGTCCCTGCCCAGCAGCGGGTCTTCTTGGGAAAAGGTCTCAGATACAATGGGGCAAACTACCTAAGACTAAGAGTACTTAACATATACTTAGCCCCACCTAACTGGGCCAGTCTTTTACCTAGGGGTTCATTATTCAGTCTGAAACTGTTAGCCAGATTCCCTTTGGGGTGGATTCTCTGGGGAACCAGGAACAAGTGTAAGCTTTGGGGTCTCCAACTTACAAGCTAGCCCTAAAACTTGGGTTTCATCAGATCTTACTAGGCTACAAGTTTGGGGGCTTCTAAATTCCACGTTGACAGTAAGAATAATGTTGAGTGGAAAGAAGATTGGCCAAGAAGTCAGAAGAGATCAGTATTGAGATACCGTATCTACCACCTACTAGCTATGTTGAACAATCATTTGTTCTGATCCAAGTTTTCTCAACTTTTCTATGACCTACAATGTCTCTTCCAGCTCTGAAATTTCTCTATCTTCCTTACTACTAGAACTTTCCTTCTGAAGATTATCCCCACTTCAGCCTGTTTGTATATGGTTGTCTGTATACTTGTTCTAGAATTAAGAAACTTTTTTGGAAATGCAAGGTGGTACAGTGGATGGAATAAATGGATCTAGAGTCAAGAGTTCAAATCCAGCCTCTGTCACAAGTTGTGTGACCTTGAGTAAGCCATCTAACTGGTTTGTCTGAAGTTTCCTCAATTGTAAAATAAAGATAATAGCATCTACCTCCCAGAGTTGTGAAGGGGTCATGATATAATATTTGTAAAGTAACACATAGTAGGCACCATATTAAAGAAAGCTATTATAATTTTCTTTTAGTTTGGAGGTTTGTTTTAGTTTTTATCCCCAGGTCTTGCCACAGAGACTGGCATGAGTTGTTAAGTTGTTGCTTAAAAAATAAATCCTTGTTGACTGACTACGGAACCAATTAATAAAACAATATTAATAAAGGCCTTGAGCAATTTGGAACAAATATAAATGACTATGCTGTTGTAATATATGAAAGAGAAAGCCTCCTTAAAAATAACCTCTCTGCCACAATCTTCCAAAAAGGGAGATACCTAAAGTTCTGCAAACAGATAAAGGGGTCAATGACGCTGGGCAGGCCCTAGGGCTAGCATTTTGGGGGAGGGTGGAGTAAGGGGGGAAGGGTGGTTTCATTCAGGTTAATTATGTAGGGCGGTGGCCTAGAGACTGGCTACATAACATACTGCAGTGGGATAGGGGGATGGGGAGAGCAGGGCAGCCCAGGTCCCATTTCCTCTTTACTGCATTACATGACATCCAAAGAGATACTTGGAAGTCCAAAAAAAGGAAAATGAGAATGCTCATCCCTACAAAGCCATCTGCTCATCGACTCCCCCCGCCTAGCCCCGTCACCGTCACGTCCACTGGGATTTGTAGTCCTCTTCCTTCAGGTCCCCCAGCAAAAGAGCGCGAGATGGTGGGGAAGCCGAACTACAATTCCCACAATGCCGTGCAAGGCCCTCGCGCTTCTCCCTCTCCCCAAAAGCCGAGCCCCGAATCCCCCCAGCACTCCGGCACTGTGGCCCAAAGCCCAGGCAGAAGCGGCGATAAGGAGAGGGAGGGGTTAACCTTCTCTCCCCCCTACCCGCTTTCCCAGTCGTCCCTAAACTCCCATAGTCGCTTTACCTAAACGTCGCGCCTCGGAAAACTGTATGTGCCGTGGTCCGGGTGATGTAGGGGGCCGCAGGTCGGTACCAACGATTACGACGATTCCGTTAGTCCGCTAAGTGCGCCTATGGTTACCATGGCAGCAGCGGGACGGGCGTGGCGGCAGGCGGGGTTGGGGGGAGAGGGTAGAGCGCGAGCTGAGTCTCGATGAGGGGGTGGAGCCACAAGCTACTGTAGGGAGGGGGGAAAGGAGAGGCAAGTAAAGAAAAGGGGAGGGAGGGGGAAAAGATGCAAAAGGGAAAAGAGGAGTGGGAAAGGAAGAGGCTAAAGGGAAAAGAGGGAGGACGGAGCAAAGAAGGGGCAGGAGGGACAGAACCCAGCGGAAAGCTTTATCCTTTTGTACCATCCAAGCTGCAGGATTTGTTCCTTGTGTCCCCAGAAAGGGATTTTTATTTTTATCCCTTCATAGCACCTTGCTACAATGACTACTAGCAGGTTCTATTGTTGGCTGTACCCTTCAAGAGCTGGGAGGCTTTGGACCGACCGACCAACCAACCTTTTGCATGTCCAAATTTAATCATCGGTAAAATGGGAGCTCTAATATTTAGTTTCTCCTTCTTGGACATTAATTCAGAGAAATATGAGTGAAAATGAGTCATGTGACATTACCATTAACAATTTGATTCTCTCCTGTTTCTAAGGTAGCCCTGTCAGAAGAGTATCCCCAAAGTGGAATTAGAGGTTAGAGGTGAAATCAACCAATCATTTATGTAGCCCCTAACATGTGCTAGGTTGTGGGAAGTGCTGAGGATACAATGACTACAGTGAAAAACAATCCCTACTCTGGAACTTACATCTTCTCTGAGGGAACCACAGGTACATAGGCAGACATATACAAAATAGATGGGAGGTAATGGGGGAAGGAGCTAGGGTAATGAAAAGAGGTGGGGAGATCAGGAAAGGCATCATTTAAAAGCTGGCACATGAACTACATCCTTTTATTATTATTAATTTGTTAGTTGCATTAAATAAAAGTCAAGGTAGCTTCCTGCTCCCCTCCCCAACTAGAGAAAGTATCATTTGCATACACAAATAGTATATACAAATTATACCTTTTTGTGTTTCTCTTTATGGGTTCTTTCTCTGAAGGTGAGCATCCCACAAGTTATTACTCAGATATTCATTCTGTAGTTGTATATAATGTTCTCTTAGTTCTAGTCATTTCATTCTTCATAATTTCATGTAGGTCTTTCCATGTTTTTGTTTTGTTGTTGCTGTTTTTTAATTAACCTACTCAACTTATGACAAAGAATGCTAACCATTTTTATCAACATGGAATCTAGAAACCCCAAACTTGTAGCCTAGTAAGATCTGATGAACCCCAAGTTCTGGAACTAGCTTATAAACTGGAGGCCCCAAAGCTTGTACTCGTTCCCTGTACTTGTGAGAATCTGCCCCAAAGAGAATCTCAGACTAGCAGTTTCAAACTTAATAATGGACTCTAAGACAATCTAAGATAAAGACAAAGGTCAGGTGGGCCAAGCTCAAGCCTAGAGACTCTTTAGGACAGTAGGCAGTGCTTTGGGAAACACCCCAAAGTGGTTGTTTTGTTTTGTTTGCTGGGTCTCTTTAAAGGTATACACATTTTTGATAACTGAGCATAATTCCAGATTGCTCTTCAATGTGGCTGGATCAGTTTGCAGTTCCACCAGTAGTGTTCCCATTTTTCCACATCATGAGCTTAGTCTTCAAAGAAATTAAGGATCCAAAGAGTCAGAAACAACAAAGGAGGGCATTCTAGGCATGAAGAACAGTCATTGCAAAGACAGTGAGACTGGAAATATGGTGCCATATATGAGGACCAGTAAGAAGGCCAAACTGACAGTACCACATAGTTTCATGAAAAGTATATAAGGCTGGAAAGGTGGGAATTGTATAGTGCTTTAAATGTTTTTTTTTTTTTAAAAAGCATTTCATATTCTATTTTGGAGGTAATAGACAGCGATCAAATTAAAAACCCCCAGCAGAAAACCAAATTAGAAATCCTAAAAATTAAGGGAGAAATTAATAAAATCGAAAGTGATAGAACTATTGATTTAATAAATGAGACAAGAAGCTGGTACTTTGAAAAAACAAACAAAATAGACAAGGTACTGGTCAATCTAGTTAAAAAAAGGAAGGAAGAAAAGCAAATTCACAGCATTAAAGATGAAAAGGGGGACAGCACCTCCAATGAGGAGGAAATTAAGGCAATCATTAGAAATTACTTTGCCCAATTATATGGCAATAAATACACCAATTTAGGAGAAATGGATGAATATATACAAAAATACAAACTGCCTAGACTAACAGAAGAGGAAATAGAATTCCTAAATAATCCCATATCAGAAATTGAAATCCAACAAGCCATCAAAGAACTTCCTAAGAAAAAGTCCCCAGGGCCTGATGGATTCACCTGTGAATTCTATCAAACATTCAGAGAACAGTTAATCCCAATACTATACAAACTATTTGACATAATAAGCAAAGAGGGAGTTCTACCAAACTCCTTTTACGACACAAACATGGTACTGATTCCAAAACCAGGCAGGTCAAAAACAGAGAAAGAAAACTATAGGCCAATCTCCCTAATGAATATAGATGCAAAAATCTTAAATAGGATACTAGCAAAAAGACTCCAGCAAGTGATCAGAAGGATCATTCACCATGATCAAGTAGGATTCATACCAGGGATGCAGGGCTGGTTCAACATTAGGAAAACCATCCACATAATTGACCACATCAACAAGCAAACTAGCAAGAATCACATGATTATTTCAATAGATGCAGAAAAAGCCTTTGATAAAATACAACACCCATTCCTATTAAAAACACTAGAAAGCATAGGAATAGAAGGGTCATTCCTAAAAATAATAAACAGTATATATCTAAAACCAACAGCTAATATCATCTGCAATGGGGATAAACTAGATGCATTCCCAATAAGATCAGGAGTGAAACAAGGATGCCCATTATCACCTCTACTATTTGACATTGTACTAGAAACACTAGCAGTAGCAATTAGAGAAGATAAAGGAATTGAAGGCATCAAAATAGGCAAGGAGGAGACCAAGTTATCACTCTTTGCGGATGACATGATGGTCTACTTAAAGAATCCTAGAGATTCAACCAAAAAGCTAATTGAAATAATCAACAACTTTAGCAAAGTTGCAGGATACAAAATAAACCCACATAAATCATCAGCTTTTCTATATATCTCCAACACAGCTCAGCAGCAAGAACTAGAAAGAGAAATCCCATTCAAAATCACCTTAGACAAAATAAAATACCTAGGAATCTACCTCCCAAGACAAACACAGGAACTATATGAACACAACTACAAAACACTCGCCACACAACTAAAACTAGACTTGAACAAATGGAAAAACATTAACTGCTCATGGATAGGACGAGCCAATATAATAAAAATGACCATCCTACCCAAACTTATTTATCTATTTAGTGCCATACCCATTGAACTACCAAAATACTTCTTCACTGATTTAGAAAAAACCATAACAAAGTTCATTTGGAAGAACAAAAGATCAAGGATATCCAGGGAAATAATGAAAAAAAACACATATGATGGGGGCCTTGCAGTCCCTGACCTAAAACTATATTACAAAGCAGCAGTCATCAAAACAATTTGGTACTGGAGGTAATAGACAACCACTAGAGTTCAGTGAGTAGAGTTGTGATTTAAGAAGATCACTTTAGGAGCTGTTTATAGCTATGTGGAGGATGGACTAAAGTAAGGAGAAACTTGGGGCATTGAGACCAGTTAGAATGCTATTTAAGTAGTCCATACAAGAGATGATAAGGCCTTGAACTAGGATGGTAAGTAGCTGTAGAGAAAAAGTAGAAAAGGTAGGAAAAAGGGAACAGATGTGAAAGAAACACAATGAGAGTTGATAACTGATTGTATATAACAATAATATTAATAACATTTAATAGCACGTTAAGATTTGCAAAGCACTTTACAAATATTGACCCTTTTTATGCTCATAAAGCCTTGGGAGCTAGTGCTATTGTTATCCCCATTTTATAGATGAGGAAATTGAGGCCTAAAGAGGTTTTGGTGACTTGCCCAGCATTATACAGCTATTAAGTGTCTGAAGCAAGATTCAAACTTAGGTCTTATTGTGGCATTTAAAAGAGTGGATGCCTTAAACTGTAATAATTAAAATAGTTGAAGCCATAAACTGTAAGAGTTAAAATGGTTGAGGGTCATAAATGGTAGTGATTAAAATAGTGGAAGATATAAATTGTAGTAGATATAAGAGTGGGTGAGTAAATTGTGACCGCAGAAAATATGTTTTCACTACAGTGTCTTGTTTTAAATGAAATATAAGGTGGTCGCCAGGGAAATATTCCCAATTATGAATATACCCAAGTCAACTGGGTTTTATAGAAAATTTAATTAATAATACAATGAGGAATCAAAGAAAGAGAGAGAGAGAGAGAAAAAAAAGGAAATAAATGAGAAAAGAATAGGCCGGCCCAGGCAGCCCTGGCCAACCCAGGCCTAAGCCCTAAAAGAAAAGATCAGTCAGTCCTTATATCTTAATCACTCACCATAAGATCTGTTCAAGAGAGGATTCAGAGGGACAGAGTCTCCCCAGAGGGAGTTCCAGCCAGAGTCAGCCTCCCTTGAGAGACCACCTTAGAGATTGTCCTTCTCTCAACAACCTCCTTAGAGACTGTCTTTTGAGAGATCCAGAGAATCCCTGTTTTTCAGCTTTTCCTTTCCTTATAAAGGGAAATTTTCCTTTGTCACCTCCCCTAAATTCTTACATCTACCAATCACAGTAAATGTTTTTCAAAGGACAGACCATTCTTAGTCCACACCTAAGAAGGTGTGGATTTTTGAGTAATTCACACCAGGAAAGCTCTGAGTAAGTTTCCCAGTTCTTTGTTCCTTGTAAATTCACAAGTTGCCTGACCTTTATAGATACTTATCAACCTTTTTTTTAGTCTTAAAAATAGGCATGGCTTAAGTATGGGTGTAAGTATTTTTCATTGTTCAGCAAGGAGTTTTCTCCCCTAAAGCAGGCTTAAGTACAGGTGGAGTAGAGGTCTTCACATTTCTGATCTAAGTAGAGTTCTCACATTTTAGGTCTAAGTAGCTTCACTGTTTAAAATGGGGAATAGCCCCAATAGGGAATTGTCCCAATGAAAAATTCCCCAATGGGGAATTTTTTAACATTCACAAGTCTGAGAAATTTCAAGATTCACATTATTGACTGACTTCAGTACTATATGCACTGTTACCTATGTGGAGGAATGACTCAAGGATGACCTTAAGCCTGTAAAGCTGAGTGAATAGGGAGGGCAGTGGTGTCCTTGACAGTAATAGGGAAGTTCAGAAGTGGGGTGGGATAAAGGAAAGAAAAGATAAGTTCTGGCCAGGTCACATTGAGTCTTAGATGCCTATAGAAAATCCAGTTCCAAATATTATATTGGCAATTGGTGATGTATGGGAGTGGCGCTCTCAGGAAAGACTACTCCACCATACATCTACTCAGCCAGGTTTCAACCCCAGGGAACAAGATGTCCCTCCCAGGATAAAGTCATCATTCCTAATTGTAATCTAGTTCTAATTTCTAATCACCACACTGCTAACTCAAGCCTTGATTGTCACCACCTCCTTCGGCCTCCTCTTCCTTCTGGAGGACTGGAGAGTGGAGTACCAAATTCCTCCCATGGCTTTCCTTTCTAGAGATGAGGAACTAGACTCTGAGCCCACTCCACTTTTTATCTCCTACTCTGCCTGGTTTCAGCTTCAGAAAAATAAGTTAATGTCCCCTGGTATCTTGGTCACATACCACCCTTCCTGCCTCCTTTTGTGTGATGTCTTTCCCATATCCTCATTAGACTGTAAGGTCCTCGAGGGCAGAGACTGTCTTTTTTATTAATTGTATATCCAGCACTTAGCACAGTGTCTGGCACTTAGTAGTGCCATTTAGTAGTAGAACTAAATTAGATTGGAGAAACTGGGACCTCTTTGTATGTGCTGAAAAGGATAACTTAAGCAGCTTCAATCAGTTTATATTGTTTTATGCCTTTTTATAGCTTTAAGATCCCTACATGTAATCTCATTAGATATTCAACATTATAGTGATAAAACCAGATGTTCCTAAGGCTGTGGATTCATTTAACCTTGATAAAAATCACAAAATGACTTTAGTCATCTTTATATCACCATATATGGTACATATATACATATTTATATATATATATATTTGCATATATGTATATGTGGGACTCATCTATAGAAAGATGATAATTAAACCAATAGGAGCTATACTAAACAAGTATATAAAGAGAAGAGGTCCTAGAACTGAGCTTTGGAGTTTACTCATAATTAGAGGACATAATAGGGATGATGATATATCAGAGGAGACAGAGAGGGACTATTGAGGCAGGTAGAAGAACCAAAAGAAATCAGTGTCATGAAAATCCAGATAGAAAAGAGAATCTAAGAGGAGAGGGTGAGAGTGGTCAGTAGTGTTAAATGCTACAAAGAGACCAAGAAGGATGAGAACTGAGAAAAGGCCATTGGATTTGACAAGAGATCATTGGTAACTTTGGAGAGCAGTTTCAGTTGAGTGATAGTATCTGAAACCAGACTGCTATGGATTGAGAAGAGAAAAAATGGAGGGGGTTCGTATCAATAGCTCCTCAAGGATTTTAGTTAAGAGGAGTGTAAAGATTAAAATTTAGGGGAGACTGAGGCAGGTAGAAATTAGTTTCTCGATGCAAGGAGTATTATATTTATGAGGTTTATTAAAGGTTGAGAATTTAAGAATATACAAGTAAGAAAAGGCATGTGCCAGGTGGGCCATAAGGCCCACCCAAAATTTCACTCACATCATGAGGTGCATCTGTTTGTCAGCAGAGACAGGAAGTAAAGAGACCTTGCCTACAGGGAAGACCCTTTAAATAAAATTTTGCTCTTGTCCCAGTGAGATTAGAGGGCATTCTGGGAGCTAGCAAGGACGCCTGGGATCTGTTATTTCATTAGCTAGGAAGCTCTTTGTCCATCAACCATTGATTGCTCTGCAATTTCTTAGGGCTAGAGAGGTGCCTGGGGTTATAAGACTAGAGCCACTTGCCCAGGGTCAAAAAGTAAGTTTATTTTAATCTGCTTAGTTCTCTATCTTCTTCCATGAAATCTCTCTTAAAATTGTTTGAGAAATTTTATGGCCAAAAATACATGAATGAGAATATGTATACGCTATATGTAATAGCTTACACTTGTAAGATTTATAAAATATTTTCTTTGAAATAACCCCAAGAAGCTGGGGATGAAAGAATTTTTACCCCTATTTTGCAGATGAGAAAAATGAGGCTTAGAGAGATAAGTGACTTCCCTTAGTCACACAAATGTTAAGGGCCAGAGCCAGGATTCACACCCAGACCCTCAAACTCACACCTGTGCTCATTGCACTATGCCAATTGCCTACTATAGCATATCACATATAGAATTTTTTCACATTATGGTTGCTCTGTAAATATTAAACTGATGAGTATGGTCTAACCAGACTTCCTTTGTATTGAGTAAAATTATAAGAACCATGTCCGTATACCCACAAATAATGAATTGCCCTGTTTGCTCTAAATGAGCAGTTGGCTGATAATAGTTTCTGGCTAGAGTGTTTGCTGCTGGTCCAAGGACTTTCAGTTTCAGTTTGTACTGAACAAAAAAGAATCCCAGCATACAAAGAATAAACTCCAGGGGAAATATAAGATATTGTCAAGAAGTGCCCAGAGAGTTTTATGTAGCCTACATGCATTGCATGCACGCATCTTATCTTCTAGTAATCATGCCATCAAAATAGTTTGTGTTTTACATTGCTTTCCTCAGTAGTGGTGATGGGTTCATCTGGTCCATTCCCACATACTCATCCAATGTCCCTTGTGACCATTAGTGCATACTTCCAATTCAGCTGGCCAACTTTTAGAGGAGTCTGTGGCCATGAAAGCTATTGCAAAGGTCAAATGTCAGAGTATCAAAGGGCGTAACTTACAATAATAGTGATGGGCAGACAGAGGAATGGTGTGAATGGATCAGGTGTACTGGTTGGGCCCATGCGTGGAAATAACCAGACGGAATGGGACAGCCCCCCATCCAGTAAAACCTCATAGGGTGGGGTGGGGGTGGATTTTTTGTTTTGTTTTGTTTTAAATAAGGTTCTTATCTGGGTCAAATAGGACCAAACATTTGGGGAAGTGAGCAAGGAGTCTGGATCTAGGATGTAATTCTGATTCGTGCTAGTTGGGAGAGGGAAGCCTCTTGGGGGATTAACTGCTAGTCAAACTCCCCACCTCTCAAAAGGGAGTTTGGCCTATTATGGCTGGTTTTACTCTGGCAGTATTGCTCCAGGGTTTAGAGCTTGTAGGATGGAAAGGATACTGAGGTCATTACACTATCCAAATCGTACCTTTCTTTCAAAGGCCAATTGAATCTCACCTCCTTCAAGTAGCTTTACCAGATTATTGCAGCCCAAAGTAATTTCATTCTCCTTTGAACAAAATGCACTTTCTGTGCATTTTTCTTAATTAAATATGTTTTTCCTCATTGCAACTCTTGCTTTGTGGTCCCATGTTGTTAGTTGTATTGCTCTTTAATTTTTCACATTTCTTGTCTACACAGTAAATCTTTGAAGTGCTGATCTGGTTCTTAATGTCCTCTGATCCTCCACAGCAGCTGTCACATGTTGCATAACATACTATAGGCAATCAATAACTATATGTTGATAAGTGTTTTTCCAATTTTTCTTATTAGCAGATCCACTCCTAACAAGCAGCATGCCACCTGCCAATAATCACACTAGGGATTTATTATTGTCTCTGAATCCTATGATGAAGTAGAGACAGCCTGTCAGAGTTAGACAGGCTACAGGTATTCTCAGTTCTAGTTAACCATTGTTCTATTGTATGAACAAAGTATGATAAAGCAGCAGCACTGGGGTGCCAGAGTTCACAGCCATCCTTTGAAGATAACTGTAGCAAGGTCAGGTGACACCTTCTTTGAGAATCAATACACATCATATGCAGAAATGCCTCCTTAGGATTTAAGACCATTTGAAGCTCTTTGTAGATGGTTTCTAAATATAGTACCTCTTCAGATACATAGGCATGCTCTTAAGAAGTATGAATTTTTATATCAGTTCACATTTGAAATGCAATGAGAGCAAGCATTTGTGGTGTCTTTGAAAAGTGAATAATCACCCCTAATTTGTGTGCTTTGTAAGTAGGAATAAAATGAATAAAAACACTAGATCTAATTTGCTCTAAAGCAAGTCCTTTGTAAACATTTGCATAAGTCAAATAGTAATAAATTCAATTCAACTCATCAAATGATTGGGCACCTACAATATATAGTAATATGCTAATTGGGAAAGGACTAGAAATTGATTAAAATAAGTGGAAATCAGAGCTAGGAGCCTGGATAACTTAATTTGCTAAATAAATGAAGAGCCTTCACAGATTTTTTTTTTTAGGGAGAAGTAAAGGACATTCTTCCTTCTACTCCCAAACTACTACATGCTGCTGAAGGACTTCTTTAAAATATTATGAGTGGGTCCACTGCACATTCACTACATATTGTCTTATCTAAACTGGACCTTCTTCATTGCTACACAATAATCCATTGAGTTCTTCCTCTATTAACACTTGAACACAATCCCATGTTCCAAACATTCTTCTCTCTCTTCAAGTCCTCAATTTCACCTCAATCTTGATGCCTCTCAAATAATCATCTGGCTTTCTACTTTATTGAGAAAATTAAAGACATCTGTTTGGAATGCCCCTTATCCCCTGCCTCATACCTTAAAACACACTTTCTACATTTTGATGTGTTCTTCCATTCCTCCAGCTTTCTTGCCAAGGCTGTCACTTCAATTTGTGCCCTTGAACCCATTCTCTCCCATCTCCTCCAGCACTGTTCTGCTTCAGTCTGTTTGTTTCTGTCTCTCTCTTTCTCTGTCCCCAAGTTTGTCTCTCCCACCTTCTTACTTTCATTTGCTCCTTGTCTGCCAACTCCTTCCCTGTTACATACAAATATGCAAGATCTACTCTCCTTTAAAAAGAAACCCATTGCTTGATTCTAACATCCTCTTAAGGGTCATCCCATATCTCGCTTCCCATTGCTGCCAACTCTTAGAATCAACACTATTTCTCCTTCCACACTACTTGTATCTTTTTGAAATCCCTTGTAATCTAACTTTTTTTAACCTTTACCTTCTTAGAATCAATACTAAGTACTGGTGACAAGGCGGAAGAATAAGGGCTAGGGAACTTGGTTTAAGTGACTTGCCTGGGATCACACAGATCGGAAGTATCATAGGCCAGTTTGAACCCAGAACCTTCTGACTCTAGGCCTGACTTTCCATCCACTGAGCCACCTAATTGCCCCTGCATACCTCTTTTATGTGAAATAATTTTCCCCATTCTTTCTCTTCCTTCTTCCTTTTCTTAAGGCATCCCTCTTCTTTACTCATCTATTTTTTAAATATCATTCCAACATAATTGACCTGTTCCTTCACCTTATATTTATGCAAAATCCTTCTAATTGCCCTAATAGTGCTATAGTTATTAGAAGTTATATGTATTATCTTATATAAATAGAAACCATTTAACATTATTGAGTCTCTTATGATTTCTCTTTTGTGTTTACCTTTTTATGCTTCTCTTGAGTCTTGTATTTGAAAGTCAAATTTTCAATTAGATCTGGTCTTTTCATCAGGAATGCTCAAAATTCCTATTTTTATATTATTTTCCCCTTTAGGGATTATAACCAGTTTTTTCTGGGAAGATTATTGTTAGCTACAATCCCAGTTCTTTTGCCTTCTGGAATACTATATTCCAAGCCTTCCATTTCTTTAGTATAGTAGCTACTAAAATTTGTGTGATTCTTACTGTTGCTAATGCAGAACTGGGAGGGAACTAAAGGGTAAAGGGATTAGAAGTTACAGAATGGATAAAGAGATGAGTAGTATTGGAAAACCAATAGAGTGTGATCACATAAAGGAATTTCAGAGTTTATGAATACCAAGGTGGTGCATTTGTGAGTGATGGCAAGATCAAAACCATCTTTACATGTATCCTGTTGGGGTGGAGTAAGTCATGAAAAATGAGATTGAGGAACGCTAAGGCTAGGATATTTGAGAGAGTAATAATATGTATATTGAAGTCCCCTAGTATAAGGGCTGGGAAGAGAGAAAGATTGTGAGCCAGGCACTGAATTCATTGAGGAAGGAAGAAGAGTATCCTGAAGGAGGTTAAACATCAACTAACAAGATTTTAATTGGATAGTGGATGTGGACTGCATGAACCTGAAAGCTGGAGAGCTTCTTGAGTGATGACTTGAGAAATGACCCTAAAAGTGGTCATGAGGACCAACTTCCCCACCTCTACAGCAAGTCCAGGGGAATGAGTGAAAGTACAGTCATCGCTGGAAACAGTGGCCAGGGAGGCCTTACCATGAGGAAAGAGCCTCATTCGTGAAAATGAAAAGATGGAAGACATTGGAAAAGAAAAGATTTAATAAGAATGCCCCAAATCCAGGGTTCCCAGACAGTTCAAGTGCCCAAGTAGCTTTCCATGAGGAGGGAGCAAACTTCTCCAAATGTTACATTCCTGGTTTCCAGGTGAGACAAAGTTCAGAGAATTGGCACTAACTTGTGGCACAGAGGGGTAGCCTAGAAGGCTACTACCCCAATCTAGATTCAGTCCCAGAATGCTCCTATAGCTGCTCCCCTCCCCTGCCAAACCCTAAACTTGTGCTAATTGCTCCACTCTTCCACATTCTTGCCTCTTTGCTCATCTCTGACACCTGTTTTCCTTCAGAGACAGTCTTACCTCTACATAGTCAACATGAGAAATTGCTGCCAGATAAGAGTAGGCCTTTCTTTCCCACCTACCATCTTATTTATTTTCCAATCCTCTCCTTTCATTCTGTTTTCTTGAAATATCCTTAGCATTTGTCCCCTTTGCTGCTTTATCTGCATTATTTCTCCCCCAGCTGTTCCTTACATACCCACAATCCGAGGTTTAGACTCAACCCAAGATACAGAGCACTCATTAGTCAACTAAAGAATATTCAGAATCTTTTCTAAAAGAACAAAAGAAGTTCATGAAAATTAATGTCATGTTATTAAAATAACTAATTATACTAACAAGTGAAGAGTTTTAAAAACTTATCTCCCAGGGGGCAGCTAGGTAGCTCAGTGGATTGAGAGCCAGGCCTAGATATGGGAGGTTCTGGGTTCAAATCTGACCTCAGACACTTCCCAGCTGTGTGACCCTGGACAAGTCACTTAACCCCCATTACCTTACCCTTACCAATACACAGCATTGATTCCAAGATGGAAGATAAGGGTTGAAATTTTAAAAAAACAACAACACCTTTATCTCCCTATCCTCTATGTAGAAGTGGGAGATTATGGCATATACCATCAGGCATGATCATTGTTGGATGATTTTGTTAAATTGTTTGTTTTGCTTTTTTGAAATCTTTGCTTAAAAGGATTACAGGCAGAAGTGGCTGGGTAACATATTGGATAGAAAATCAGGCCTACAGGCCGGAAGTCCAGGGTTCAAATCTGACCTCAGACACTTTATAGCTGTGTGACCCTAGCAAGTCACTTAACCCCAAATGCCTAGCCCTTAACACTTTTCTACTTTTGAAAGAAGGTAAGGGTTCCTTTGTTTGTTTAAGGATGACAGGGAGGATAAGAGATAGGGAGAATATATTCAGAAATTAAGGTGATGACTTTGAAAGTCTCAGAAGGTTTAACCAACACAATGACCAGCCAGGATACCAGAAGGATCATGATGAACCATGCTATCCATCTCTTGACAGATAAATGAGAGACTTGGGGTACAGAATGAAACATCTTTTAGGGGCATAGCCAATAAGGGGAATTTGTTTTTCTTGACTATGCATATATATGTGTTTGTTTTGTTTTTCTTTATCATGGTGGGGAGGGGAAAAGGTGAGAAAAAAGTGGATTTTCATTCATTAAAAAATAAAACTAATTTTTTTAAATGAAGACAATGTGAAAACAGAAAATATCCATAAAAATAATTTTGAATATATAACCCCATTTCATTAAACTCTGTAATTGTTGTTCAAAGTTATGTTCTAATAAAATCTTGTATTTGTAACTAGAATGAGATATGGCCCCTTGACAAGGCAACAACCTTCAGGCTTAAAGGTCTGATTAGTAAGATAATGACAAAATATGAAATTATCTCACATCTGACTGATCAGAAGAGAAAAAGGAATCCCAGAGCATGTCTGCAAAATTAAATTTTTAAAAATCTTCAAATGATTGAGAGAAACATTTCTCCAGGGTTTCATCAGGAATACTGGACTTACTTTACTAGTAACTTTCCTCAGGACTTCTGCCCAAGGCATGAGGAAACTGAATAGTGAAAAGCAGGAGACATTTTTTAAAAAATCTCTTTTAGTAATGGAATTAAAAAACTCCTCCAAACACATATGCTCCTTTGGGCAACACTTTTCTAGAAGACCTTGGAAAGAAAAAGAGAGAAGAGTAGACTTTGAAGAAAAAGCAATAACCAAGAAAGACTTGGAATAATCTAAGTTTATGTACTAGGTCCTTTCTTGATGATCTCATCTGCTCCTAAGGGTCACATTATTATTACCATGAAGGAGACCCCCAGATCTACATAGCCTACCCTAATCTCATGGCACAACTCTAGTCCCTTATTACCGGTAGCCTGATGTTCTTGGATATCCCATTTGGAATATCAAACAACGTATCCAAAATAGAACCACTCACTTCCAACAAACTTTGCTATTTCTATTGAAAGCAACACTATTCTTTGGGTCCATAGCCTCAGAATCATCCGGAATTTTTATTTTCATTTATCAATCAGTTGCCATATTGTGTCCATGCCACTTCCATGACCTTTCTCATCTATTTACTCTCTTCAAACTTGTTCAATTCCTAATCACCTCATCATTTCTTGAACAGTTTACTATAATGGCTTCCAAACTGATCTCTGATTTCAGCCTTTCTCCCTTCACCAAGTCATCCTAAGGCATAGGTCTCACTATATTATGTCCTCATCAAAAACCTATAGGGGCTTCCTGTGGCTTCTAGGATAATAAGTCATGGGATAAAGTTTGCATACTTATTAGAAACCCCAAGTAACCAATTCCAAGTACTTAATCCATTTTGGAAAACCCAACACTTTGGGAACTCTTTCTACATTACTAAGTTTCAGGAACAAAAGAATGTCAGACAAACTGTCCAGGCTTATATCACAATAAAGCAAGCAATCTAAACTGTTCAAAAGTAAAACATTTAAAAATTAATATGTATAAGCCCCTAAAGTATGCTCTAAGTGCATTGCTAGACACTATCCCAGGGGGCAACATTCATACCACTCAAATGTCCACACTTGTAATAAAAATATTAATAGATAAATGTTCAAAACATGCAAAAGTTATTTGAAAGCAACTAATCTGGGGGTACCTAGGTGAATCAGGGGATGAGAGCCAGGCCCAGAGAGTGGTGGTCCTGGGTTCAAATCTTGCCTCAAGATACTTCCTATCCCTGTGACTCTGGACAAGTCATTCAACCCCCATTGCCTAATCTTTACCACGCTTCTACCTGGGAACCAATACACAATATTGATTCTAAGGTGGAACATGAGAGTTTAAAAAAGAACGAAAAGAAAGGAGAAAGGAAGGAAGGAAGGAAGGAAGGAAGGAAGGAAGGAAGGAAGAAATTAGTCTGACTTATCAAAGAAATATACAGAAAAATTTATTAATTACTATTTGGGAGTAAAAAAAAAAGAAAACACTAATTTTTTCCAGTGGATCCCAGCAGAACTAAATGTTAGATGCCATACAAAGAATCTTTCCAGTTGGTCCAAGGTATTCTAAATATATGTTGGACAATTCTTCATACTGGAGCAGGCCTTCTGGAATACTCCCCAAGTCATAACTCATGGTCTCAGGCCCCAGGTGGCTGAATTCAAGGTATACCATGAATCTACTCTCTCAGGGCCCCCACTGGGATGCTTATCTTTAATATTTATCCAGAAGACAAAATTAGCCCAAAATAAAGGCATTTATTGAGATGGCAGATCATAAACCATAGTGACAAAACATTCCCCTCACCTCCTAAATCTGAAACACAATATCCCACAACTATTCAGAACATTAATAGTGATGTACATAATATACTGTAGTAGAGAGAAACACATGTTGAAAACATGGAGAACCAAGGCAACTTATACAGCTGATACTATCAGATCCCTATGTTCCATCCTTTCTTGTAGTATCCTTATGCCCTTCCTCTAGACATAGGGTCTCTACTGGGTAGTTCTTTCATTTGTGTTTCCTGGGTATTTGCCTCTCTTTAGCTTAGCTTCTGACACACAGGGCTCCCACACTTGACTGAAAAAGCTTCTGTGTTCTCATTCATTCTCTGACTGGACCTGCTTCCTGATAGATGAGTAGCTCTGTGACAAGATGGGAGTAAAAGATACCTTCTACACTTGAAGAGGTAAAGAATTTTCCTCAAGAATTGGGGTTTTCTTCTATAGCTGGGTTTTTTCCTTGACTACCAAAGATGAAACTCTCAGATATTCCTTCTGAGTCAACTCTTTCCCTAAAAATGCATCTTGATTTTTAAATAACCACTATGGGTATTGCCAAACCTTTGGCCAATGAATAGCTAGTTTCTACTTCTATCAAAGTTGAATAAAGAACATTTTCACACCTCTAAAGATTTATATATTTACACAAATGTAGAAAATTTTCTTCTTCGTATATTGAAATGTTAAAGCTTGTTGTTTTTAAGTTCATAATAAAGACAGTAAGATGGTGCAATGACCTTGAATAAGGAATACCTGAGTTAAAAACCAGCCTTGGATATTTACCACCTTAAACCCTAGAAAAATCACTTAATCTGTATCTGCCCCAGCTTCCTTATCTATCCCTGAAATGAGAATAATAATAATAATGTCTAAAGATCCCTTAAAAACATTTTACAAACTTTAAAGCACTTATAAATGCCAGTTGTTATAATCATTGTTGTTGTCAGCAATATAAGGATAATAGCACCTATTTACCGGTGTTGTGAGGGTAACAAAAGATATCATCTGTAAAGAGTTTTGCAAACCTTAGAGGACCATGTAAATGTTAGGAATTTTAATTTTTTTTTAAATAAAACTAAAAATCCAGTCATTTTTATACTGCAGCATCTCTTCCTTTAGCATTGGGAGGGGAATAAATAGTCTGCCACTTACTACTAGACAGAACTAAAAATAGCATCCAGCTGAGTAGGCAAGCTCTTGACTAGGCAGGTAAGAGGTTTTACTCCCAACATGCAGAAACAGCCTGAGTTCAGGCCTGTGAGTACAGGTAAAATTGTATGACAGTGACTAGTATTACAATTGGAATTTCATTATAGCAATCATTGTCAATACAAAGAGTCACCTGGGATGAATCTCCCACCCCCACCCCCGAGTCTGCTCAGGTATTGGCTGCTTTGGCCAGAAACTCAGAGATTGTCAGAACAGAACCTTCTCTCCTTTAGATATGTAGAGATTTTGACTTCTGATTATAGAGCAAATGAGGTGATGCCAAAAAGATGGTGATGATATATAGAAGCAGAGAGAAAAAGCCAGCATGTGGAGTGGAAGAGCTAAGAGAGTAGAAGTAAGTTAAGTGAGAAAGACCTATTGATGGCATAGGCTTAGAGAGGAAAAATTCTTTTCTGCTAAGAAAGGGAATACTTCTTTTGCTTTTATAAGCAATAATAATAATAATAATAATAACTAATATTTATATAGACAGGCATTGGACTTGTGATTTCACTGATATAGAAAACTCTTAGATGAAGGGAACCTTCCTTCCCCCAACAATTGCTGGCTGGCACCTTCTGTGCAATTTAAGAGTCTTGGAGAATTGCCTACAACACCAACAAGTTGAGTAGACCTTCCCAGGACACACAGCCAATGTGTGTCAGAGGTAGAATTTGAACCCAACTCCTTCTGATGTTGAGAGTAGCTCTCTATCCATTATGTCACAAAGGCTTCAACTGACATTTATATGGCACTTTAAAGTTTTCAGTACACTTATAATACATTATCTCATTTGGGCATCATCATAACTTGTGAGGTAGAAATTATTTTCCTATTATTTCTTCCACTTTTTGAGATATTTGCTCAAACTTCCAAGTCTGGGGGTGGCAGGGAACATGTTGCATACATATATGTGGGAGACTCCTAATTGGTGGAGAGATTGCTAATGTAACGCTGCATATCTGAATGAGGAATACAATTTATTCCAGAGCTTCTTGGGGAGAAGAAATAAATGTGATTGGAGAGGGATCTCCTTTGGAACTGACTCCAGAAAAGAAAGAAGGAAAAACTTTGGGAGCAGCAGACCTCCATGAGAAGCCAAGTCCTCACCATATTCCATATTTCTAGCTTGCCACTCTGGAGACATTGGAGAGAGTATCTCTCAAGGGTGAGATTAAGGTTTTTCTCTCTTAATTGGAGCTAACTTTACCTCCCATCAGAAGAACTCATTCATTCTTGCCCATTTTTCTGGTGTATTCTAAGCTATATAGAATTTTCCATTCAGTGCATTGTGCTAATTTGTTTGGACAAATGCTTTTACTCCCTATTCTGTATTTGTGAAGGTCTTTGTGTAATCAAAGTTTTGGTGGAAGAGTTCTGAGCTGGCAGGAATAAACAGGGAGCTAACCCTTCCTCCTTAAGAGCTATCAACTAGAGAAACATCTTTTGTTTTAAACCCAGCGGTTTTAATCTTTTCTGTATCATGGTCCCCCTTGACAATCTCTGGACTCCACCTAAGAATAATATTTTTATATAATAAATTATATAGGCTTACAAAGGAAATCAATTCTATTGAAATAGTTATAAAAATATTTTTTAAACACATTCACATATTGCAGGTTAAGAATATATTTAAGTCAGAGGTAGCTAAATGACTCAGTGGATTGAGAGTTAGGTATATAGAGAGGAGATCCTGGGTTCAAGTCTGACCTCAGACCCTTCCTAGCTTTGTGTCCCTGGACACATTGCCTAACTCTTACCATTCTTCTACCTAGGAACCAATACACATTATTGATTCTAAGACAGAAGGTAAGGGTTTTTGTTTTTTTAATTTTAAAAATCTGTACATTTAAATCTATTATACCTCTAGATCATCAACATTTAAAGATACAGATAGATATCAGCTAGGGCAGCCAGATTGCACAGTGGATAGAGTTCATGGTCTGAAATCAGAAAAACTTATCTTCCTGAGTTCAAATCTACCCCAGACACTTCCTAGCTGTGTGATCTTAGAGCAGCCACTTAACTGTTTGCCTCAGTTCCTCATCTGTAAAATGAGCTGGAGAAGGCAATGGCAAACCACTCTAGTATCTTTGCCTAGAATACTCCAAATGGAGTCAAGTAGAGTTGGACACAACTGTAACAATTCAACAGCATAGATGTAAGTAGGCAGGGGTGTGTGCTGGAGGAAGAAGCTCCAATTTTCAGTGTGAGCATTACTCTTTGGAAATCAGCAAACTACAAATCACTGCTTGATATATATACTGTTTTATGACTTGCCAAAACTTAAGAAATGAAGAAAATGTTAATGAAGATTAAATTTAAAAGCATCTTGTGCTTACATTTTTTTTTTAAATAAACCCTTATCTTCCATCTTGGAGTCAATACTGTGTATTGGTTCCAAGGCAGAAAAGTGGTCAGGACTAGGCAATGGGGTTAAGTGACTTGCCTAGGATCACACAGTACATTTTTTTAGAACTGGTTGTTGTTAAACTTTTACCAAGTACACTTTGATATAACTCTAGTCCAATACTCCTTTCAAAGACTGAAAAAGAGAAAGAACTGTTGGCATAGTCTTTCACATCAGTGTACATATGGTTTTATTTTGGGGTTTTAGTTATGTATGAGTGTGCTCTTACAACAGTGACAATATAGAAGTGTGTTTTGCATGACAATAAAAATATTTTATAAAAACATTTTTTAAGACTAGAGAAAAAATACCCAGAGTCATGGCCCTTCTGGTCCCCTCAACGAAGAAATCGCAGTCTCCCTTGATAAGAGATAGACAAAATTCCAGAGATATCCAGATATATAACCTCAATGCCTCCCCTGAAACACATTTCGATCCCCTGTATAGACATATGAATCTTACATGAGCACACAATCTTCTCTGTAGGTAAGAAAACAAAAGCTCAGAGTGGTTGCCCAGCCACTGTCAGAAGGAGAATTGAAACTCAGGTCTTCCTGACTTCAGATATAGGACTGTCTATTAAACCTCTCAAATGAAGAGCTGTTCTGTGTATACCACAGCCAAAGGGAGACTTTTTGTTCATAAAATACTCCTTTTATGCATGAAATGTCTGTACTTGAACTCTAATGCCCTATAAAACCATGTGCTGCTTTCTTTAAAGACTAAAGCCATCAGACCAGGCTCACTTTTTCAGATAATCCTAATGAAACAGAACTGTAGTACGCTTTAAGAATCCAAAACATTTCATGTGTGTGCTGAAATAAATAGAAAGCCTCTTGGCAGTGGTCTACAGGGATTCTCCTTGCTTGTGATTTTGCATGTATTTATGCTAATTTAGAACTCTCAACATAAAGCCCAGGACGCCAGACTGTTATGTGGATTTGTAACACGCTGGAGTGTGGCAGGTACATCACTCAGGGAATGGGTATGCAGTCTTCTAGGCTGTTTACAATGGCCATCTTTTTCACTGAGTAACCTCAGTAAGTCATGGTGGGCATACTCCAGTGGCATCTCGTGCATCAGCAACAGTTCTTCGCATTTCCCTTCTCTGTTTTAGGACCCTGCATTCAGCAGAGGGAAAAAAGAACCCATGCAAACCACTCAAGCAAGATTTTGGCAGGAGCTGCTCCATTTATGACATGCGGTCTATCAACTAGAGAAGTGAAAGACACGTCACCGTCTGGTTTGTCCACTGAAGCATATTATCGTCAAGGTGGCATGTCGCATGAGAAAAGCAACCTGGAGAGAGGTTTTCTTGTCACAGAATGGCCCGCCTCATGCTGAGCATGACAGTGACCCTCCATGCAAAGGATAACAATGCTTATGGAAAACAAGCCGTGTCACTACAGTTCCCTGTGGAATTTTCTAAGGATTTTAGAGAGAAGGGACCTTCAAGAACATTCCTCATTTCACGGATGAGAAAGATGAGGACTTGAGAGGGGGCCATAACCTGTCTGAGGATTCTTGGGTTGGTAGTAAGTGGCAAAGACAGGATCTGATCTTTCAAATCCAGTGTTCTTTCTTTTATTCTCCATGGTCTCCTACAAAGAGATTACAGAGGGTGTCAGAAATATCCCTCTTACATTTTAAATCTTTCCTGTCTTTTTCCAATTTTGTCTTCTTTAAAGTTCTGTAATAAGTTCTAAATAGCTACAAGCAAGAATTCACCTAACCCATTTCACCTCTTGACTACTCTGCTCCTTCCCTCCACTGCTTAATGATTATCTGTTCTTGGTGTTTGAGAATGAAGTTAAAGAAACAGCATAAAATAATGAAAATGGGATAGCAGGGCACCTTTAGGCCTGAGAGACAGGCCTAAAGATGGGAGTTCCTGGGTTCAAATCTGGCCTCAGACACTTCCTAGATGTATGACGCTGGACAAGTCATTTAACCCCCATTTCCTAGCCCTTACTGCTCTTCTGCCTTAGAACCAATACATAGTATGATTCTAAGATAGAAGGTAAGGGTTTTTAAAAATAAATAATGAAAAATAAAATCATGAAAAAATCCTTGGCTTGGAATTCAGAAGCATGGCTTAGAACTATCATGGTGCCACTTACTTGTGATCTTGGGGAAATCTTATTCTATCTGAGCCTCATTTTCCATCTGTCAGAATGGGAATAACACCAGACATGCCTACCTCCCACAGCTGCTATAAGGATTAAATAACATACAGACCCCTGTATAAAGCACATGTATATATAAGTGGATGAATATGCTAGCAAGTGGATACACTAGCCCACAGTCCAGCAACGCTCCCCAGTGACCCTGCAATCAGATTTCAATGGATTTGGGAAAGAGTTAACAAAACAAATAAAAATACCATAGAACACAGGTAATTAATACATGGTTTTCTAAATTAATATGAAGCACACAGGGACCTTTATGTATGATTTAATAGGACTAGTTGAGTTTGACATTGCCCTATCCTACACTGTATATCCTATACCTACACTTACCCACTTGTATAACCACTTTATTACCTCTACTTATGCGATCCTTAAATTATATAATTCAAAATAAAAAAAAATTTAACTATACTGATGTCCCTTTTGTTTTCTCTTTTCAGTGACTGAAACTTTTATTTTTCTAGTTGACAATATTGTTAAAAAACAAATTTAGTTGTGTAACCTTTAAATACTACTTTAATATCTATGAGTCTCAGTTTCCTCTTCTATGAAATGGAGATAATAATGTTGATAACCACTCAGGGGTGTTGTGAGGATCGAATGAAATAAGGTATATAGAGGACTTTGTAAACCTTGAAACACCATATAAACATCATCTATTATTTCACAAAGAGAGAGAGAGAGAGAGAGAGAGAGAGAAGAAATGAATGGAATATTTCAATGAAATATTTCAAATTCTACAACAATTTAATAAAGATCACCTACTTTTGAATTGGTTAGATCAGATAAAGTTTCAGCCATTGAAGCGCCTTCCATAGACAAATAATAGCAATAGTAGACACTCTAGACTTTTATGCCTTTTGTAAAAGTTAAAATTAAATCTCAATAATAAAAACATATTTTAAGAGATTAACGATCATTAGAAATCAAGGAATAAAGAAGATACAAAATAAAGACCACATGCCCGTGGCTGATCAGCCAGTTCAGACACCCACCTTACCACCACCAAACTTGGGACGGGAAGTAAAAAGGTGGGATCCTTCACGTCCTTGCCTAATATCCCCTGTCTACAGGAAGTATGTAAGGACAGGAAGTCAGTGGACTCCTGGGAAATGTAGTTTTGTTTTTTTTTAGGGTAACAGATTTTCAATTATACATTCCCCCTGAGATCCATGGAAGACTAGCCTTTCCAATGGATCTTGTAAACATAACCAACTTTGAAATTACAATAATTTGAGGATAAGAGGAAAAGAGAACAAAATTCATGATTGTTAGGCGCATTGACAAAAGACCAGTTGGGGGCAGCCCCCTTCAGCATAAGCATATACATACAAAACAAATGCATTCAACCCCACACAGTTCAAATCACCGCATCCCAAAGTTCACTCTGGATCTTCTGGTGCATCATGTTGTCTGTGGAGGCATCTTCATGATACCTTCTCCAAACAGTTCACTTTCTGGATTTGGAGAGGTAGCATGTTAATAAAATTACTCTCAAAAAGAATTTAAACTTTGCATTTTAGAATAATAATACATTCTCCCCTGAAGAGGGTGATTGAAAAACACAGGGTTCACTTAGGGATGCATGGCTGAGTTATGAGGTATATGAATCAATTGGCAAATCAAAAACATAAAAAAATAAATAAAAGAGAAAAGATAACTTCTGGATGAAATATAGACTATTCAAAGTCTTAAGTGTAAAAATTCTAAATAAGAAAATAAATTTATAACAGATCCTTGAATCAGGGTCCAATTAAAGTAATTTCTATCCCATAAGTCTGTAGGACAAAATGCAGTAATATTTCACTTACCCATTTGCATTCTAATAATTCAATGTGTTTTACAAACTTGTTCAATCCATTGTTTTTTCTTCTTTCTTCCTTTTCCTTTCCTCCTTCCTTTCCTTTTTTTCTTCTTTTCTTCTTTACTTTTTCTTCATTCTTTCCTGCCTTCCTTCCTTTCTTCTCTTTCTCTCTCTCTTTGTTTATATGGTGCTACAAGGTTTACAAAGCCCTCTATATACCTTATTTCATTTGATCCCCACAACACCCCTGAGTGATTATCAACATTATTATCTCCATTTCATAGAAGAGAAAACTGAGATTCATAGATATTAAAGGAGTAAATAAAGGTCATACAACTAAACTCATTTTTTAACAATGTTATGGTCATCTCTAAGCAATATAATTGCACCTGCCAGATAAGAGGGGGTAAAAGATCCTTTCTCTCTCAACATTGCTTACTGGGAGGCTACATGTACCAGTATGCCACCAATAAAAATTATCTCAGTTGAAAAAAGGCAAGCTTTGTGACAGATTCTGTGAACCTGAACCAGGGACAGTAGCTCAGCCCGCCTAAAGTATAATAATATATAGTGCCTTGAAGTTTATCTTATTTGATTCTCATGAGTACAACCCTGTAAGATAACTGCTATTATTATCTTCATTTTACAAATAAAATAATTCAGGTTAAGTTCTTATTGTCACACAACTAATAAGGTTCAAAGTCAGGATTCAAACTCAGCTCTTCATCATTTTTCACATATTTCATCACCCTGGGACACGGGGCAGCAGGAGCAAGCAGGGAGATCAGGACATTCACAGTTAGTATCTTGTCTGAGCTGCCAGGACTGGACAAAGATAGAGAAAGCAGAAAAACAAGTTGGCTGGTGAACTGGGGAAGAGTCTTTAAGACAGGGACTAGTACGAAGAAATTGGACAGCTTCTCACTCTTCACTCTCATCTGCAAGGTTTTCCTAAAGCACAATGCTTGCAATCACTAATATCGTTGCTAGACACCACCTCAGAGGCTGAGCACATAGCTAACATCTGGCTTTTCCTACAAATTCTTTCCACTGAAAATTAAGGAGATAATCATTCATTATTTAGTGTTTGATTCTTACATAAAATCCCATTGCATTTCATTTTTTTAACTGCCTGGTTCATTTTTCTATCACAGTTCCAAAAGGTTAGCATCCTTTCCAAACTGTATTTTTACTTTTTAGAGAAAGTCAGATTTGAAGACATTTTCTAAGAAAATAGGAATTTATTTGGCTCCATTCCCCTAAGAAGGGATTATTTGTAGAAGTGTTTATTTAAAATCCAGTATGAATCTTGGTCTGACTTCCGGCTTTTTCCCATTACAAGAAGTAGTAAAACTTCTCAGGTCCTCACACTCAAAATTCTTCCTTCAGACTTCTTACTCTCACACCAAGAATGAAAATAATGAAGGGATCAAAAGCCAGGGGACTGACACTGCCTCTGAAGCTGAACACTCTGGCTTTAGAATTCTCTTAAACTCTCTTCCAGCAAGATATTATTTTTAAATATCTCAATAATTAGTTGCTTATGTCATTTTACTTGATCACTTTGGTTACAAGACTGGAAATAATTGGGTTGATGTTGGTGGCTGGATAGTAACCTCCTGTTATAAGACCTAGAGATTTAAATAATGGAGAGACTTATCTCCAGTTGGAAAAGAGTTTATGGTCCACAGTCTTAGCCTGCAGACAAACACTAACATGTCTGGGATTCAACAAAGGCAGTAATTAGGCGGCATTTTATTGTGATGCAGCAAGCAGGCAAAAGATGGAGCTGGACTACTCTCATGAGCATAGAAACAAAATTGGCTTCCTGGAGAGCAAACATAAGAAATCTGGCAACCTAAAAATATTTAAAGAGATTATGACTCCCAGGGGAGAATTTCAGGCTATTGAAGTGGAAAAGATTGAGCATTTGCTAGGATGGAAAAAGAGGGTTTGTTTTTTTTTTAATGAAAAATACAACAAAGTGCACAGACTTTGGGTATAGTTTCTTTAAAAGAATTAAAATCATTCTGATCAAATACAGAGAAGTCAAATTAGGAAGCCTCAGTTTTCAAAAGAGAAAAAAATCAGAAAGAAAAAGATCTAAAAATAAATATTGTAGATAATGAACAATGTAGCTCCTTTTTCTGATTCTTTGGCATCCAACTTTCTCCCAATTGAAGGGGTCCATGTCACTCATCTCTCAAGGCAAAGAATCTTGATATAGTCTTAAAGTTCTCTCCCTCTGCCTCCTCTCTCTCTCTCTTTCCCTCTTTCCCTCTCTTTCCACTCCTTTTTCTCACTCCCTCTCTACACTTCCTTCAGGCTCTATCATTTCTTCTTCAACATCGCTCAGTATTTCACTCATTCATTCAACAAATGTTATATAAGAGAGAGAGAGAGCACTGGATTTGAAATCAGGAGACCTGGGTTCCATTTCTCTGAGGTTTCATTTCCTTATGTATAAAATGAGGAAGTTGAACTAGTTGACCTCAGGTTCCTTCTAGTCCCAATTCTAGAAACCTAAGATCCTACCTTCAAAAACTGTACTATTAAGAGTCCTCAGTTCTCTCTATCATAGCTACTTCACTTGTAGCACATGTAGAAACAAACATTTATGGAGGCTATTAACAACTCAGCCTTGGGAAATTCACAGAGAAATCCAGACACATTGTTCCAGAACCCAAAGAGTTTACAGCAAGATATGCATAAATGTCCAAAGAATAACATAGATAGTAAACAGCACAAAACTTAAATGACAGAAATTGCCCCCTGACAGAGGTAGGACTTGAGTTAGTAAACATTTGAATGGACAGAGAGAAGAGGAAAAAATCATGCAGACTGGAAGGAGGAAGACAAGGTGAACAAAAATGTGGAGGCAGCTAGGTAGCATGGTAGATAGCCAGACCCAGATTTGTGAGGACCTGGGTTCAAGTGTGATCTCATACACTTCTTAGCTGTGTGACCCTGGACAAATCACTGCCTGTCTTCAATACAATAAGTAGATTAGTATAGTTCAGTAGTTCTCAAAATTTTTTGATCCCAGGACTCCTTTATACTCTTAAAAATTATTGAATACCCCCCCCCAAAAGCTTTTGTTTATATGGGTTTTGTCTATTGATATTTTACCATATAAATGATTAAAACAAAAAATTTTAATATTCACTTTTTAAGTTGTGTTAATAACAATATTAAATAATAGTAAGTTCACTGCATGTCAACATAAATGACATGTTTTTCAGAAAATTAAATATAACCCCAAAACTGTTAGTGAAAAGAGTGGCCTCATTTTACATATTTTTGGAAATCTCCTTTATGTCTGACTTGATAGAAAATAGCCGTATTCTCATAACTGTATATTCAATTGGTTGTAATATGTTGTTTTCATTGAGGCATATGAGGAAAATTTGGCCTCACGCAGATCCATAGTTAGAAAAGGACACCCCAAACCACCTTTAAGGTTTCAGAGCTCCTGGAGGAGGACCCCAATGTAATACACCTGGCCTTCAGGCATTAGGGACCAGGGCAGTCACTGTTACACCTAAGTAAGTGTAGTGTAGGGCAATGGGGAAGATTTAGAAATGTAAAGAGGAGAAGGAGAAATAAGGCTTTCCAGGCCTAGTAAATAGCTTGAGGAAAAGGCAAAAAAGATGGAAATTCTTCTGTTCAGAGTGACAGTGAATAGACCAATCTGGCAGAACATCTGTGTGGGGCAATAGTGGGCGATGAAGTTAAAAAATAGGCTTGTGCCATAATAAAGATTACAGGAAGCCAGGGAAGGTCCCTCAACAGAGAAATGACAATGGAAAGCAATAGTGGGGGCAGTTAGGTGGCCCAGTGGATTGAGAGCCAGTCCCAGAGATCAGAGATTCTGGGTTCAAATTCTAGGTCTATGACCCTGAGCAAGTCACTTAACCCCAATTTCCTGGCCCTTATCACTCATCAGCCCTGGAAGTAATACTTAGCAGTGATTCTAAGATAAAGATAAGGGTTTGTTTTTTTAAAACTTTAAATTAAATTTTAAAGAAAGATATTGATTTAGTAAAATAACCTAGATTGGATTATAGGAAGAGAAGATTGGAGTCAGGTCATTTAGGAGGCTACTGCAACAAATTCTAGAGTGTAGTAATGAAAGCCTGGAAAATAGGGAGGAGAGTTAAGTATGGAAAAGAAGAAAGAGATGGGATAAATATTAAAAGGATTTACTCCTTTCTGTTCTCTAAATCAAATTCTTCCCTAGTGCTAACCTCAGTTATTTAAACCCAAGGCTATACAACCTTCACATAGCAGGTTAAGCAAATTCCCACCATGCTAAGCCATTAGGCAGAATTTCCAAGGATATCAGCCCTCTGTAGCTTCCTTTCCCCTTTTACAAAAGTGCAAAAAGTACATATTACCCAATAGGCCAAGAGAAAAATGTTCTAATGTCCTTGTGTGTACTCTGACCCTGTCTGGAATCTGTTTCCTCTTGCCTTCCCACCTCTACTGTCTCTCTAATAAGTTCCAAATGGCATGGTAAAATCATTTAATTGTTCTACTGCTTTAATCAAGTCACATGCCTTCTCAAAAGTCTCCCAATCACTCTTCAACATCAGGGTGGGGAAATAGTTTTCAAGTAAAGACTGCTGACCCATGGGGGGGGGGGGGGATCATTTAGGGGCCACAAAAGAAAAAAAGTAACTTAATTTATTTTTGAAAGAGTAATTTGTCTCTTTTTGAATTAAGAACAGGGTACATAAAAATGTTCATCGCACTATATTCATTGTAGCAAAGAACTGGAAACTAAGGGAGTGCCCTTCAATGGGGGAATGTTTTGTTGAACAAATGATAATAGTATCTGAATTAAGGAAACATTATTGCATGTAAGAAATGATGAAACAATTAGAAGCAGAGAAATCTGGGAAGATTTGTATGAGCTGATAGAGGGTGAGGAGGGCAGAACCAGAAGAATAATTTAAACATTGACTACAACAGAGCAAAAGACAATAACTGTAAGAAAGACTTAAGAACTTGAACCAATACAATGACCAAGCATGACTCCAAAGGCCCAAGGATAAGTCTGGTTTCCTGTCTCTTAAGAGAGAAATCTAGAAGACTAGAAGTCCAGATACCATTGTCTCCCCACTCATTCTTGGATGAAACTTTTAAAAGAAAAACTAACGAGACCGCTTTTAAAATAAATATAAAAAATATATTTTTATAATAATAAATATATTTTAAATAAATTAAATAAATATAAAAAAAATAAAAAAATAAATGGCTCAGGATGAAGCCAAGAAGAAAAGGCAATTGGCCAGAGGTTTTCCAATCAGGGAAGAGCCAGAAACATCAGATTGGACACACAAAGCTAGTGTCTGTTTCTAGAGATGTGAGACACTGAGAGGTCAGAGACAAAATGTGGGGGTCATATCAGAAGCAAGAGTTAGTACCAGGACTAAATGAAGTTTGAACAAGTGAAAAGATCATAGATTTAAAGCTGGAAACAATCTTAGAGGTCACCAAGTTCAAAATCCTTCATTTTACAAATGAGGAAACAAAGGCCTAGAAACATTAAAATGACCTGCCTAAGAATTAGGAAGTAGAAGAACTGAAATTCCAACCAAAATCCTCTGTACTCTAGATTTGTGGGACTAATTTCAAGAACTGGAGAGATGAATCAGTTCTCTTGTCTGTTCCTCAACATTTAGTGGCTAATGCTCTCTAAATGAAAAACTATGTAGTGAACACTGCCCCAGCATCCCTCCAAGGTAAAAGCAAAATCTAATATACAACTTGTAAGCTGGTGAAATTTCCTGAAGGATACCAATTATTGCAAAAGAGAATTAGTCAACCAGATCTCCAATGACTAGTAGATGCCTGGAGAGCAAAGTTGCCCATGAACCCCTCCGTCTCCCTCTTCTGGGACTATAGAGTGTCTTCTGGTCCTATACCAACTTTCTCCATAATCATACAAGTACCACCATCCAGATGAAGGTCACCAGATGAGTACTTAGCAGCAGTGCAATTTGAGACACAATTATTCCTGCTTATATAGTGACAAAGCTCTGCTTGTCACATTGGTCCTTATCAGGGAATTAGAAGAGAAAAAAAAAACTATTGCCCTTTTGGCAAGCAATTTTATAATATTATAAGTGGCTTTGCTTCAAAGAAAGTTATTAACATGCAAGCAAAAGGGATTACAATAAGTCATACTTAACACCAAAGTCTCTTCTACTTAGGAAAATATTCTCCGAAAATGGGGGTTTCACTTGAACTTTCAATATCTTGTAAGTAACAATAATGGCACTGGCTTGGTTCATCACTCAGCCTTACTTCCACAAGTAGAAATTAATATATCAGGGACACTTGAACTGTGATTTGGGTGAGAGAAGTCAAAACAAAGCAGCTAAGGAAAGGCCAGCCACAGTCCTGACTTCCCATCTATCTAGAGTTAGTCTTTTTTTTTTTAAACCCTTACCTTCCATCTTGGAGCCAATTGGCTCCAAGGCAGAAGAGTGATAAGGGCTAGGCAATGAGGGTCAAGTAACTTGCCCAGGGTCACACAGCTGGGAAATGTCTGAGGCCAGATTTGAACCCAGGACCTCCCATCTTTAGGCCTGGCTATCAATCCACTGAGGTACCCAGCTGCCCCCTATCTAGAGTTAGTCTTGAAATCATAGATTCTTCTTCAGAAGACATTTCTCCTCTTCAAAGCTCTTGAACAAATTCCTCCTGTCACACAAACACACAGTTGCATGTCAGCATTCTCTCCACCAAATTAGAAGTCATGCCTGAGCAACAACACACAAAACATCCTAGATTTAGCTGGAAAAATGGATTATATTTGTTTATACAAATATATATATATATCACAGAGTCTTCCCCAGGAGACTACAAGCTTCCTAAAGGTAGGGAACAGCTTGACTTTTGTATTTTGTATCTCCTGTATTTAGGACAATGTCTAGCATTTTGAGGTAATTAATGCTTGTTGATTACTTGATCACAAATCCCCTACTCAAAGGTCCTAGGATCATAAATTTAAAGAAGGACAAGACTTATGACATCATCTTATCTTCCTCATTTTACAGACAGGGAAATTGAAATCTAAAGAAATTAAATGACTTGCCTAGGGTCATACAGATCCTGTGTAGTAAGGAATAGACCTAGTAATTGAACTCAAGTGCTTTGACTATAATCTTTTATTATAATAGTATCCTTTAAAATAATAATATAATATATGTTGTTTAACAATCTATGTAGCTGCTAGCATTCGGCAGCGGCCACACCCTGGGCAACGGCTTCCACAGGCCAGCTAAACCTTGTGAGGGTAGCCATCGAGTCATCGACCCCTGGTGAACCAGGGCTTTGCTCACCCAGCATGTGAAGACTGCTTCGGCCGAATAGACAGAAGAAACCAATAAGAAGGTTCAACGGCTGAGAGGGCGACACAGCAAAGCACTGTGGAGTGCTCAGGGCGTGTTGGAGCACAAAGGACAACACGGCCATCCAATGCAGCTGAGGAAGTCTCCAGGTGTAACGACTTTTCGTGCCACTTGACCCAGGCTTCCAACGCCGAGAGAGTGGGACTGTCTCTGTGCATCGGATTTTCCACTTAAATCTCCTTCACGCACAAGTGTCTTTGTGCACACTCATCTATCATAGATTAAAATGCACAAAGACAATCATCATCCTCAGTTACCGAGAGACTACTACTAACTAACTAATATTTTAATAATACATTCAAATAGAATGTTTATAATAACAATAATAATACCTTTCCATTTCATCATGCTATCATTGAGGGGTTAGGTAGAAAGGTAGAATACTGGGAGGATAAAGAGCATAATGGTTCTATACAGAATTCACACAATTTGCAGGATTCAGGTTTTTTTTAATAAAATCCCCCCCCCAATTACATGTAAAAACAAATTTTTAGCAATCTTTTTTTAAAGTTTTTCTCTCTCTCTTTCCCACTCTCACTCCCTCCCCCTTCCTTCCACCCTGAAACAGTAAGCAATCTGATCTAGATTTTATATGTGCAATCATATAAAACATTTTTCCATATTAGTCATTTTATAGAAGAGATCTCAAAGGGGAAAAAAAAAGGAAAAAGAATATGAAATATAGTATGCTTAGGTCTACAGTCAAATTCTGTCAGTTCTTTCTTGGAGGGCAGATGGCATTTTTCATTATGAGTTTCTTGAATTGAGGGACTTAAACCCTTACTTTCCATCTTGGAGTCAATACTGTGTATTTTATACCCATTTTCTTGGTAGGTAGATTACATTACCTAATATACATGTTCAAAGAGAAATAATTGGAAAAGTGATACATTAACTTTTAACAAATCACTTGATTAATAATCTATATTTTTGTATTGTGATTACAGACAGTATATATTTTATAAAATAATGATTAAGCTGTTTTCCATTTGTTATTCATTTTATTTTATTTATAAAATAAAAATTTATAAAATACAGACAGAATACAAGATAAATGATTTCATCACAGGTAGCTTACTAGGAAGTTTGAGTTACTGATTTATGTAATTGAGTCACTGAGGCATTTTGAAACTTAGTGTACCTGTACTGTACCTGTATGTATTATATGAGCCTTTATGATTGATTTGTGTGCTGGCTTCATGAGAAAGTTTTGGGCTTGGCCTGTAGCTGCGATTTTACTGGGAATTATGTACCTAAATAAAAGTTAACCCATGATAGTCTTTTTGGGATTCGGTTTGAGGGTCTGATCTTTTGGTGATGTTTTAGAGAATTAGGGTACAGGTGTTTTGCTTTTGCATTATTTCTTTTGAGACTGGGGGAATAATAATGTCAATTTACAGGTAAGGGGCATTGATGAAAGAAGTCATGCAAGGGGGATAGAGTGGGCAGTCACATCTCGCCAAGGATCACTTTGTGGTCTCCCCAACTACCACGCGTGACTCTGTCAAAGTGTTGTGGACTGGTTGCCCCCAGCATTCCCTTCCCCCCACCCCTTCTCATAGCCAATGCACAATTCCACTGAGTTTTACATGTGTCCTTGATCAAAACCTATTTCTCTATTGATATTTGCACTAGGATGATCATTTAGAGTCAACATCCCCAACCATATCCCCCTCGACCCATGTAATCAAGCAGTTGTTTTTCTTCTGTGTTTCATAAATCCATCTGAATTATTCTGGATCACTGCCTTGCCACTAATGGAGAAGACCATTACATTCGATTGTACCACAGTGTATCAGTCTCTGTGTACAATGTTCTCCTGGTTCTTCTCCTTTCACTCTGCATCAATTCCTGGAGGTCATTCCAGTTTACATGGAATTCCTCCAGTTCATTATTCCTTTGAGCACAATAGTATTCCATATGATCAACAATTTCAAAGGACTCATGAAGAAAAATACTATCTATATCCAGAGAAAGAACTAATGGAGTCAGAGTACAGACTGAAATACATTTTCTTTCTTTTTTTTTTTTGGTAATGTGACTAATGTGGAAATTTTCATATGACTTTATATGTATAATGGGTATCATATTTATTAACTTCATAATGGGTGGGGGAAGGCTGGAGGAAGGGAAACAATTCAGAACTAAAAAAATTAATGGCTATATTGAAATGAGCATGCTCAAGTTTCATATTTTAATTTATAACCCATGCTATATCCTATCATCCTCATCAACTCACTAAATAGAATATCAAAAGGAAAATAAAAAGATAACTATATATTTAACTTTTATTCTGAAGACAGTTGTCTGAATTCTTTTTAATTTTGGAATTTGCTAACCAGGGTATACCACAGGGCTTATTACCCATAATTACAAGGTGCTGTTAACAGCTGGAATGTAAAATGTGAACCTTAAAAAATTCTCAGACCCTACTTCATAAGGTTAGGATTGTGAACCTTAAAAATTTCCCAGACCCTACTTCATAAGGTTGGGTTAAGACCATTCCCCACTGGGACCATTCCCCATTTGGGCAGTGAAGGTACTTGATCAGGAATGTGAGAACTCTACTTCACTATACTTAAGCATGCCTTAGGAGAAGATAAAGTTGTACACTCTTTGCTGAACAATGAAAAGTACTTAAACCCATACTTATAGTAAGACAAAAAGTTCTTTAAGCCATGCCTATTTTAGGACTAATACAAAAGGGTGCTAAGTACCTATAAAGGTCAGGCAACTTGTGAACTTACAAGGAGAAAAGAGGTAAAAACTTACTCAGAGATTCTAGTCTACTCAGGTGTGAATTACTCAAAAGATTAGTCTACTCAGGTGTGAACTAAGAATGGTCTGTCCTTTGAAAAATGTCTACTGTGATTGGTAGATGTGAGAACTTAGGGGAGGAGACATAGGAGAAAATTCCCTTTAAATAGGAGCTCAGAATCATTCAGATGGAGATTCTGATTCATTCAGATTCAGGTTTCAGCTGGTGGAGTCAGCTGAAATGAAGCTGACCTGGTGACACTAGAATCCTTGCTTGAACAGATCTTGTGGTGAGTGATTAAGGACTGACTGATCTTTCTTTTAGGGTTTAGGCCTAGGTTGGCCAGGGCTGCCCTGGGCCGGCCTATCCTTTTCTCATTATTTCCTTTTTCTCTCTTTCTCTCTTTCTTTAATTCCTCATTGTATTATTAATTAAATTCTCTATAAAACCCAGTTGACTTGGGTATATTCATAATTGGGAATACTTCCCTGGCGACCACCTTACATTTGATTTGAAACAAGACACTGTAGTGAAAACATATTGGTAAGTTCATGCCTAGAACCACCATTTGAGGAAGTATCCAAGCCAGTCATACCCATTTCTTGATAGACATAAATAGATAGATAGATAGATAGATAGATAGATAGATAGATAGATAGACTGAGATAGACAGATGGATGAATACATAGAGACAAAGAAGGTACATATGTTGTTTATTTTTATTTCTCTCAATTATATGTAAAGAAAAAAATTAACATTAATTTAAAATTTTTTTAAATTCCAAATTCTCTTCCTCCCTCCTGCCTCTTCTCCCCTAGGAAGGCAAGCAGTTTTATATGTCATAAATGGTTTCCACATTAGCCATGTTGAAAAAGAAACCACAGATAAAAAAAAAAAACCCTAAGAATCATAAGAAAGTTTAAAAGTCATGCTTCAATCTGCAGATGCCATAACTTCTTTATCTGAAAGTATTCAGCATTTTTCATAATAAGTACTTTGGATCTTTGTCTTGATCAGGGTAGCAACGTCTTTCACAGTTGATCATCCTTACAATATTACTACTGCTGTGTACAATGTTCTGCTGCTGCTCACTTCATTTTGCATCAGTTCATGTAAGTCTTTCCAGGTTTTTCTGAAAGCATCCTGCTCACTAATTCTCATATATGTTCACTTCTAATCCATTTGGGTTCCTTCAAAGCTCCCCAATTTGGTGCCTTTCTCCACCCTGTTTTCATTCCTTTTATTTGCTGCCTTCCCCTATTAGAGTGTAAACTCCTTACAGGCAAAAACTTTCTTTTTACTTGTATTTGTATTCCCAGAAATTAGCACAGTACCTGGAATATAAGTATTAATAAATGCTTCATCTATCTATTTATCTAAAATAGCACAGATAGAAGGCAATAAAATAATTTCAACAAGTCTTCACTATCATGTAGTTTCATCACTATAAACACTTAAGTAGAACATATCTAACTTATCTTCATACTGAAATTCTAGATCTCACGCCAAGAATTACAATCCTTGCTAAATGTCCATTGTACAGAATTATTTCTGTTGGAGTCTTTCTAGTGTCTCAATCTTTGTAAAGCATAATATTTAGCCTTTAAGAAACATACAACCCAAATATACAGTTTGGTTGTCTTCGGACTAGACAATTTCCTATTTTCTTACTTGGCTCAGAAGTTATCTTTATTCGCTGGAAGTATCTAGTATGGTATGTTTCATGGATTGATGTCACTGAGACACTGTACCAACTATCAGCTTTCCATTACTAGGACATATCACTGCCCTGGTTGTACAATGATTTAATAAATCTTAAGGCTTTTTTTCATGTCATTGGTTTCACATGATCTTGAGCCTAGCCTTCCATTCATTCCTCAATTCTATTCCCTCCTTTCCTTTCCCATTGCCACCACTTTAGTTCAGGCAATTATCTCTAGTATCTCCCCTCTCCAATTCATCCTACTCACCACTGCAAGACTATTCTAATATTCCAATCAATATGTGACTTATATCAATAGTTATCCCTTCCAATAACACAGATAATAATCTATCCATGACCATCCACCCTGTATTAATTTTATCTGTACCCATGTCTTGATATGGCTGAGAGCAATGAGCAAGAATGGACAGATTCGTTTTTCCAAAATCACAGCTTTCATCTTGTCACTTCCCTGGTCAAAAATCTTCAATGGCTCCCCTTTACCAATAGGTAAATTCAAATTTAAAGGCATTTTACGATCCATCTCTAACCAGTAATTCCAAATCTGCTTCTATTCTTTGACATGATGCTTCTTCTTCAGCTAGACTCATTTACTCGCTATTTTATATTCGTGTTCCTGTCGCTCTAATTGTGTCCTCTATATAAATGTCCTCTTCCCTTTTTCCCCCAGTCCAACTCTTGTCTTTACTTCAGCTTAAGACTCATCTCTAGCACGATCCATTCAGTTCACAGTGACACCTCTCTCCTCTGAATACTTGCTGCACTTCTCCTCACTTGGCATTTAATTCAATTTCTTTATGTCCTCTCTTTCACTGTTGTTTGTCACATTTTTATACAATATAAGTTCCTTGAAGACAGGACCTATTTTTTGCTTCATCCTTGTGTCTCTTAACAGCTAGCAGTTCGGTGATTCACACATACTAGCTGAATGCCTGACTGGGTTATTGATAGACCTCTCATATCTCACCTCCATGCTTTTTTGTTGGTTGTCCTTTAGGCCAAGAAATACTGTTGTTCCTCATCTGACCTCTTGGGATTTTCCTTGTTTCCTTCAAAACTTGGTTTCCAAGCTGCCATCTACATGGAGTCTTTGCTGACTTCCCAGCTAATAGTGCCTTCCGGTCAAAAAAAGGATTCAGATTCACACTACATATTTCTGTTAGGCTGGAACCAATGATCATATTTTCATAATCACAACTTAAACTTATGCACATTTGAATACATTAGATCACTTCATAGGATTCGTTGTTCGTAACAATTGGGACTTGGCTCTATTTAGCATGTACATGTTACTCCTTTCAATAAAATGTAAGGTCCCCCAAGGCAAGGAAGGCATTTTAATTTTTGTTTTGTAGCCCCAGAATTTAGCACAGTGCCTAGACCATAGAAGGTATTGAATAAATACTTGTTACTTGAATGACTGATTTAACCTTTTTGTATAAGTGTATATCTTGGCTTCATGATTAGAACATAAGCTCTAAAGAACTATGGGAAGTAGCTAAACAAATATGTGTTTTAAAAAAATTGTACCCCAGGGACAACATCCCTCAGCATTCTCTACTCTTCCCAAGATTCCCATTCTTATGTTCTGGCGTGGGTTGGACTATATATAGGCTGATCCCACATCAGGAGGGGGTCTTTGCTGGGGCTTGAGTAGGCAGGCTGTTGGGGCTCTGGCTCTTATCTCCCTCGCACCCCTTTTTCTCTCGTACCCCTTATTTTTACCCTTACACAAATTTGTGGTACATAAATAGAATGGAAGATTACTATGCTATAAGAAATGGTGAACATGATGAATCCAGAGAAGCAGGAATTTCTTAATATGAACTAATGCAAATGATAACAGTGTAAACAAGAAAAAACAAAAGAATCAAAGCCAAATGCTTTTTGAATTATGATGACCAGGTATGGCACCAAAAAAGAGATAAAAGGAAGTATCTCTCCCCATTCACCCCCCAACTCCTTTGTATATAAGTGAGAGACTTGTGGATGTTTTGTTACAACGTTCACTCTTGAAGAATTTTTTGGTGTGTGTATTTCTTCCATTCTTCAAAGAGATAGCTTTCTGAAAGGAGGAGAAGCATACAATGGGAAATATCAATGACCTAAAAACAGAAGATACCAATAAACATCAGGAAAAAAAAGACTGTAAGCTCCTTGAACACAGTGACCATATGGCATACTTTGTCTATCACAGCACCTACCATAGCTCTCCAATTACTAAGAACTCAATAACTATTTGTTGAATAAATATCTGAACTAAAATCTAAACACAAAAGAAGGGAGTATCTCATTTGTGACACCTCTTCTTATCCAGAAACTTCTTGGATTTTTTAATATACTTTAAAACCATTTGTCAACCACAGCAAAACTCAGCTGATGTAAAGTGTAAAGGCAACTATTGATTCAATGGCTAGATCTCTGGTCCTGGAGTCAGGAAGACCTGAGTTCAAATGTGACCTCAGACACCAGCTGTACACACAGCAAGTTACTTAACCTCTATTTGCCTCAGTTTTTGCAACTATAAAATAAGGATAGTAACAGAATCTACTTCCCAGGGTTGTTGGTAAGGATCAAATGAGACAATATTTGTAAAACATAAATGATTATTTCCTTCTTCCGTCCCTCCCCTAATGTTCAACTTTCCCATCAGACAAAACTAAGGCTGTTTTTATAAAATATTTAATTTCCACTAAGCTAATGGAGAGAGTGGAAAATGTAAAGACAGAGTTATTATGTTTTGCTTTTTCAAGGGACAATAATATTTCCTATCTTTGCTGAAAAGTAGCCCATAATAAGGATACTTGCTAGAATGTTTCTTCAGGAAAGAAATCCAAGCCACTAAAAAGTAAATTGAAATCTTCAAATAGACCCCTAACACTGCATCGAGACAATCTTGAGATAATAGCATTGCTTATTCTGGGACAACAAATCTCTCCCCTTTCCTCATTCACCTGGCAGGCCTAATGAGGTTTCATGAGGGGCCACTCTATCTGTCCCTTAAGTCACACTGGCAAGAATCACAACCACATCTGTCTCGGGTCCGGGGCTTTCAGCTCTGCAACTTCTTCCCCACAAAAGGCTGCTCTAGTCCTGATAACTTAACATTTATAACAACCACATAAACATTCCTCTACTCTAACCATGGAGAAATAATCCCTTTTGTCTTCTCCACATCCAGCTTCTCAAGTGTCTCTGCCTTATCTTCTGTTTAGATCTAGAAGCTCTGTCCAAGAGATGCATTACCAGACTAGTGGAGACCAAACAACGGAACAATTAAAGGGCAAGGGAGATTTAAAAACAAAAACAAAACCCTAGCGCTCTCCAATTTATATAGCACTGTAAGGTTTACAAAGACAAGGACAAATTTCAGAGATGATTTGAAAAGAGATAGCAAGTAGACAAGCTCACTGCCTGGACTATTACAAGTGCTCCCCAAGTAGTGACCCAGAGCCATCAGGAGACTATTTTTGATAGAAGTTGCTGCAGAGGCAGAGAGAGCCACAACACAGAGCCATGGCCATCACTGGGGCAGAATTACTAGGGTACTGTCCAAGGGTATGGCCGGGAGCCTTTGGCCCATCTCCCGCCATCAGAACCTTCTCTACCAGGTTGCCAAGCCCTAAGGCCAGAGACCACACACATCCCTGACCCTCTCCTCACTTTTCCTCTACCCCAAAGCTTTCCCACAGTCTCACCGGACCTTTCCCTCCCTTGGCTTTACTCTTCTCTCTCCTGCCAGGGTCCTTCCCCAGACATCCTGGGGTCTCTGTCTCCACTCTAGAACAAGGTGTTTCCACGGCCTCTTTTCTCCCCCAGAGGTCATGAGGAGATTAACAATCCCATGTGTCTTCCTACTGGAGATCCTCTCCAAATGAATTTCCTACATGTGTCGGAATTCCTTGTTTCAATTCCAAAAATAAAAATGGGGCAATGAAAGGGATGTAGACATAACCAAAAGCCAGCCTGGAACCAAGGTTTGGTCTGTGAGGGACGGAGAGGACTTTTTACAGTCTTGCAGAATGTAGGTAGTCATGCCACCACCAACACTGTTGTCTGTGGGGAGACTGCTAGGGAGATACAACCATGCCAGGAGCTTCTGACTCTTGCATGTAGTGGTAAGGAAAAAAGCACAAGTCCAGAACTGGAAAATAAGCAAGGAGGTAGCCCAGGGGTCAGAGCCCTGAGCCTGGATTCAAGAAGAGCAGAGTTCAAATCTGGTCTCTGACACTTACTAGCTAGGTGACCCTGGGCAAGTCCCTTAAGCCTCCCTTTTTCTTCCCAATGTGGTGTTTTAATAGTATTTTACTTTTTTACTTCTTTAATAGTATTTTTTAAAATAATAAAAAACAGTGTTGTTTTTTTAAACAAAGTATATAATAGGGGACAGTTAGGTGGTTTAGGGGATTGAGAGCCAGGCCTAGATATGGGAGGGCCTGGGTTCAAATCTGGTCTCAGACATAGTTGTGTGACCCTGGCAAGTCACTTATCCCCACTGTCTATTCCTTCACTGTTCTTCTGCCTGGGAACCAACACACAGTATTGACTCTAAGATGAAAGGTAAGGATTAAAAATAATAATAATAATATATATATATATATATATATATAGTATATAACACAAGTAGAATAAGAAGAGAAGAAATAGTTAATGTGAGAACAAAACAAAAGCAAAAAAAATCTATCTGCCTCAGTTTCCTCTACTGTAAACTCAAGATAATAACTACCTACCTGGCATGGTTGTTGGGCTTTATGATTGCTTATTTCCTTCCCTTCCCAACAAGTTCACCCTGGAGATATGAAGAACAATCACATTTGTAAAAAGGACACATCTATTTTGAAGTGAAGAAACTTGGTTTATAGAGTCCTGGTCCTCAGGTTAACTGGTTGATGGTTATTAATTTCCTCATCTGTAAAATAAAATGGTTAGGTAATCTCTAAAGTCTCTTTCACCATTGTGATCTTGTGATTTTAACTGAGATCTAAAACCAAAAAAGGCAGACAGAGTAAATTCCCAAATGGAATGGGAATTGGAGTAGAGAAAGGAAAATAGGAAGGAGGTAGTAAATAGCAAGAAAAGTAAGACCTGAGACAATTAAAAGTCTATAAAAAGCAGTGGGGGAAAGGGTAAAATAGAAGAAAGTAGTCAAGAGGGAAGAGGATTGTAGATGTGGTCAGTTTTAGGCAGGGAAATATGAGAGAAGTAGTGCTGAGGACCCCAAATAATGGAAGTAAAAAGGAAACCAGATATATGGCCCCAGTTTTGTTGAAGGAATTCTTCTTGCCCAGGAAGCTTTTGCAAAGAGATGCATTCAAAAACCCTTCAAATTCTCAAAACCAAAAGCTGATCACTAAAACCAAAATTCATATTCTAGTTGCACTGATTTGGGAGTCTGAAGTCATCTAGATATGTCACAAAAGAATGATTAAAGTCCATTTATATGGTGTTTTACATTTTACAAAATGCTTTACCCTACATATACTCATTTGAGTATATTCATATCCATGTAATCAAGGACAAGTAAAAGTGTTCTTATATTCATTCCCCCTCAGAGAAAAAAAAGGGTTTAGAGAAGGGAATGACTAGCCAGAATTTCCAGAGCTAGTCAATGGCAGCACCAACTCTGGAGTCTGAGGGCCTGGGTTCAAATATCACCTCTGACTCCACCAATATGACATTGGCCAAGTCGCTTGCCTTCCCTGGTGCCTCATTTCCTCATTTGTAAAATGGAAAGGGGGAGGGATAATGAGCTATCTCTCTCTCTAAAGTCCCTTCCACCTCTAAATCAATGACCCCAGAATCAAACAAAGACACAAACCCAGGCATTCTGTCTCTAAATCCCATACTACTTCTCTAGAGGCAATTCTGAATCAGTCAGTCAATAAACATTTATTAAGTGCCTACTGTGTGCTAGGCACTGGGCTAAGTGCTGGGGATACAAAAGAGGCAAAAGGCAGCCCCAGCCCTCAAGTTGCTCACAAATAAAAAACACTTCTTCCTCTTCAGTTTTAGATTGATAAGCTTAGGTTTCATTTCATCAGTCTCTTTGGGTTTACAAACTGTTACCCCTTTTTGCCTAGTGAGATTCCCTAACTCCCTGGGGTTTTTCTCCACCTCACCTCTCCCTCTGCTCCTGACAAGAACCACAACCTCTTCAGGTGTCAAAAGGAATTGACTGAGATGCCATACAAGGAGACTTAATTGGGTGCTTCTGTGAGTTCCACTGAGGAGTGAGGAGAGGGACCAGTTAAAGGGCCACAGTTCACAAAAGTTCTGGTACTAAATGACAGCTATTCTTCCACCAGCTGCAGGACATTTTCCATTCTGCTTAGCTCCTCCCTGCCTCTAAATTCTTCTCAATTTGGACTTTAATACTAACTTAGATCGAGTTTCATTGCCTTGTTCTTGACTGTTCAGAGTTGTTTTCACAGCCTGTGGAGACAAGCATTTTCAACCTTTCCCCTCGCAGCAGAGAGGTGATGAGTTACTTGGACAGAATACTAACTGCATTGTCAGCCATGGTTCTGGATCAGATGTTTTTGCTTAATTATTTTCAGTTTTCATAAGGGAGGTTTTAATCTGGGAGTGAATGTAGGAAATGATTGCATTAAAGGCTAAAAGTGAATTTTTTAAAAACTGCTTCTTTGTTTCTTATAGACCTATATAAACAGTCATAAATACATCCCATCCACTCAGTGCAGTCCACTTGGGTCACTTCAGCATCTTTATGAAATGTGGTGTCATTTCCCTTCCTGCTTTACAAAAAAGACTACACGTGTGGAATATTGCACATGCTATCATATACAAATGATGGGTCAAGTGATTTTGCTCAACTTTTTTTTTTCTATTTTAAATTTCTTTGTCATAAGGGATAGGTAGCAAGGAGAGAGATTCTGACATGGTGATATGAAAACAGAAGATACCAAAAAAAATAACTATTTTTAAAAGGAAAAAAAGGAAAAGTGGTACCTTAAGCTGGGTATTATTCAAGCTAATTCAACAAACATGTATTAAATACTTATTACATCCAAGGCATTATGAGAAAGCAGTGGAAATAATTAGAATAATGGACATAGCTAGGTGACTCAGTGGATTGAAGGTCAGGCCCAGACAGAGATCCTGAGTTCAACTCTGACCTCAGACACGTCCTAGCTGTATGACCCTGGGCAAGTCACTTAACCCCCATTGCCTAGCCCTTACCACTCTTCTGCCTTGGAGCCAATACACAGTGTTGATTCTGAGATGGAAGATAAGGGTTAAAAAAAGACAAGTAAAATAGTACCTGCTCTCAAAGAGCTTACAATCTAATGGGGAGGATGTGGTGTGTTTGGATACAGGTACAGTGTGAATAAGATAAAATGCAGGGGTATTTTTGCCTTCCTTGGCATACAAATGAAATTGAAACATCTCAAGAATCCATTCTTTTATCCCATCATCACTCTCCAAACAGATGGCAGCCCTTCTTTGGTCTACAGCGGGGATTCATAACCTTTTTTGTCTCATGGACCCAATCTAGTGAAGTCTACAGATCCTTCCTTCGAACAACATTTCTAAATAACAAGGCTAAATTGAGTGACCTCAGTGAGGAGGGCTTGAGTTTCTCTCCAAGTGTCCTCCCTGCAGGGAACAGGGATCTCTGGTGGTCCACAGTCACGGAGTCCATCTATAGTTGTGTCAAGGAAGTTGTGTTTCACACCAAGAACCACAGAACTGGAGAGTCAGAAGGCAGCCCCAGCAAACACAGCAGGAATGCCTATTAGAACATTCTCTACTAGCCATACAGGAAGCTCCCCTTGAGGAGGGAACTCATTGCACTCTCGGGAGGTAGGGCATTCCATTTTAAGGCGGGTCTGATGATGGGCAGGTTTCTCCTGACATTAAGCCTACATTGGCCTCCTTGCAGCTTTCACCTGGCCTATCTGAATCATACCACATGAGTTTACTCAGTAAAGGAAGGCTGCCATTGAGGAGCATCCAACCCAGGGAAAGGACAGCCTAGGATTCCATTAGCTCTTTCTGGCATTCCCTCAAACTGCTGACTTCTAGATGGAGTCTACTAGCAACTCCAAGTTTTTTTTTCAGAGGATCTCCTTTTTTTAAAACCTTACCTTCTGTCTTAGAATCAATCCTGTATATGGGTTCCAAGGAAGAAGAGTGCTAAGGGCTAGGCAATTGGGGGTTAAGTGACTTGTCCAAGGCCACAAGGCCAGAAAGTATCTGAGGACATGTTTGAACCCAGGACCCTTCTGTCTGCAGGTTTGCCTCCACTGAGCCCCCAGCTGCCCCCCTAGGACCTGTTTTTTAACCATAGTTCTCCTCCTTCCCCCTCACTTGACCCTTACATTCTTTATTTATGCAATTGATTTTTTCATCTAAGTATTGTTGTTATTCAGTTGTTTTAGTCATGTCCAACTCTTTGCGACCCCTTTTGGGGTTTTCTTGGCAGAGATAACAGAGTGGTTTGCCATTTCCTTCTCTGGCTCATTTTACAGATGAGTAAACTGAGGCAAACAGGGTAAAGTGACTTGCCCACAGGGTCATACAGGTAAGTTAAGTGTCTGAGGCTGGGACTGATCTTGGGTTTTCCTGACTCTAGGTATGGTGCTCTATCTGTTTTGCCATCTAGCTACCCCTAAGTATAGGACTTTACATTACTTCTTTTTTTTTTAAACCCTTACCTTCTGTCTTGGAATCAATACTATGCATTGACTCCAAGGAAGAAGAGTGGTAAGGGCTAGGCAATGGAGGTTAAGTGACTTGCCCAGGGTCACACAGCTGGGAAGTGTTTGAGTTCAGATTTGAACCTAAGACCTCCCGTCTCTAGGCCTGACTCTCAATGCACTGATTTACCCAGTTGCCCCCCTTTACATTAATCCTTGTCAGATTTCATCTTCTTAACTTCATTTCACTCTTCCAGTCTATTAAGTTCTTTTTGGACCCCAATTTTAATTATATTTATGTAGATTAATATATTATTATTTTTATTAAAGAGAAAAGGACCAAAGGTAGGACCTAGGGACATTCCACTTGAAACCTCTTTCCAGGATGGCATCAGTCCACTAATGAAAACTCTCTGAATCAAGGTAACACATTCCAAACTCCTCATTTGTGCTATTATCCAGTCCAAATTTCTCCATTTTGTCCATAAGGATACTGCAAAAAGACTGTCAGATGAGATATTTGTTGTGTTTAGCACAGTTTCTGCCACATAGCAGGTACATAATAAATACTTGTTCCTACCTCTTCCCCCTTTCAAATGCCTTATTGAAATCCACATATATGCTCTATCTATGGCATTTCTCTGCCATAAAAGAATACCAAGTTAGCTGGCGTGACTTGTTTCTACCCATGATTACTCTTTAAAAAAAAAATTTTTTTAATAACAAATTTCCACATACACTTTCCAAAGTCCTATGATCCTTGTTGTCTCTCTCCCTTTTTTCCTCTACCCTCCTGGAACTAACAAGCAATTCAATTTGGGTTATACATGGTTTACATGATTACTCTTAGTTATCTCATCTTCCCTTTCAAAATGCTCACAACACATTCTTTAATAGTCTATTTCAGAATTTTACCAGAAGCTGACACCAAGTTAATGAAGCCTAAGTTTTAATGTTTCTATCGACTTTCTGTTTTTGAAACTTGGGATATTGACCCATCTTTAGTCTCTTTATCCACATTCTTCAAAATGCATGTGCTAGGGGAAGCTAGGTAGTACAGTGGTTAGAGATCCAGGCTTGGAATTGAGAAGACCTAGGTTCACATCTGGCCTTAGACACTTCTTATCTGTGAGACTCTGGGCAAGTCCCTTTACCCCAACTGCCTAGCCCTTACCGCTCTTCTGCCTTGGAATTATTACTTAGTTCCAGTTCTAAGACAGAGGGTAAGGGTTTAAAAAAAATGTGTCTGAACATGAACGCCCTCTACAAGGTCCCTGAATAATAATCATTCAGCTTCTACTGGAAAATCTCAAGTGATGGAGAAGTCACTGCTTCCATTAGCAATCCCACTCCACTTCTGGGAGCTATAATTATTCAGAATGTTTTTCTTACCATCTGCCTATTTACCTATTATTCAAGAGAATAAATCTAATTCTTTAACTGAATAATAGCCTTTCAAAAACTTGGAAATAGCTATCATGTGGTCTCTCAAGCTTCCTCTTCTCCAGGTTCCCTATAATAATGTTAATAATAATAATAATAGTAAGCATTTATATAGCTCCTACTATGTGCCAGCACTGTACTAAGTCCTTTATATATAAGTATTATATCATTTGATTCTCACAACAACCCTGGGAGGTACATACTATTATTATTCCCACTCTACAGTTGAGGAAATTGAGGCAAACAGAGGTTAAGTGACTTGCCCAGGGCCACAGAGTCAGTGTCTGAAGTCAGAGTTTAATTAGCTGACCCTAGGCATAGCACTCTGTGCACTCTGATACCATCCAGTTGCCTCTAATTACTGATATTCATACCACATAATCTCTGGTATCTTTATCACCCCAGCTGCCCACTTCTAGTGGCACTCTAGCATCCTTATTCTGGCTTCTCTGGCTTACTTAGTGCAGCCAAAAGCTATTCAGGCTGCCAGATACATTGATTTTATTTTGTTTATATTGCCCCTCATATAGCTTAAACAGCTCTTTTTTAATTTTTGTTGTTATTGTTGTTGTAGCATCAGTTCTTCTGGAAAATTCTAAAATATTCATGCTAACAGAGAACTTAGAAGCAATCTCATCCAAATCTCCCTGTTTCCAGATGAAAAAATTGAGGCTCAACAAGACGAAGGAATGTACAAAGGTCACACAACTTGGTAGCGACAGAGCCAGATCTAGAATCCAAGCTTCCTAATTCCCAGGCGAGTGATCTTTCCACTATAATATGCTGTCTTTCAGTAGGGATGGATTTTCTTTTGCATGAATTTCCAAGACTTCAGCTTCCAGTCGTGACCTATGTCACATTTAGTTGTATTAAATTGAGTTCCCTGTTGTGATCCAAGTCAAAAAACATTTACGAAGCACCTAAACCTACCAAATGTAAGCTACTATGCCAGTCACTAGGAAGACAAAGATTTAAAATATAGCACATCACTCCTCTAGGAACTTAAAATTGAAAAGACTAGGGAGAGAGAGATTTAAAATAAATCATTTCAATCCTCTGGGAGCTTACAATTCAAAAGATATGCCTACCCAACAAGGATAACACAAGAGTTGAGTGTGGTAAATAAAAAGGAGCTGTCCAAATGAAATGCTGAGATATATTGTACATGTCCCAATGTTTCCCTCATCAAATTCTCCATTCCACAAAATGATATTCTCTATAGCATAGTTGGTATATTATTAAGATACCATATGCATTAAATGATCTGATATAAGTGGCACTAGAGGGAAAAAAAAGGCAAACTAAAGGCAGAACACTGGATATAACTCCTGAGGGAGAAAAGGTCAATACATAAATTAATAGTATCTTTCTGTTTATTCTTCAAAGATTTTTGTTTTATTGAGTTTTCACTTAATCTTATTAATAAGCAGTACCTTGACTAGTGATCATGAATGATCATGAATAGATAAAAGTATTTTAATATATAGAGTGATTTTAGAAAAAGTGATGATCTTGGAATCCTGGGCCCTAAATTCAAATCCCAATCCTGTTACTATTTCTGACCTTGGGCAAGTTATTGAGTCTTTAGGAGCCTCAATTTCCTCATCTGGTTTATTAATATTTGCTTGAATAAGAGGAGAGAGGAGAGAGAAGAGAGAGAGAGAGTGAGTGAGAGAGAGAGAGAGAGAGATTGAAGCCTATTCTTAAACTAGCCATGTGGGCACTCTTCTCATGGCTCTCTCTCAGCCGGTGTCCTTTCACCATGGCATCCAAGGGAATAGAGAGAAACCACTTTCTGGAACCCCCTTTTTAATATATTCTCCTTTACCACCACCCCTCCCCCCATCCTAACCTGATCCTTTCTGGGTCATGTGCCTAGGTCTCTCTCCAGTGACCCATACTGGAGTGCAGTAGAGCAGGTCAGACCTAAATGTGTGGTCCTGGGAGGGGGTTCCATTCACACACCTCCCAGGACAAACTCAGTCAATGCCTTGTTTTCTTACCATCTTCCTGTACCCTAAACATTTTATAGGCATTTTGAAAAGAAGGATGCGATCATGAAGAGTCATCATGGCTTTATTAGGAACAATTCCTGCCAGACTAATTTGACTTCTTTATCAATAGAAATGCTATACTAGATGAGAAATGCAAGAGCCACAGAGAGCACTTCGGCATTTCAGTAAGGCATTTGAGGGAAGAAAGGGAAGGAGTAGGGGAAGGGAACACCTGTGTTCCAGGTAAGGCTGAAGATGGACTAATCACACAGAAAAGTCACCTTACAAGAGGTAGGCAGCCAGAGCTGCCTACCACAACATAAGGCAAAATAGAAATGATCTCTTGCATTTTGGTCACTTTGTGGCAAACTGAAGGGAAGACATGAAAAAGAGTCACATAGCTCCCATGGATGGTTATGACTTCCATCATTGGAGAAAACTCTCAAATCAAGGCAATCACAGATCCACTGAAGCATTTGAGAGAGTGGTCAAGGTATAGACTATGACCATCATGTGGCCACAGACATGGGTCTCTAGGATCTTTCACAAGCAAAACGTGGTGTTTGAGCTAGATCTTCCACCCATGAGCTCCTTTGAGTAAGCCATTTCATTTCTCTAGCTCTCACTTTCCAATGCATAAAATAAAATTATTGAATTAGATTGTGGTCAACATCTCTGGCTCTAAAATCTTGTGCTTCTAACTATGTAATTCATCTTTACATCCAACTTTTCAACTCATCTCTACCTAGGTTCATTAAATTTAGGCCTAGGTTCCCATTGCCACTTGGTTATCCTCCACCTAGTGGCACAATCAGCATTTGCAACACACTTCATAAACTTATAAGGCTAGGCAAGTTTGGAAAAAGAATGTTTTTCAATACCAAAGAGAATAATGATAAGTGTGTGTGTGGCAGTCAAGAACAGTGAGCAGTTTTTCTCTTCTCCCTAATAGAGGCTGACATCTTACCAGTAAAGACATTTCGGTTTTCCTCTTGGATTGATTCAGAAAAGTTTTTCTTTCCATAGCTACAGAGATGATTTAGCAGCCAGACATTTCTTCCCTTCCTAGACTGTCTTTATATGGAGATGGAAAGAACAGACTCTTACAATGAATGAGTAGAGAGGCACCAAAAAAATAGGCTGCTTGTCCCCAAACATTTGCCTTACTGGCCTGAGTCAGCACCTAGAAGTCCACCATTTGGATATCTACCTTTAGGTAGATATCTTGGGTCTCCAGATAGCACCTCTTAAACTATAAATATGTTACTCAGAAAAGAAAGAATATCAAAATCATAAAATCATGAAGTCTTTAAAACTGAAGGGGAGAAGGCACCTGGGTAGTGGATTGAGAGCCAGGCCTAGAGATGGGAGGTCCTAGGTTCAAATCTGGACTCAGACACTTCCCAGCTGTGTGACCCTGGGCAAGTCACTTTAACCCCCATTGCCTAGCCCTTACCACTCTTCTGCCTTGGAACCAATACACAGTATTGATTTCAAGATGGAAGGTGTAAGATAATTTTAGCTTTGTGAATTGAAATCTAAACAATTGGTCACCAGGGATAATTCCCAAATAATAAAATACTCAAGTCAGCTGGGAATTATGGTGATTTTAATTAATAGAGAGAGAAGGAATTAAGGAGAAGAGAGAGAGAGAGAGAGAGAAAGAATTAATTTAAACTGCTCTGACTCAGGCTGAGCCAGGCAGTAGTTAAAGGCCTTGGCCAAAGTGGTCTCCCTGAGCCTAAGGGAAGGGGAGTCAGTCTTATAACTCACCACAAGACCTTCTCCAAGGAAGCTTTCTGAGTGAAATCCTCCAGGCTGAGTTCCAGTCCTGAACTGAATTCTGAAACCAATTGCACTCTGAACTGAATTAAATTGCAAACTGAATTCAATTTTCCTGAACTGACTTTTTAACCTCCTTTTAAAGAAAATTTTCTCTTCTGTCACCTCCCCTAAATTTTCACATCTACCAATCACAGTAGACGATTTTTTTCCAGGACTGCCTATTCTTTAGTTCTCACCTTCTTTGATTAGATTTTCTCCAGGACTATCCACTCTTTAGTTCTCACCTTCTCTGGTTAGATTATATCTTCTGAGTACTTCACACTTCTTTATTAAGCATACCTTTTGTGATTTACTTGACTTTTTTGTGATTAATTTAACTTTTATAGGTACTTAACACCCTTTTGTATTAGATCTAAAAATAGACTTAGCTTAAGTTTTAGCTTCACTATAAGGTATGAGTTAAGTACCTTCATTGTTCAATCAGGAATTTACAACTTTATATTCCCCTAAAGTATGTCTAATTAGGGTGGAGTAATTTTCAAGTTCACAAAGGTAAGGATTTTTTTTTAAAAACTGAAGGGGACCACAGATTATGTCATCCAGACCCTTCATATTATAGCTGTCTTAGAGATGACTCATTTTTTAAAGAACAGAAATTTTAGGTGACTTACCCAATATCACAAACCAAGACATTAGAAGAATCTGCTGTAGAAACCCAGTATAAAATCAAGACATCATGATTCCTACTCCAGTGTCCTTTTCTGCCTCCCTGCAATAAGCAATCTCCAACATATTGGTTTATCAGCTATTATTGGTTAAACAGTAGGATTCCAAAGAATGGAATATAGGATAGGTGAATTTTAATTGGGGAGAATCTGAAAGAGGAAGCTGTTTAGTTGAAGGTGAGTGCCAAGTGCAGCTGGGTGGTGGTACTAAAGGGAAAGAATGGGTGTCCTGGGAAACCAATGAATAATATGAAAATACCAGTCACCTGGAGACATGAGGATTACATATTGATACAGAGAGAGGGAATTCTACAAGCAAGCATCACCTGCTCAACAATTCTGAAGAATCATCCTGAGAAAAACCCATGAAAATAGAGGAAACCTAAAAAAGGATATGAAAGAAATCTCCTCATGTTGACATTCTTTGCATTCCCTAAAATGAAAGGGAAAACATTCTACTCTGCCTTTCTCACAATGATTCTTGTAAAGATTAAATTAGGTTATATACTTAAAATGCTTTTTTCACTGATGCAAAAGTAAAATATTATAAGATATTCTCTTTCACAGGAGGAAAGAATGAAAGGACATAAATGCTCTCTAGTAATCATCCATACATACCCCATTCTTTTTACTACCTCCCACTGTAGATAGGTTCACCAATGGGAAAGTTAGCTTTGGAACCAATATTTAATATTTTTTTTCAGTGAAACAGTAGAAAGCTGACAAAGGTTTAATTACTCAAATTTACAAAGAGCTAAATCAATTATACAAAAAATCAAGCCATTCTCCAATTGATAAATGGGCAAGGGACATGAACAGGCAGTTCTCAGCCAAAGAAATCAAAACTATTAATAAGCACATGAAAAAGTGTTCTACATCTCTTATAATCAGAGAGATGCAAATCAAAACAACTCTGAGGTATCACCTCACACCTAGTAGATTGGCTAACATGACAGCTATGCAAAGTAAGGAATGCTGGAGGGGATGTGGCAAAGTAGGGACATTAATTCATTGCTGGTGGAGTTGTGAACTGATCCAACCATTCTGGAGGGCAATTTGGAACTATGCCCAAAGGGCGATAAAAGACTATCTGCCCTTTGATCCAGCCATAGCACTGCTGGGTTTGTACCCCAAAGAGATAATAAGGAAAAAGACTTGTACAAGAATATTCATAGCTGCACTCTTTGTGGTGGCCAAAAATTGGAAAATGAGGGGATGCTCTTCAATTGGGGAATGGCTGAACAAATTGTGGTATATGTTGGTGATGGAATACTATTGTGCTAAAAGGAATAATAAAGTGGAGGAATTCCACGGAGACTGGAACAACCTCCAGGAAGTGATGCAGAGAGAAAGGAGCAGAACCAGGAAAACATTGTACACAGAGACTGATACATTGTGGTACAATCGAAGGTGATGGACTTCTCCATTAGTGGCAATGCAATGTCCCTGAACAATCTGTAGAGATCTAAAAAAGACTATCCACAAGCAGAGGATAAACTGTGGGAGTAAAAACACCGATGAAAAGCAACTGCTTGACTACAGGGGTTGAGGGGATATGACTGAGGAGAGACTCTGAATGAACACTCTAATGCAAATACCAACAACATGGAAATGGGTTTGAATCAATAACACATGTGATACCCAGTGGAATCGCGCATGGGCTATGGGAGAGGTGGTGGGAGGGTGGGGAGGGAAGAAAAAAATGATCTTTGTTTCCAATGAATAATGTTTGGAAATGACCAAATAAAAATTAAAAAAATTAAAATTAAATTAAATTAAATTAATTGGGAAAAAAATAAAAAAAAACAGTAGAAAGAATATTCACAAAGGTAGAATTATAACTTTTCTGAAATATTGAAGAATCAGTGAAATGGTCCATCTCTTAAGGACAAACTTTTCTACCTGCAACTAACTGAGATCTCATTCCCTTTTACTTTTTAAAATGACTGTCCTCATACCAATAATACCACTACTAGGTTTGTATCCCCAAGAGAGTTTTAAAAAGTGGGGGGGAGGACTTACTTGTAGAAAACTATTTATAGCTTCTCTTTTTAAGATGGCAAAGAATTGGACATTGAAGAGATGTCCATCAGTTGAGGAATGGATGAACAAATTATGGTATATGAGGGTGATGGAACACTATTGTGCTGTAAGGAACGATGAACAGGATCATTTCGAAAACAACTGGAAAGACCTGCATGAACTGATGCAGAGTGAAATAAGCAGAACCAGGAGTATATTGTACACATAACAGCAATATTTTGGAATAATCAACTGAAATCAACTTAACTATTCTCAGCAATACAATGATCCAGAACAATTCTGAGGAACTTATGATAAAGAATGCTGTCTACCTCAAAGAAAAAACTGTTGGAGTTGGAATGCAGATCACTTTAGTATATTGGGGTTTTGGTTTTATATGATTATTCTCTTTCAAAAATGAACAATATAGAAATATGTTTTGCATGTTGATATATATATATATAACCCAGATCAATTTGCTTGCCAGCTCTGGGAAGGGAGAAGGAAGAAAGGAAGAAAATTTGGAAGAAAACTTCAGAAAACTTAAGTGGAAATTTGTTATTACATGTAATTGGTAAAAATAAAATATCTTTAGAATAAAAAGAAAAATAATTTCAATAAGAAATAAAATAATAAAATGGCTGGCCTCTTCTTTTCTTAACCATTTAGCCTTTTCATTAATGTTTTATTTTTTCTAATTACACATAAAAACAATTTTAACATTCATTTTTTTTATTTTAAGTGTCAAATTCTCTCCTTTTCCTCTATCCTCCCTGATAACACTAGCAATTTGATATGTTATATATGTACAGACATGCAAAACATATTTCCATATTAGTCATATTGTAAAAATACAGACCAAAACAAACTTGAAAAATGAAGAAAGTTTTTTAAAGTATTCTTTAATCTGTATTCTGACTCCAATTCTTTCTCTGGAAATAGATATAACTTCTCATCATAAGTCCTTCAGAATTGTCTTGGATCACTAAGCCATTCACAGTTGATCATCATATAACATTGCTGTTACTGTGTACAATGTTCTCCTGGTTCTGCTCATTTCATTTCAATTCAGTTCATGTAAGTTTATCTCAAAGGATCCTACTTGGCATTTCTTTTAGCACAATAGTATTCCATCACAGTCATATATGACAACATGTTTAAACATTTCCCAATTAACCATGTACTCTTTTTTTTTAAACCTCACCTTCTGTCTTAGAATCAATACTGTGTATTGGTTCTAAGGCAGAAGAATAGTAAGGACTAGGCAATGGAGGTTAAGTGACTTGCCCAGGGTCTCACAGCTAGGAAGTGTGAGCCTAGGACCTCCCATCTCTAGGCCTGGATGGCTCTCAATCCACTGAGTCACCCAGCTGCCCCCTAACCATGTACTCTTGACTGGCTCCTTTTCTTCTATTTTGAACCCAACTAGGACATCTTGGTTAATTTCAAGGCATCTTAAATTAACATCAATAACCCATTCGTGTAAGTAGCATAGGCCCTATAGTGCCAAGGAGGCCAAGAAGGAAAGGGGCTCAGTCTAAGGAAGCAACAACAACAAAAAAAAATCCAAGTTCTTAGACAGTCTCAAAGATAAAATCTTAATGCTGAAAGCAAAGAAATTGGTTATTTACTTGATTTTCATCAAAAGGAAATTATGATTGTGTAAATATATCAATATTTATTGAAAACCTAACTCTAAAATACACTAGGTTCAGTGGGAGAATACAAAGACTCTTAATGAATAAATTAATCAAAAATTTATTAAAGGATTTACAACATGTCATATGCTATCCTAGGCATTGAGGACAAAAAAAAAAGACAAAAATTGAAGAATTCCCTTCTCTCAAGGAGCTTACAGTCTTAAGGAAAAGTCCCAACCATTAATGAGAATACAGTCTAGTTAAATTTTTAAAGTTAGAAGAAAATAATAAAAGGCCAGAAATGATAAATATCAAATGATAAACCAAAACAATAAGTGTCAGAAGGAGGAGAGAAAGAGAAAAGGAAAGAGAGAGAGAGAAGAAAAGGAGATAGAAAGAGGGAGGAGAGAAACAAGAGAGAGGAAAGGAGAGGAATAGGGTAGAAAGAAAAAGGAAAGGAGGGGAAGAGAAGGGGAAAAGACAAAGGAGAGAAGAGGTAAGGGAAAGGAGAGTGAGGGAGAGAAAATAAAAGAAGAAAGAGGGGGAAATAAAAAACTGTGTGTGAGAGAGAGACAGAAACAGAGAGGCAAAGAGAAGGTAGGGTGAGGGAGAGAGAGGGAGGAAAAGAAGGAAAGAGAGGGAGTGAGAGGGAGGGAGGGATGGGAGAGAGGAAGGGAGAGAGTGAAGGAAGGAAAAGGAGAGGGGGAGAGTTGGGAGAAAGGGAGAAAAAGGGAGAGGAAGGAAAGGAGAGAAGGAAAGAGAGAAAGGAAGGTAGAAAGAGGGTTGGAGGGAGGGAGGAAGAAAGAGAGAGGGAGAAAGAGGGGGTGCTACAAGGAAGAAAAAGATGTTAGCTTGGCCCCTATTTGATTAGGAATTGAATGTTTTGCATAGAAAGACAACAAGAGAGAAGCTATCCTCTGCTCTGGATGGCTTTTCCTGTTTGTGTCCATTCTGGTGTCCCCCCTTTTTTGTGTGTGGACTAGAGGGCAAGTTTCATACATTTGGCTGCACTATTCATAAACTGCTAAAGATTTTAGCTTCAAAGCTCCCTAATTGGCTGGGCAGTGACACTGCTGGATCCGAACAACATCTTTGGAATCCTTTTCTTATTCTCTCCAGAGTACCCAAGTCAGTGTTCCCAGAACCATGACAGCGATTGCCCTATTTCAAGCAGAAGGTGATTAGAATGTGAATGGAAGAAGGAGGGGGGGGGGGGAAGGGAGGAGCAACTGGAAGTGCGGAGTGGACTTAGAATTTTTCTGGCACCATTCCTTGAAAAATACTTGTCAACTGGGACTCCTTGGAGGCAATTAGGGAACCAGTAATCCCTGCTGTTTACACGTGAGAGGCTAGAAGATTAGGAGGGGAAGTCAAGAGAAATGTCCCTAAACTGCCTCGGCAAGCTGAGAGCCTCCAAATCCTTGGCAAGAGTGAGCAGGCGCAGCCACCAGGCAGTTTGCTGCCGAAGTTCACAGAGAGAATAGTCGAGGGAAGCCACAGATAACAGAGCATCGTAATGACAGTAAGAACTAGAGGGCAAGGGAGCCATTCTAGTACCTGCTGAAATCTTACTGTTTCCAGCACAAGCAATCAACAAATACGTGTGAAATAAGTGCCCATCAGTATTTGTGCTAAGAGGAGAAAGTGAAAAAGACTGGGGAAGCTACTCTCTAGTTTAACCAGGATGAAAAAGTCCTTAATAGAATGGATGATCATACTGAAAAGGAAGACAAAGAAGGATGGGAATAAGATGTCTGGGGAATGCAAGCCAAGGTTATAAAGATCAAGAGGTTAGAAGAGAGGAGAATATGAGGAGGAGGGGGAAGCTGGGTAGCTCAGTGGATTGAGAGCCAGGCCCAGAGATGGGAGGTCCTAGGTTCAAATCTGGCCTCAGACACTTCCCTGCTGTGTGACCCTGGGCAAGTCACTTGACCCCCATTGCCTAGCCCTTACCACTCTTTCGCCTTGGAGCCCGTACACAGTATTGACTCCAAGACAGAAGGGAGGGGTTAAAAAAAATAAAAGAATATGTTGTGTTCCACAAAGGAATAAGGTGTCAATGTAGATGCTACAAAGAATAGCAACACCTATAACTGTCCCTAGGAAGAAATGATATATTGGGTTAGTAGGCAATATCTTGCTGATAGGAACAGAGGTAGCCATATGTCAATCCAACATGAACAACTGGATGGTGTGCTGTCTTCCAGGGCATGAATCTGTGATGTGACAGAAAGCCTCCTGAGAATTGTCAAACCTAAGGATTGCTACCCACTGCTGGTGACCCATGTGGGAAGCAATGATACAGCCAGAAGGAACCTGAAAACAGTGTCTAGGCATTATGAACACCTAGGCAAGTTTTTGAATGATTGAGAGACAAGACTGATTTGCATCTCTGCTCTTTACTGAGACTAAAGGCTTGGGAGATATAAGGTGGATGGGGGGAAGGTGGTGTGTTAAGCAAATAGTTGAATAAGAAGAAAGTGTAGAAGTTTTGCCTGAAGGGTGGAAGATCAGAATGATGAGCTCTAGCCTAGAATCAGTTCCTGTAAAGAGAAAAAAAGTACTTCCTGGAGACTTGTAGATATGATTTTTTTTTTCAATACTGTTTATTGGTTCCAAGGCAGAAGAGTGGTAAGGGCTGGGCAATGGGGGGTCAAGTGACTTGCCCAGGGTCACACAGCTGGGAAGTGTCTGAGGCCAGATTTGAACCTAGGACCTCCCACCTCTAGGCCTGACTCTCAATCCACTGAGCTACCCAGCTGCCCCCTTGTAGATATGATTTTAAAAGTTTTCAAAACGATTTAGAATTACAAAAATAAGATGGCTAAAATGTCCTAACTCTGACACAGGGATTCCATTGCTAGGCATATACCACTAAGGTGATCATTGACAAAAAGAACATGCACATATGTCAAAATTATTATAGCAGAATTTTTTGTGGCATTAAAGAACTTGAAACAAAGTAGATACCCATCAACTGGGGAATGACTAAATGTGTGTTGTGAATGTTAACATATTGTTTTGCTATATTAAATTATAAATATGATAAATGAAGTGGAAAAACATACATGAACTGATACAAAGTAAACAAAACCCAGAAAATAATATATGTGCTAAATGGAAAAAATAACTAAAAATAATCAAAAATGAATGTTGCAAAATTACAATTACTTGGCCCAAAGAAAAGATATAAAAAGCTACTGCTCCCGTTACTCGGGGTGGGGACCCTATCCATGGGTACTGTATTTATTGTCAGATTTTTCTCATACTGAGTGTTTTTGCTGAGTTTGTCCCCACACTCTAAAAACCTTTCTTTGTTATAAGAAGTGATTATCTGGGAGAGAAAAGGAAAAAATATGGGGAGAATTTAGGAAATCTAAAACTGAAAGATACAAATAAATTTTATTTGAAAAAAGGTTTTCAGATAAAAAAGGGAAGGAAATTGAAATACTCCCAATATTACTGCTAAGTCAAATATCATAAAGAGCAGTAGATATAACCTAAAAAGAATAGGAAATGTAGTCACCAATTCAGAGGAGACAATTATAGGAAAGAGAGAAAGAAACATTTCTCATGGGCTCAGATGTCTATATACTAATACTGGGCATAAAATGGTAATAAATAAAGTGGGCTGGAGAGACTCGTGGAGAGACTCACAACTGGAAAATGACAATGGAGAGGCAAACCTTGAATTAGAAAAGGAATATATTAGATAGGAAAGGAGACAGAATTGTACATGAAGAGGATATTTATCTGTTTAGAAATCCATGCACCAAGGTGAGGAGGGAGGGTAGAGAAATATGGCAGAGAGCACTGGGATGTAATCAATAGAGGGACCATCAAGTGGCCATAAATTTAAACAGTTCCCTATATTGCTTTTACAGAGGTCAGAAGAGATAGATGATTAATTCCTCACCCAGATCAAAAAGCTAGAAAGGAGGCAATATTGGATTATTTACATTTTATTTCTATTATATTATCACATTATATAATACTATCATATAATTATATGTTGCTATAATTATATTGGTTATATATTCATCATTTTAATTATTATATTTATATTCTATGAGGTAGCTAGATGGTACAGGGGATAGATGAATGGATTTGAAGTCAAAAGACCCAAGTTCAAATTTGGCTTCAGACATTTAATAGCTTTGTGGCTTTGGGCAAGTCACTAAACTCATATCTACCCCAGTTTCCTTGCCTGTAAAATGGGGATAACCATAGTATCTATCTTTTAGTGTGGTTGTGAGGATAAAATGAGATAACATAAAGCATTTTCCAAACTTTAAAGTGCTATATAAATGCTAGCTATTACTACGTAATAGTAATAGAGAGGTAGAGTAGGTGGCAAAGTGGATAGTGCTATACCTAAAGTCAGGAAAACTCACCTTCCTGAGTTCAATTCTGGCCTCAGACTCTTATTAGCGGAGTGACCCTGGGCAAGTCACTGAACCCTGTTTGCCCCAGTTTCCTCCTCTATAAAACGAACTGGAGAAGGAAATGGCAAACCACTCTATTACCTCTGCCAAGAAAACTCCCAATGGGGTCACAAAGAATAAAGTTGGACACAAATGAACAACAATTACTATGGAGAACTTTGACTTATCAAATCGTCTGCTAGAAGCTTTTCTCTGCTAAACGTGAAGCCGTTGTTATTCTCTTGACCTGACTTCAGACAATTTCTTTCTTAGTGGGAGAAGCAATGGGGTGTGATTCTGTTCAGAACCTCTGCTCTAGCTATCTGCACAACTGCGATGAACAAGACTGAAGGACAGAGCTGGTAAAATGTCATCCCAGTTTCCATCAACAGGATGATCCTACATATATCAAACTCTACAGCTGCGAGCTTGTCATCCATCCCAAGCAAAATTCCAGAGCAATTTATGAAAGCAAAGTTTGTGGGCACTTAGGGAAGAAGGGATCACTTTGCAGTTCATTAAGCCTGGGCTCACTTAAAACAGTCCACCTTTACCATCCTCAGATGCTCTGAAAAGAGAGCAAGCAGGATGGTGAGAAAGTGCGAAACTGTGCCATACAAGCAGCCGTTGAGGGAACCTGAGATGGTCAGCCCCACGAAAAGGCCTTGAAGGGACAGGATAGCTGACTTCCAAGTATTTGAAAGGTCACTGTGCAAGGAGAATTGGATTTATTCTGCTTGGGCTCACAGGGCTCCAATAAATAAAAGTTAGAAAGGCAGATTTCAGATCAGACTATGGGGAAAATGTAACAATTAAAGATACCCAAAAAAGCAAAGGGTTTACTTTATAAGGGATTAGGGGATGGGGAGGAAAGGGCCAAGTAATAAGTTCCCTGATTCTACAGGTCTTCAAACTGGAGGGGGGATGAAATATCCAGAATATTGTATTGAAATTCATCATTTGGATAAGGATGGACTGGTTGCCCTCTTAGGTCTTTTCCAACTCTACAATTCTCTGATTTTATGGTCTAGAAAAACGTCTTCTATAAAGTTAGGGTTTGAACAAGGATTTTGAGGAAAGCAATGGTAAGCTCTATCAAATGTCCCAAGTGTCCTTTTATCAAATATTAGTTGCAGCATGGCAGAATCATAGAGCTGCCGCCCAGGAGCTAAATCCTGGTGGTTTTATGCTGCTTAGATACTGTGAGATGCAGCTTGGAACAAAGTCTCAGTCACCCTCACCAGCTTACAGCCTTTTCTCCTGCTACCTATGACATATTTGCAACAGAATGTCACTTTATATTCAACAAGATGACCAGCTAAGTGGCCCAGTAGATGGAGTACTAGACCTAGTCAGAGAGACTTGAATACAAATCCAGTCTCAGACACCTACTACTAGCTGGGTGACCCTGGGCAAGTACTTAACTTCTGCTTGCCTCAGTTTCACCATCTGTAAAAATGGGACTAACAGCACCTACCCTTTAGTGGGTTGTTGTGAAAATAAAATGAGATAATATTTGTAAAGCATATTGTAAACCTTAAAAGAACATAGGAATGCTAGCTAATTATTAGAGAAATATTCATACTCAAAGGGGACCAAAATGACATCATTGGGATAATGTCTTTTGACTAGAGAATAAATTGGAATTTTTTTACTTTAGTTTATTTGTGTTTTTGGAGACGCGGAAACAGAACTCAGAAAGGGAGGGAAAGGATGATGCCTTGGGAATCATTTACAAGGGTGACAAATTAAGCTATAGCTTTTTGTGGTGGCAAAGAATTGGAAACTGAGGGGACACTGTGAATTTTAAAATCTCCATCTAGCTTGGTCTGGCACCCAAAATTGTGCACACCCACACTACACGGGCATGTGCTAGTCAATGACAAATCAGAAATCACTAACTGCCCACCTGGGCTGTCCTAAGCCAAGCTTGAGCCACCATTGGCACTTGTAAGGCACAGGAAGTGACGGAGAGAGCAGCCTTGGGAATTCGCTCACTTCCTGTGGACAGGGCTAGGAGTTGGTGCTAGGAGCTTGAACAGGGAGGAGGCCCGCAGACAGCTTCCTTTCAGATCGGTCACCGGAGTCAAGGACTGATTCTTCTTCTCTACCTTGGCCCCTTTGGGCCTAAACTCCCTCTGGCTCCCTGCCAGAGGTTGAGTAACCCCTTTCTCTTTTTCTCCTCTCTACTTCTCTCCCTCTCCTTTTTCTTACTCCCATTGTGATTAAAACCACCATAAATTCCATTCTGACTTGAGTGTTTCATTTTAGGCATTTTATAAGTAAATTCCTTGGTGACCACAGTTTTAATATAACAATCTTAAAAGGTGAAATTTTCACAACACCTGTCTGTTAGGGAATGGCTGAACAAGTTGTGGTATATGAACGTGGTGGCACACTCTTGTGCCATAAGAAATGACAAGCAGATGCTTTCAGAAGAACCAGGAAAGATTTACATGAACTGATGCAAAGTGGAGTGAATAGAACCAGGAGAACATTGTATGTGGTAACAGCAATATTGTACAATGACCAGTTGTATTCTCTGCAACTATTCTCCGCAATACAGTGATCCAAGATCATTCCAAAAGGACTTATGAAAAATACTACCCACCTCCAGAGAAAGAATTTATGAAATCTGAATGTAGATCAAAGCATACTATTTTTCACTTTCTTCACTATTTTTAATGGGGGTGGGGGTTGATCTGTGCTTTCTTTCATAACATGACTAATATGGAAATATGCTTTGCATGATTGTATAAGAATAGCTTATTTTGAACTGCTTTCTGCCTCAGGGAGGGAGGGGAAAATTTGGAACTCAAAAAAAGCTTTAATGAATGTTAAAAATTGTTTTTACATGTAAGGGTGAAAAAATAAAACATTATCTTTTAAAAATAAGATAGTACCAAAAATAAATAAATAGCATAAATGAAGATATATGGAATTTAAACATAGCTATGACCGGAGGGTAATATATTTTCAGGATTCTATAGCACCTAACATGGAAGATTCTATAGTATTTCTTAATCACGACTAAGTAATAGAATAATCAGTTTTAAAAAGTAATACTAGTGCATTTAACTTAAATTATGGGCAGTACTAGAAGACCAAGAAACCAATCTGTTCTCCCTTAGAAAGGTCAACATAAAGAGCAGTAAACAGCATGCTCTGGGGTTCTCAAATGCTGACAGACCAATTTAATTTTCTGCACTTTTTTTTCATGACTTGTACTTTTTTGTTTCAATGTGCATATGCAGTGACTTGGATTGAGGTTTGATTCTTGATTGACTAAATGTATACAAAAAATTATAATTGTTAAGATCTGAAATTAAAATTTTATATTGAATTCACCATCAGAAAACTTTTAATAGATTGATGTTTTGTTCTGTGAGGTTGCTTATCACATTGGGATTTGCTGTGCTTCTGCTTTTGTTGTGCTGCCTAGGTGTTGTCTGTATTTAACAAATAATTCTGATTATATGTGATACCAAGAGTAAATTTAAACCCTATTCTTTAGAAAAGTATTTTATTTGCAGTTTACTTATAAAACCCCAAACCTCACAGGGGTTAGGGTTTTAGAATGATTTCCTTTCTGGTTTTGCCATTATGCTGTTGTTTTTTTAAAAAACAACAATAAAAAGCTAATCAAAACCAGTCCTACCTCTGGTTCTCACTATTCACTGTGACATGAATTCTGGGATTACTCTTGGGTTTTGCTTGCTTTGGGAACTAAACTGGGGAAGAAAAGGGTTAACTCTTGAATGTAGATTGGAGAAGAGATTCTTTATACACAGTGAATGCAGAGTGAAAGCCATCTAATTTTATTTTGCTATACTAGGTTAACTAGTTTAATGTTTTAACAGATTAGAATCAAGAAAGAGTCCTTTAAGGGGCAACTGGATGGCTCAGTGGATTGAGAGCCAGGCCTAGAGATTAGATGCTGGGTTCAAATCTGCCTCAGGTATTTCCTAGCTGCATAACCCTGGGCAAGTCACTTAACCCCCCTTGCATTCTTCTGCCTTAGAACCAATGCATAATATTGATTCTAAGGAAAAAGGTAAGGGTTTTAAAAGGGGGTCTTTTATGTCCAGTAAATGCAGTATGAGAACCACTAATTTGTTTTATTTTGTTATACTTGGGCTAACTAGTCTAATGTTTGTTGCTTGAACAGATAAAAAGCAGTAGCTGTAAATGTTTGTCTGAAGGACTTATATTGCCATCAGCAAGATCATGTGAGTAATCTGTAAATAACAGAAGCTAAATTATGTAGGCATCTTTACAGCATACTACAATTGCATAATCTTCTCAAGTAGCAATGGCCAGATATCTACATGGCATCCAGACGTCTAGACAGCAATGGCTAGATGGTGTCTAGACAGCATCTAGACTTGTTTAGATGACTAAATGGTATCTAAATGGTGGCTAGACAATGTCTAGACAGTATCTAGACAGCATATGGCTAGACAGGCTAGACAGCATCTAGACAGATGTTGTGTAGAAGACTAGATGGTTGGTGTCTAAATAGCAGCTAGACAGTGTCTAGATGGCCTCTAGACAGCTTGACTTCTAGACAACTAGACGGTGTCTAGAATACATATGCTTAGAACAGTTAGATGGCATCTAGACGGCATCTAGACAGCTATATGGTATCAGAGCGGCTAGACAGCTATATGGAATCTAGACGGTCTAGACAGTTAGTGTCTAGGTGACTAGACAGCTAGGCAGATGGCTCAACAGCTAGACTGATAGACAGATAAGAGTCCATTGAATTATAAATATTCTTGAACAAGTATCGAACTCTACTTTGGCATCTCACTAATTGTTAGAAACTTTCCTTTATGTAAAAATGAAATATGCCTTTAAATAGATGGAAAAAATTGGCTCTCTAAGAATAAATCGACTGAGAGCTATTTATCCACAAAAAAAAAAAATACCTTGATTGAATAATTGTCTTCAAGTACATAAAGGCTTATTGACAGATTGCTAAATAGTTCTCCATAGTAATAGTAATAGCTATCCTTTATATAGCACTATAATGTTTGCAAAATACTTTAGAAATATTAACTCATTATATCCTCATGAGAACCCCAGTGCATTTTCTATTTTTTTAATGTCATAAAACTGAGGGGCAGTGATTGTAGGTATCTATTTATTTTTCAGTGTATCACTGGCCCTTCTATAGTCCAGAGCAGATGAGATAGCAAGGGAGAATATCACAGACTAGGAGTTGGAAGAGAACACAGAATGTAGTCTAATTTAATTTTAAAGACAAACTTTATTTTATTTATTGTATATTTTCAGTTCTACTTCTCCTACCCTTCATCCCCTCCCCTACTCATTTGGAGGTCAAGAAAGATATCTTTTAAAAAATTTTTTTATTAAAACCCTTACCTTCTGCCTTAGAATCAATACTGTGTATTGGTTCCAAAACAGAAGAATGACAAGGGCTAGGTAACAGGGGTTAAGTGATTTGCCCAGGATCACACAGCTAGGAATTATCTGAGGCCAGATTTGAACCCAGGACTTCCCATCTCTAGACCTAGGCTCTCAAACCACTGAGCTACCCAGCTGCCCTCAAAAGATACCTTTTATACCTTGAAGTCATACAAAGAATTTTGTCATGGTCTGGGGATGAGTAGGAAGAAAAAAATGAAAAAAAGTATGCTTCAATCATGCGGAGCCCATCAGTTCTCTATCCAGAGATAGATTGGATTTTCATCAAGAATTGTAGTGGATCTTTCCATTGATTGGATACTAAGTTTGAAAGATGGATTTTTTAAAAACGAGGACCAGAGGTCAAGTAGCTTTTAAAGTTCATACAGGGAATGAGTAGCAGAGCTCAAACTCACAATCACAGAATAACTACGGGGAGGGAACTTTCAAAGTCCATTTAATTACAAATATTCCTGAACAAGTATCAAACCCTACTTTGGGATCTCACTAATTAATAGGAACTTTCCTTTATATAAAAGTGAAATATTCCTTGCTATAATTAATACCTTTTGCATGAACTATAGTTTGGTACTTTGGGGTCAAGCAGAGAAACTGAACCTTTTTTTTTTAAAGGACATCTCTTTAAATGCTTCAAATATAGGCAGATTGTCATCATGCATCTCCTTTCTTCTCTAGATTTCGATAGCCCAACTCTGGTTGATCCTCATGAGGAAATGATTCAACTTGAAATAATAGTAACAATAACAATAACATTTGGATGGCACTTTCAAAATACCAAGCACTGTGCTAAATCTTATTCCTTATAACATCCCAGGGAAAATGGATGCTATTATCCTCATTTTACGGATGAAGAAACTGAAATAAATAAAAGTTAAATAATGGGACCAGAGTTACACAGCTAGCAAGTGTCTGAGGCCAAATTTGAACTCACATCTTTCTGCCTCCAGATTCAGCACATTTCCCACTATGCCACCTGGACCAAATAGAAAGCTAGAGGTACCATAGTATAAACCTTAAAAATTTCTTAGACTTATGAATGTTGGAAATTTCCCCATTGGGAAATTTCATACTGAAAAAAATTTCCTACTGATAGTAAGAACTCTATTGGAATGTGAAACCCCTTGGCATGGGAGGATCCTTCTCCTCCCTACTTAAGACTACTTTAGGACAGAAACCTTTTGCTGAACAATGGAAAGGGTTTTGACCTATGCTTAAGCATAGGACAGGAAGTTCTTTGAGTCATGATTGATTTTAGAATTGATACAATAGAGATACTTGGAATGACAGAACCAGGTCTTGAAAAATACAATCTCCACCCTACTTAGAGTAACAGGATTTAGGAAGGGCTGCAGCAAAGATCAAGATTTAATTATTTGAGAATATGACCTTCAACAGACATGTGCAAAGCCACAGACCTCTGGGCAGTCCTGGGTTAAACTAGAGCCACCATTGGCACAGAGGAGACATCGACAGTGATTGGTAGATGTGAGAACTGAGGGGAGGGAACTTAGATGGTTTCCTTAAAGATAGCGGGGTCTGAGGACAGAGGGGAGAGTTTTTTGCTCTGAGAGGTTTTGCTCTGAGGAGTTTTTTGCTCTGAGAGGTTTTGCTCTGAAGGAGTCTGAGAGGAGAGAGCTCCTGGAGAGGTCTGAGAGGAGGGCTTGCTCTGAAGGAAGCTGGAGGTGGAGGCCCCTGAGACTGTTTCTCCATTTTGGTCATGTGAGTGATAGGGACTGATCTCTTTTCTTTGCCTCAGCTATCTAAGGGCTTGGGCCTTTGGCCCAGCCTAAGCAGAGGGGGTATTTAAGCCCTATTCCCTTCTCTCCCCTTTCTCTTCTCTCTCTCTCTCTCTCTCTCTCCCTCTCTCTCTCTCTCTCACTCTCTCTCTCTCTCTCTCTCTATATATATATATATATTACCTTTCTTCTTCCTGTTTGTAATTAAAAACTCCAAAAGGTTGACTGCTGACTTGAGTTTTCATTTAGGAATTACATAGCTGAATTCCTTGGCAACCTTAAATTAATATATATATCAGTCTTTTAAAGTGATTTCGATATCACAATAGAAAAGAGTCACATTACTCAGAGGGAAGGAGATGTGATACTCTTTTCTGTCTATGTAAATGAATAAAAGTTTATCAGTCTGATAAAGATTCAGGTAGATGAAAGGTACTGCTCCTTATTAAGGTCTACCATTGCCTTCACTCAACTTGCATGGTTATGGACCAACTATGGAGATGTTTGCCATCAAGAGGACCCGGGGAGGGGGGGGGGGGGAAGGGGACAGCTGGGTAGTTCAGTGGATTGAGAGCTAGGCCTAGAGATGGGAGGTCCTGGGTTCAAATCTGGCCTCAGATACCTCCCAGCTGTGTGACCCTGGGCAAGTCACTTGAACCCCCTTGCCTGGTCCTTACTGCTCTTCTGCCTTAGAGTCAATACACAGTATTGATTCTAAAATGGAAGGTAAGGGGTTAAAAAAAAAAAAAGAGGGCACGGAAGAGAATGGCCACCAAATTTAAGTATTAAGTAACAAAATATTAAGTATGGGTTTTACCCACCCATCTCTACAAATCCAGTCTTCTCAGCTATTCTAGTTACTTATCCATCCTATTGGCACTGGGTTATATTGTGCTTATAATGCATTTGGTAACAATCTCCTTGATTGTCCCCAAGCCTGAAAGGTACTGTCCAACCACCCTGAAAAAAAGCCAAAACCTCCACCTTTTGAATACCTACTTGTTCTTCAAGGCCCAACTCAAAGGCCATACTTCTATTCAGATATTCCTGATTCCATCCAATAGCCCATCCTACCCCTTACCTCTACAGAGAGCTCAGAGAAGCTTCCTATTCCCTCCTTCTACTTCCCTTCCCTCTCCCTTACTCTTCAGCTCTATTTATTAATACTTAGTTTGCATACAAAAAAATAGTACTGAAGTCATTTATCAGAACTGCTTACCATTTATATTTGATTATTGTGCTACAAAATAATAAATAAATTTGATCTGATTACAATCTTAAAATATGTTCATTTATGTCTATCTTAATAGATTGCTATTCTTATAATATAAAAGTCATTCAATAAACATTTTTTTTAATGAGTGGGATTGTTGGTGAGGATTTTGGAAGGTTAAAAAAAACCACTGAAGGAACTAGGTACATTTTAACCAAAATAGAAGAAATCCATCCAATGATCAATGTATTCACTTTTTTTTTTACTCTTACTTTCTAACTTAGAATCAGTTCTAAGACAGAAGAGCAGCAAGGGCTCGGCAATGGAGGTTAAGGGACTTGCCCAGGATTACCCAGTAGGCAGTTGTCAGGAGGCCACAGCTGAATCCAGGTCCTCCTGACTCTGGGACTGGTGCTTTATCCACTGTGCTACCTAGTTTCTCCATCTTCACATTTTTCATGCAGAAGGATCAGACAGGTTCTGGGTTCTAAAAGGTTAGGACATGAGATTTCAACAGAGTATTAAAAAAAGAACTTTCTTAAAATTGGTTTTCCCATCAGGTTTTCCCATCAGGTTGTAAGCACACTATAGGAAGAGAGGTAGAATGGGCAATTAGTAACCCAGAAGATAAAGTGCTAGGTCTAAAGTCAGGAAGACATATCTTCTGCAGTTCGAATCTGGCCTCAGTTATTTACTAGCTGTGTGACACTGGGCAAGTCACTTAACCCTGTTTACTTCTGTTCCTAAGCTATAAAATGAGCTGGAGAAGGAAATGGCAAACCACTCTAGTATTTTTTGCCAAGAAAACCCCAAATAGGGCTATGAAGAGTCAGATACAACTGATAGAAGTTAGAATATCATAGAATATCATATTTATGTAATATTTGATGTTGACAAAGTCTTCCATACATTCTTATTTGACCCCCACTATACTACAAGGTAGGGAATATAAGTATTACTCTCCTGTAGAGAGGCTACAATTGGTCCAAGGTCACAGATCTAGTAAGTGACAAAGCTGGGAATTAAATTTAGGTCTTCCCATACATCTCCAATCTCTCTCCAATTCATCCTCCATAGAGGTGGAAAAAAAAAATCTTCCTAAAGCACAGGTTTAACACTGTTAGAAAGCTTTCAGTAGCTTCCCAAGATAATATAGAAACCTCTCAGCTTGCCATTTTAAACCTTTCCCAATTGGCCTAAAGCTTACTTTGCCAGACTTTTGATAAACTGATCTTTTTCATACTCTGATTTTGAAATTCTATCCTTCTTTCTCTCCCTTCTCTCCTTCCCACTCCATTCCCATTATTTGTACAAACTGACCCTTAGGCTTGGAATGTTCTTCCTCTTGGCTCCTTCAAGGCTCAGATCAAATCTTTCCTGGTCTTTCTTGTCTTTCTAAGACTCACTTTCTCCTCAAATGATCTTTCATCTGCCTATCTTTTTACTCCTTGTATCTCCTAATCAAATATGAATCCTTTTAGGAAAGAAATGTTTCTATTTATATCTGTGTGTCCTCAGCACCTAGCACAGTACCTTGTATATATTGGAAGGTTAATAAAAGTAGAGTTGAATTCATGGTGGGGGCAGGTATGTTCAAGAAAAAGAAAGTACTCCTTTGATAGAGTGTAAGTTGGTAAGTAAGGTGAGAATAGGCCAAGATAAGATCTGACACTCTCAAGTTAGAATGGGGCTTAAATTGCTTTATGAGAGAGTTTAGTTAGGAAGGGCTTCTCACCTGCAAAAATAGGATCACAGCCTAGTAGAACTTAGAACAAGAGGGGCTTCGGATACCATCTAGTCGTATGCAACAGGGCTGGATTTGGGCTAAGGCCACTTGACTTCACGTGCAATGTACTTTCTCCCCATAATACCTCACATTTATTAGAACTTATTATCTTTCCTTTAAAGCTCATTCCTCCTAATTTTCTCATGCTGTGGTAATCAGGGACAAGCGTCTGTTCACCTCCACTGTCATCTCTCCTCTCCTGTGTATCTGTGTCCAGCCCCCACATGTGCGCCCCTCACCCTCGAAGGTACTTCCTCTCTGTTCTCAGAAGACCAGGTTCCCATGTGGTTGGACCCAGATCTGATCCCACATTTACTATCCCCCTCCCTCAACAGAAGCACAGCCCCTTTCCTGCCTCCCTGCTTTACACAGAGGTAAAGTGAAAATCGTGTATATGTACCTTGTATATATTTTTAAAATATTTGATGTAAAATATAGGCTCCTTGACGGCAGGAGCTAGATCTCACTTCTTTTTATTTTTTAAACCCTTACCTTCTGTTTTAGAATCAATATTAATTAATCTGTTTGATTAATTCATCAATATTGATGAATTAATCAATATTAAGTAATAAAAATTATGTAATCTGGTTAATTAACAAAAATTGATTTGATTAATAAAAATTTACCAGTGATAAAAATTAGTCTGTTTGATTAAATGATAAAAATTAATCTGGAGGGCAGCTGGGTAGCTCAGTGGACCGAATCAGACCTAGAGATGGGAGGCCCTTAGGTTCAAATCTGGCCTCAGATACTTCCTAGCTGTGTGACCCTGGGCAAGTCACTTGACCTCCTTTGCCTAGTCCTTACCACTCTTCTGCCTTGGAACCAATACACAGTATTGATTCCAAGATGGAAGGTAAGGGTTTTAAAATTTTTTTAATTAATCTGTTCCAAAGCAGAAGGGCAGAAGGGGCTAAACCACAAGGATCAAATGATTTGTCCAGGAAGTGTCTGAGGCCAAATTTGAACCCAGGACCTCCCATCTCCAGGACTGGTTTTCTATTCACTGAGTCACCTAGCTGCCCTCTTGATCTCAATTTTACATTCTGTTACCTAACATAGTTCCTAGACACCTAAGTGTCTGTTGATTGATTGATCTTCACTCTTCCTCAGCAATCCAATGAATCACTAATACAATTATTATTATCATTTTAAAGATGAAAACAGTAAAGAGAAAAGTCAAGGACCTTGCCCAGTCATACAGCCTTTGTCAGGTTGAGGAATGAGACTCAGTCCAATGATCTTTCCCTCATACCATGCTTCCTCTCAAGAAAAGCAATCAAACCCTGATCCAGCCTTGCCAGGGACATAGCAGAATGGCTGTCTGTAGGGGTCTTTAAAAAGATCAATAAGCAGATTCTTTGGAAGTTGGAAGTGCGGTCTTGCTAGCCAAAGAGGCTAATATGGGATAACCTCTTGACGTTTCTTCCAGCTCTGTAATCTCATAGCATGGAAGATGACAGAAGATGAATAGACGGTTAAAAGAACCTCTCTCCTTTTTCACTAACAGACAGAAATGTGGCCAGTGAGAACTAATTCCCCAAACCACTGTTTATATTGAAAACCTAATAAAAGAAGTTCCCTTGGAAATGTAATACAGGGCTGTATGAACCTACATAGGAAATCTGCAAAAAGTCTAGGCTATAATAGGGATATTCAACTGTTATTTGAACTACTCAAAGACATTTGAAGGGGGGGAGCGGGGGATCTGGGAGGGGTGTGTATCTATATCAAAGTGACCAGGGATTTATTGGGAAGGCCTTGGGTTGTTGAGATCTTGACATTTTCCCTTAAAAAGTGGTCAAGTTGGGGAATAGAGGAAATACTATCATCATTTCATACTAACGCTTTTTCCCCATGCAGAATTCCTGTATATCATTTCTCCAGTTCCCAAGTAGATAGCAAGTGGTTTTGTATTCTTTGGGGGAAGGTGGGATTATTTTGTGTAAAGCAGGTAATATCTCCTCTGTGGATTCTAAAAACTGGAGTGTTCTTTTACTCAAAACAGAAGAGCTAGATATCCAAAGGTTGTGTTTGAGAGGTGACATTCTATGTGGCTTGTTATTTCAACCTGTTGGACTGATAATCATAAAAAGTCATCTGTCTCTAAAAAAATTTTGTGTAGCATGATTAAAAAATGAACAAACAAAAAGTAACTTCCCAAGGAACAAATTGTGTCAAATTGTATGTTTTCCCATTTCTAGAGAAGTTGTTTTCTGACCATCACCTTTGAATGGCCAGTTCCAATTCTTCAGTGCACAGAAAATTATAGAAGGCCACAGAAACTCTCCATATGGTTTCCTGTTCATTATCACTTCAGCCAAGTCACCAAGCTAAACCTCTCAGAGAAGAAAGCCCTCAGGAGGTTGCTGAAAAGACTAGTTGCTAACAATTCTGATGCCTACATTCTTCCTTTATTACCTATTCTCTCCTTCATCAGGACTCTACTGGATGGCCTCTACTTGTTTCTACTAGCCACAAATATATTTAGCTCCTTTTTTATTATTTTAAGATTTGAGTTCTGCTGTATTACTGTGTTGATTATTATCAACATTATAACATTATAAAAGCAAAAGCCAGAATAGGAAATGCACCACAGCCCTGGGGCAAGAGTGATATGGAAATTCATTCAGTGGTTTCCTCTATTTACCTAACCCAATAATTGAATTTTTATAAAGTCTGAACACACATGCATAGTCAGAGCATTTAGCTTCTCTCATCTAACTGATACTGTTTTCTTCCTGGGAGTTCTCTGCCAGGGATGAAGTGATGAGCCCATATCTTGACTGGGAAGCTAGAAGACACTTTCTAACAAATACTTAAAGGTCTGATAGTTGTTCATTGAATCTGGAGGGTCTCATAGAAATGTCCAGTGATTCACTTATTCTAGAACCTCTGTACCTGTGGACTTTTATTTACCAATGTCTTCCTGCTATTGATTCAAAATACACTGATGTAAGCATCAGTTCTTTTCATTTTTTAAATCCTAACCTTCTTAGAATCAATACTGTGTATTGATTTTTCAATACTGATTTTTTTTTAAATAAAAAATCAAATACTTTAATGAAATTGGGGAGCAGGGAAAGAAAACAGCTCAGATATACTAGTAGTAAAGGGAAGTAAGGTGTAAAATAATGGGGGCAAAGTGGCTTGTTCAGGGTCATACAGTTAGGAAGTGTCTGACAGTATGAGAAATCTTGCTGCCCCTCACGAGTTATTTTCAATAAGTTTTGTCTCTATGGAGATGGACCTGTGATTTTACACTTAACCCATGTTTTCCTGACTCCAAGGTTATGTCCAGTACTTTAATCATCTTCATACTAGACTCTTACTAGATTTTAAAACTGTCTTTGTAGTTTCAAAATTTCCAATACGAAAATAACCTCATACACTATAAAACAAAGAGGTCAAAGATATATGGCAATGCTTGTTTTCTAGAACAGATTATGGGCATCTGACAATTAACAAAGGAGTCATAATCCTCAACAAGGGCTGGATTCCACTAGAAAACATTTTATCCAAAAATAAATAAACTTACAAATTATGGTAACTCTCCTAGGCCAGCCCCTAATAGTCTATTTAATGTCACTTAATTGGTAATCAGATATCTTATTATCTAGTATGGAAATACTAATGTCTTCACAAAACACAAATTCAAAACAAGTCTAAATCTAAAGTACAAAACACATCTATGCTTATTGTTGGAATAATTTTACAATTAGTTATCTTGCTGATAGTTATAACATATTTGTGAACTCTGAAAGGTTTTCTTATATTTTTACATTACTGGCAACTCACATTATGTTGAGTGTCATTATTTTTATGTTTGGACATTTACTGTTTTTGATGTGTAGACATATGCGGATTAGTTATAAACCAATAGCAATTTAGTATAAGAATTGTGTTACTTGGAGGCGGCTTTTTTTTGTTTTGTTAATTTTGTTGAATATTTTCAGAAATCAAAATGGATTTTGATTCAGTGTTGAAAACAAGCTTATTTAACTCATAAAATGCCTGAAGCATATTGCATTAGTGATTTAACTCTTGCTCTGTCTTTTTCCCAGGGGGAAAAAAATGCATTTCAACTCCTATAATAGAGTTATAGAAGTTTTCCTAATTCCACATCCCCCAGAAGGAAGAGTAGAGGTTTCCACTTGGAGGAGTAGACATTCCCAAGTACAATTAATTTGTCAACTCCTTAAATTTGTGTTAAGTCAGGGCCAAGCCAAGTCTTACAACTAATGTGGGGGGAGGGGAGGCGGTAATTGCCCCAACCCCTGCTCTTTGGAAAACCATGTGTTGCTGTGACAGTAGTGACATATTGGGCAGGGCAATTGGGAGAAGGTGGTTTTGGCAGCATTGATATAATCAGCCCACAAAACTACACCAAAAAAAAAATCACCAAAGTAAAATAGGTGGGGATGTTTTCCTGGCCTTCCTTAGCACTCCCTCCTGCTGTCAATGCTGATTCCTCCCCTCCCCCCTCTTCCTGGCTCATCTTTACTTTCATTTTTACCAGATTTCATTCATGTGAAAATGTAGCACACAAGGTGATTTTTCTTCTAGGCCGGGCATTTTTCCCCTTTAAAAAAAGGCAGAGGAAGAGGCATCTAGGTGGCTCGGGGGATTGAGTCAGGCCTGGGTTCAAATTTGATCTCAGACTCTCCCTAGCCGTCATTTATGACCCCCCTTGACTAGCCCTTACCACTCTTCTGCCTTGTAACCAATACATGGTATTGATTTTAAGACGGAAAATAAGGGTTTAGATTTTTAAAAGGGAGAGGAAAAACAACACTCCGCTGGGATACCCTTTGGGCCTCGGGCCACACCTCCATACAAGAAAAGTCCCATAAGGCACAGAGAGTCTCATAAAAGCAGACACCCGCTCAATCGATCCCTCGCCAGAAGACGTCGGTCTCCCCAGGGCCCCTTCAGAAGACGCTCCCTCTCAGAAATGGGGGCTCCAAAAAAGACCGCTAGAGCCGACCTCCTACCCCCGCAGCTGACCCCCAAAGTCTGGCCGTCGGCAGGCATGGAAACGGGGGTTCTTCTCCGCGCGCCCCTACGGATTACACTGGAACCTCACTTAAAGAGAGGGAGCGTTTGTGTGCGGAGGAAGCACTTTCACCTGCTTTTTCCATCGGCCGCACCAACTTCTTTGTGGTTTTGACCTCAGAGAGGCAAGCTGCTTTTGATTTACAAGGAAGCCCTCCCGACACACGCCGCCAGGGTAAACCCTCCCGCAGGCGCACCTGGGAAGAGGCTGCCGGGATGGACGCTCCATTTCATCAGGAATCTAGAATCCTTCCTCTGTAAAACAGCGGGGGATGGGGTGGGGGTGGGGGGCTGGCATCCGCTAAAACAGATGGCTAAGGAAGAAAAGCCCGCACACCCGCCGGGCTGCCAGGCGGGAGCTTCCTTCCTCCTTCCTCTCTTTCGGGCTCCAAGGAACCGGAGCTTGAGAAAAATGGGCGGCGCCCTCGACGCTTCGCACTTGACGCGCCTTCTTACCCAGGCAAGCCTTCGGAGACAGGAGAAAAGCGGGGAGCCGGGACCCACAGCTCAGAGCCAGAGATGGGGGCAGCTTGTGCTACTGAAGAAAAACCCACAATGAATGGCAGGAGCTAGCATTCATAAAGGATTTTTTTTTCTTCTGCTAAAAAAACACCCTTACCTTCCGCCTTGCAGAAGAGTGGTAAACGCAGGGCAATTCAAGTTAAGTGACTTGCCCAAGGTCACACAGCTAGGCAGCATCTGAGGTCAAATTTGAACCCAGGACCTCCTTTTCATTCTGTCCACTGAACCACCTAGTTGCCCTCTCCATTTGGATTTTTTTTTAAATGTATTTTTAAAAACTCTTACTTTCCATCTTAGAATCAATGCTGGGTATTGGTATTGGTTCCAAGGCAGAAGAGTGGTAAGCGCTAGGAGTAAGGGTAAGTGACTTGCCCAGGGTCACACAGCCAGGAAGTGCCAGGCTGGATTTGAATGCAAGACGACCTGTCTCCAGGCTTCAATTTCTATCCATTGAGCCACCTAGCAATCAGAAGACATAAAAGAATAGCAATTAAATCTAAGATTAGATCATACTCCTCACAAAATCCAATTAAAGTTGAAAAATATTTTTATCATACTACTAAAGATATCAGGAAATGCCAACTCATGAGACATTTGATCATTCCACCTTGGATTTCTCCTATAGAGCATAAACAAGAGATTATCATAAAGATAGTTATAACATATATAAGATGGAGAAGCAGAGGATGTATAGGAAGCACTTGACAAAATCCTCCAAAATGAGACAATCCTTACCATGATATTCAGTGACTTAACTATCAAAATGGGCAGTGAAGACATGGTGGATATTTTATTTAAATAGGAATTAAGTTAAGTCAACAAGGATTTATCAACTGTGCCAGGCACTAAGCCAGGGGATAGGAATACAAAGATACAAAGAAAGGTCCAAATTGTCCCCACCTTCAAGGAATTTAATCCATAAATGACTTGGTAGACCCAAGACATGAAAAAAGTAGATGTGATACACTGTGAGAGAAGACATTATTAGATTGGGGGAAGAGGAAAGTTGTTTAAAAATACTTGACATGGGGGCAGCTGGGTAGCTCAGTGGATTGAGAGCCAGGCCTACAGGCAGGAGGTCCTGGGTTCAAATTTGGCCTCAAACACTTCCCAGCTGTGTGACCCTGGGCAAGTCACTTAACCCCTGATGCCTAATGCCTAGCCCTTACCACTCTTCTGCCTTACATAGTATTGACTCCAAGACGGAAGGTAAGGGTTTTAAAAAAAATACTTGGCATGAGAAATATCTGATTACTGATAGGTGAGCCATTTCAGAATCATTAGTCTGTATGTGATCAGATTATTGAATGTTTAGAAAATAAAGGTAAAAATTAACATCAACTAGAAAAAAAAGATAAAAAAACGAGAAAGCATTGTGCATATTATAAATAACAGGTTATAGAGTTTTGTTTTCTTATTTAATCTAGTAATTTCGTGCTGTTTAAACTTTTCATATTTAAAGTTATGAGTGTTAGCTTTACTTTTTCTCTTTTACCTCTGATATTGATTTTTCAAGTTATAATTTTTCCCTCTTCCCTCATGAACACAACAGTATCTCTTTAGTTACTTTAGCTTCTTTTTTTTGAGGTAACCTTATTATCTGTGGTTCCCTTTCCTTCACCAATGACCCCCTTTTTCTTTTAGTTATTCCATTCTCTTTGGAGTTTTGTTTAATAATCCCTATTTTTTCCTTCTTGTATTTAATTCTTCCTCTCTTTTTTTGTCCTCACTTACTCAAATAGATTTCCCCTTCTATCTAGCCCTTCAATTAGTCCTGTTCATTCAATTTTGTTTTTGAACCCCTTTCCAAAGAGGAGTTCTCTCATTCTTTCCATTCTCTCTATTCTCTTTCCATGCTCTCTAGATCTTCTTCCTCTTATTTGTTACCCCTTTAAATATATAATCTCTATTCTCTGTATTTCTCATAGAATTAAACTATCTAACCTGTCCATTTTGAGTTCCACCTTCTAGGCAGTTTCTGCTACAGCCTTTTAGATCTTTTTGGGTGAATTCCCCTCTTTCACTGTACCTCACACCTAGAACAATGCCAATACCTGCAGATGAGAAAGCAGATAGTGTCCCTTGGTAGCACTTTACCCTCAATCATGTCCCAGATTAGGAAGCTGGTCACTCATAGTTTAACAGCTTAGGTCTCTACCCCAAATGATTTTCTAGATACTGACCCCTTTCCCTCAGGCTTCCCTTAGGCCACACAGGAAAGCACTCCACAATGTCCTGTCCCATTCATTCTGTTCCTCAGTTCTCTGGCCAAGCATTTCAAAAGGCTACCAGCCTGGTGCCACTGGAGCTGGAGGTGATTTCTGTCCTTTAGAGTTTGGGTTTCAGAAGGAGAGAATGAGGGTGGGGGCGAGCTCTATTTCAAGAAATGTGCCTTTCCCTTCTCCCTTTGTTCCATAATGAAAACATTTTTGCAGCAAAGTCTGCTACCACAGGCCTGACCAAAATGTTTGCCCCATTGACCTGGAGCAAGAATCTTCATAGCCATGAAGTTGGAAGAGTGATGAATGGAGTTAGGGTTTTTTTAAAAGCCTTTGGGACAAATCACTGGATTATCAGGTAAAGCCTCACTATTGGTAGTATGATGGGGTAGTGGAAGAAGAGATACTTTGTGGACTCATAGTAGGTTTTAGCTAATTTTTTTTTAGCCTTCTTTCATTTTCTGGTCATCCTAGACTCAGGAAACTGCAAAGGATTTTTGTTTGTTTGTTTGTTTATTTTTTCTTTCAGACTCAGATTTGAAGAGATTTGAGAAATTGCAAAGTTGAAAAAATGTGTATGTCACCATTTTATGGGTCACATAACCTAGAAATGCACACTGTATAAATTAAAGCAGTTTCAGTCCTGCCTGTTTAGACAGTTTCTTGGACTCAAACATGTTAAAAATAGTTGAAGTGATTATTACTATTTCTGCAAGGTAAAGTTGAACCAAAATGGTTACCACAATAAAGTGGTACAAAGAGCTTGGAATCCATCTCAAGCAGCAGGCATTTGATGCTTTTGAAGCAAAACAACATGGAAGTCAAGGGCAACACTAGATTCATGTATGAATTTTTTTGTGAAAAATTACAGAGGCAGCCAACTGGAAGAGTATAAGTAGTAATTTTTAAGTAAATTTTTAAAAATAATTTCTTAAAAGTAAAAGTAAAGTAAAAAAGAATTTTAAGTAGCCTTTGTTAAAAAAAAAATCAACTATATCAATGCCCAAATCTTCAAGAAACATAGATATGTTTATTTGTAGGTTTATTATTGGAAAGGATAGGGAAAATAGATTAGAAAGCATTTGAGAAATTATGCAGCATTTTCAGTGAAAATAAACTATTAATGAATATTAAAAACTCAATTTCATATCACTTTTTTCATGGTGATGTCATCTGTGAATTTTAAAACTACTCCACCCTACTCAGACTATACTTTAGAAGATGTGATTTAGCTATTTCCTGATTTGTAAAAATGGAAATATTTGGTCTAACAGAATCAGGTCTTGGGAACTCTACATTGCTCCACCCTACTTAGTTTAACAAGGTCAGGAATGTCTGCACCCATACTCAAGGATTTAGTATCTAAGAAGATGGCCTTCAACAGACATGTGCAGAAACAGCTGACAGACCCCTGGGCTGTCCTAGCTAACATTGGTACAGATGAGATGCAGGAAAGTGACGTAAAACCGCCTATATAGGGCACGTCACTTCCTCTCTTCTGCCTCTTTCCACGGAGAGGCAGGTCTGACTGGCAGCGTGCTAAGCGTTCTGACATCTTGGCTGTAAAAATGGAGACTTGAATCCAGGACTTCAATCCCCAGAAGTCCTTGCTCCACTTCCCCAGAATGCTTTGTAATATCACTGAATTCTCACCTGGGCCGAGATCAAGATGGGGTATTTAACCTGATTGGAAAGGCTTCTGGGCTCTCTTATCTTCCTGTCTCCACTGGCAGGCAGACACGTCTCATGATATGAGTGAAATTGAATTGGGCCTCTTGGCCCACCTAGCACATGCCTTTCTTACTTGTATTTTTCTTAAATTCCCAACTTTTAATAAACCTCTAAAAATATCATACTCCTTGCAGAGAGAAACTAATTTCTACCTGCCTCAGTTTCCCTAAATTTTAACTGTTACATGGCGTGGTGGCAGCTATTTGTCTGGGTTTTGGCAGTGAGTTTGCCCTTGGGCTAATTCAGGTTCAGACATCTTGGCTGAGCCCTCTTGGAGTTCAGGCTGATTTCTTCCTCCTTTACTCTCCAAAACCTTACCTTCCTAGAGCCTCTAATCTTCCCCCTGGCACAAGTCAGGCTAGAGAAATCCTATACCCTTTCCTTCTCCCTTCTTCTTAATTCCTTTCCACTATATTAATTAAATCACCATAAATTTCCAGCTGACTTGGGTATTTTTTTTTAATTTGGGATATCCATGGCGACCAAATAATTAATAGAGTTTAGGTCACAATGCTAAAATTATACTTTACACATCACCATGGTTCTGAATTATAGAACTCCAACATCTCACAAGAAGATCAATTGCAATTGATCTAAAAGTCAAAGAAAAGAAACATCATAGTAAGTCACAACTTCTAAGTGCTTAAAGGCATCTCTTTAAAACTACAAGTTATAAGAGTTGGACATTATAAGTTATAAGAGTATGGACATTAGTGGAGGAAATTTTCATGCCAGCAATTCCCTCCATCAATAAAACAACAGGGTCAGACTCAAAAAGTAAAGAAATCAGGTCAGACTATCCTTTTGACACTTTTCTTAAGCTTTAAGAAAAGACTATTACTCCAGCATTTCAGATTATTAACTTTTCCAAGTAGTTTTCTGACATTGAGCAATCATCAGATGAATTCAAATTATATTCACCATTCAAAATATTTTTTGCATCTATCCATATTTACAGATTCTACCTGGTCTTCAGTAAGCCCCCTTCTACTTTTCTACACATAAGTAGACCAAAGGTTATTAATTTTTATATTTCATTAATTCTTTTGGCAGTATAGTGAGGCCTATGTATGATGTATATATAATGACTCTCTTCTCAGAATAATGTTATTAAATATAAAGAATTATAATAATAAAGAATAAAAAAGATAGGGAAATTAAATTATCTCTGTATGCATATGAAATTGAAATATTGTACAGCATTGTTCACTGACAATAAATTAAAGTTGCAAAAGTACAACTTCTTTACATTAATTTTTAATGGTGACCTCGAGGCTCTGAATCATATAATATAGATAACTAGACAGATAGACGGCTAGATGACATTTAGACGTCTAGACAGCAGCTAGACATCTAGACAGCAGCTAGACAACAGCTAGGAAGCTAGACAATCAGACAGCTATATATATGTATATATATATATATTTTTTTTTGATGGTTCAAAGAGGAAACTGACAACAGAGCCATCAATTTTATTATTTGCAATAATAGGAATGTACACTTGGAAGTAGAATGTAATCCCATAAGATTTCAAGAAAAAGACTAGGGTTCTACTTAATTGTAAACTTGTTATATCCTCTAAACAGAATATAAGTCCTTTGAAAACAAGGATTCTTTATATTTTTATTGAAATTTCTATAAAGCAAACCTAAGTAATGTTTGTTGATTGACTCTCAAATCATTACTAAGATTGCTAGAAAAGGTTTCAATGGTTTGGTTTTTTTTTAACATTTTTTCTTTATTTGTTATACTAATAGACCTTCTGTCTAGAGTGGCTTCTTGCTATTCAAATGGGAAATCTATGGGTCTTGTTTAACTATAGTACTGCTCCTTGTTAAGGTCTACCCTTGACTTCACTCAACTTGCATGGTTATGGACCAACTATGGAGATGTTTGCCATCAAGAAGACATAGAAGAGAATGGCCACCGATTTTAAGCATCTGACTTCATAGAAAATTCTTGGTTTTAACAGCAGACTTCACAATAGCTCATGTTGGGAGTGAGAAATGAGACAAAATTATGCTTTGGCTGGGGACCACAAGAAACATCAGAGAACACTCAGTGGAAGGTATTATGGTAATCTGGTACACAGTATTGTGGAATTTTGTATGAAATTTGACCATTTCAAAATACATTTTCTACTTTTAGTTTTCTATTAATAAAAATTACAGATATTGGAATTCACACAGTTTTTTCTCATGTAGTTTTCTATTTCTCCCCTTAGTAGCAAGTGTGGGAGAGATGTCAGGGAAGGAAGGAAAGGAGAAATGATGTGAATATTTTGTATTCTAAATGAAAGTAAAGCCTCATCAAAGCAAATTTTAAAAGATAATAGCATTGTGCTACAAATGTATTTTACCCAATGAATCTAGAGAAAGAAGGTAAATCAGTTTCCTTTATCTTCTGAGGCTTACTTACCTCTCATATATTTGAATAAGAATATGGTCTCTGTCCAAAAGAAAATTCAGGAGATATTGAAAGTGTGGTGTTTTATTTTGGTTGTTTTCAAATATATAAGATTATTCCTAAACATCTTATGGAAATAAAGCCAACAGCAATGTCCTTGAAATAAGTGAAGAGTAAGTCTTGGTTACAATAGCCTGGACATTTGTTTTTGAAAATGTATAACCAGTTTGCCAAACAGTAAGTATAATTTCTAACCTCATTTTCATCGCATATTGTAGGTAAAATTACAAGTAATCCAAAGGCCAATGGAAAGACTCATGTTGCCTACAAGTGGGCTATAGAACAGCAATTGGACAAGAGAAGGGGCGATCATCAGCAATTTGTCATCAAATTGTCAAAGATGTTTTGAAAAATAATATTACATAGGTGCAGCTGTTGAAAATTGACACCCTAATAAACAGTTGCTATAGTTTTAAGTTCAATCTTTTTTTAGAAAGGGTGTGAATTTACCTAAGAATCACTATAAAAAAATATTCATACAATCTTTTACCAATAATAATAACAGCAAAATTATAAAGAAGTTAATAAAATATGATCATAATATTAAACAGAGTGAAGAAAACAGAACCAAAAGAAAAAATATACATACATAGTGACATATTCAGTGTAAACAGACTATATATAAATAAAGCAGCAGCAAAATCCTGATAAATGCACAGGACAAGATGTTTAGAAGGGTCTAGATAACTTTTTTACAACCTTGTTAACATTAAAAGGCATGAATATTAATAACTTTTTAAAAAATTGATTAGGCACACATTTTAAATAAATTTTTTGAAATATTCTTTGCTAAATTAAAATATCCAATTAATTCTCTCTCACCCTCCCCTACTCCCATTAGAAAAGGCATACCTTAACAAAAAGATATATGTTTATATAAAACAATTTCTTACCTATTTCTATTTATCAGTTCATTCTCTCTAGAGGTGGACTTACACAAGTCATTCTTCAAAAAATATTTCTGTGGCTGCATATAATGTTCTCGTTGCTCTTCATTTCACTCTTCATAATTTCATGTAGGTCTTTCCACATTTTCCCAAAATTAACCTGTTCATCATTTTTAATAACTTATAACATTACTCAATCAATAAAACTTGTTCAAAAATACAGAGAGAGAAATAGATAGATAGATAGATAGATAGATAGATAGATAGATAGATAGATAGATAGATAGTGTTAGATTTAAAATAGTTTTGAGCGTTAAATAGTTGTAGATAAGAGAGTGGGAGCCATAAACTGTGATAATTAAAATGTTTGGGAGCAAGGGAAATATATAACAATTATGACCGCTGAAATATGTTTCTACTGTGTCTTGGGTTTATATAAATATAAGATGGTCGCCAGGGAATATATTCCCAATTTATGAATATGCCCAAGCCAACTGGGTTTTCTAGCGAAATTTAATTTATAATACACTGATTAATCAATAGAAAAAGAGAGAAAGTAAGAAAGGAATAAGAATGAATAAATCAGTCAGTTGGTTTTATCACTCACCCAAGATCTCTCTAGGTAAGGCTTCTCATGCCAACCTCAGGCTCCACCTTCAAGAGACCCTCCTTTCAAGAAATGTTTCCAGAGAATTCTCCTCCTGACTCCTCCTGAGTTCTCCTTCCACTGCCTCCTTCAAGATCTCTCCAGGAGCTCTCCCTCCAGGACCTCTCTCCTCTCAGACCTCCTTCAGAGCAAAATAGATAATCAGACAGATTCTCTATTGCTGAATAGTTATAATTCTGCTCTAGATATAGAGAGTATTAGCATATATACAGAAATAAATCACATAATTTGCAAGTAACTTTTGAATTTACTGTAGTTAACATACACATTTCTCTTCATATATTTTATATTTGTCTGTGTGTATGTATATATTTAGTTGTTATTATTATAGGTGGCTCAGTGATAGAGTGCCAGGCCTGGAGTCAGGAAAAGCTGAGTTCAAATCAAAACAATTTTTACATAGTGAAACATGTTTAATAAGTGATTATTAAAATAATCATAAATTATCTTTTCATTACCAAAAGACTCAAATCTTCCCCTATAATTAAAGTAACCATTTGATATCATACAAAAGTATTTTTATTGCATTCATGAATACAGACTCAATATTTCAATACAACTATGTATATGATTCACAAATCTAAGTGTCGGTGAGAAATTAAAATTTCTTCAAATACTTCAAATACAAAAAAAGGTTTCACATTGCATGCTATTGGCATACTTATATTCACAGTTTTCAAAGTAAGAAAAACAAATGTTTAATTTAATTTAATTTCTAAAACAAATGCAAATAATATAACACATTCACTAGTTCTGGTGTTTGGCCTCAGAAACTTATTAGCTGGGTGACCCTAGGCAAGTCATTTAACTTTTGTCTTAACCTAGGAAAAAAGGAAATGACAAACCATCCTACTATCTTTTCCAAGAAAACCCCACAGACAGTCCATGGGGTCATGAAGACTTGGACACAACTGAACAACAAAAACATGTCTATTTATGTGTATGTATATTTTTTGTCAACACAATGAAAAATAACTTCCTTGCCAAAATAAAGTCCTCCAGTGAAGGAAATAAAAGAATAAGAGATTAAGATCTGTTTAATGGAAATACGAAGGGGATAAGTGGAAGGAGGAGTGTGAGAAGGTAATCACTACAAAATGGAGCTGCCAAATGATTCAAAAGAAGAAAGAAGTGTCAACATTGATTGGGCATAAGGTCTTGCTAGGACAAGGCAGTAACTATGCCAATTCCTCTGTCCAGATTTAATCTGTATTTTAAGAAGCCCTTGTAGCGTATCTTTGTTTCTTAGTAATTCTCTGAAGTGTTTCCAGAACAACCTCTTATTCCAAAAATACATGAAGGTTCACTGTAATAACTGAGTGCTTACCCTGAACCTTTCATTAGCTGAGCTCAAAGCACTTTACCAACCCTGCCTCATTAAAAGTCTCATCATTACACCCAGGGATGAGAATATATTATTCCCATTTTTCAGAGGAAAAATAGAGGCCTTAAAGCACATCAAAAAGAGAAATAGGACCTAAAAATGTCTTTTCTGATTCCAAATCCAATGTTCTGGCCAGACACTCATGACCACCTCATTTTGGGTAACAATATCCATTTATTGAACATCCACTCAACTCCCCACCCTTTCTGATGAGCCTGAGTGTGAAAAGATGACTTTAATTAAACAGCTCTAATATGCATCGCTCAACACTATTATTCATAGATGTTAAATATATTCATTTTTACCCTATTTGATAAAATACATACAATTCCAGGACCATGCTTCCATGAAGAAACTCACAATCTCTGTTCGAATCAGATGAGCCTCTTTACAAGACAAATCTCTAAACTCCCAAATCAAGAACAAGATTCAACGGGAATTTCTTACTTAATCTCTTTGTGCCTCAATTTCCTTATCTCTAAAATGAAATAATACATTAACTATCATGTTGACCCAACTCACTTTTCCTACATTTACCTCTTCATTCTTGGAACCAAGACATAGCATTGATTCCAAGATGGAAAATAAGGTTAAAAAACAACTACAACGAGCTAATTATGTGCCAGGCATTGTGCTAAGAATTGGGGATCAAATACAAGTGAAAAGGAAGGCTGTCTGTTCCCTCCAGGAGCTTCCACTCTAATAAGGGAAAATAAAAGACAAAAGGGGACTGTAATAGGTGGGAGAGGTACCCACCCTTAGAGGCATGATGTTGAAGTCTGGAAAGTCAGAAGCAGAATGTGACAAGGAAATCACTTTAAAAGACTGATATATATTAATTTAAGGTCACCAAGGAATTTAGCTATGTAATTCCTTAATGAAAACTCAAGTCAGCAGTCAACCTTTTATGGAGTTTAATTACAAACAGGAGGAAGAAAGGTATTAGAGAGAGAGAGAGAGAGAGAGAGAGAGAGAGAGAGAGAGAGAGAGAAAGAGAGAGAGAGAGAGAAGGGAATAGGGCTTAATTACCCCCTCTGTTTAGGCTGGGCCAAAAGGCCCAAGCCCCTAGATAGCTGAGGCAAAGAAAGAGATCAGTCCCTATCACTCACGTGACCAAAATGGAGAAACAGTCTCAGGGGCCTCCACCTCCAGCTTCCTTCAGAGCAAGCCTCTCAGAGCACAACCTCTCAGAGCAAAACCTCTCCAACCAACCTAGTCCTCAGACCCCCACTATCTTTAAGGAAAACATCTAAGTTCCCTCCCCTCAGTTCTCACATCTACCAATCACTGTCCATGTCTTCCCTGTGCCAATGGTGGCTCTAGATTAACCCAGGACCACCCAGAGGTCTGTGGCTTTGCACATGTCTGTTGAAGATCATATTCTCAAATAATTAAATCTTGATCCTTTGCTGCAGCCCTTCCTAAATCCTGTTACCCTGAGTAGGGTGGAGATTGTATTTTCCAAGACCTGGTTCTGTCATTCCAAGTATCTCTATTGTATCAATTCTAAAATCAATCATGACTCAAAGAACTTCCTGTTCTATGCTTAAGCATAAGTCAAAGCCCTTTCCATTGTTCAGCAAAAGGTTTCTGTCCTAAAGTAGTCTTAAGTAGGGAGGAGAAGGACCCTCCCATGCCAAGGGGGGGTTCACATTCCAATAGACTATCAGTAGGAAATTTTTTCCAGTATGAAATTTCCCAATGGTGAAATTTCCAACATTTATAAGTCTAAGAAATTTTAAGGTTTACAAGAACTAGGGACAAATGAAGGTTGGCTCTCTGCTCCCTCTACCAAATAAAGGCCCCAGGAGAAACTCACCAATGGGAAAAAGCAGAAGACCAAACAGAGGGATCTTCCAGGATGAAATGTTCCAAAACACAAGAGAAATTAGGACTAATAAAAAGGCAACACTACTGTTGACAATAGGGTTTTTTATTAATTTTTTATTTTATTTTCCCAATTCTATATAATAACAATTTCAACTTACATTTTCTGAAATTATAAGATCCAAATTATCATCCTCTCTCCCTTCCCTCCCCTCTCTTAGAGAGATAAGAAATTTGACCAATGTTGTACTTGTTTGATCATGCAAAACATGCTTCCATATTGGTTAGACAATAGGTTTTTTGAGTTTTTTTAAACCCTTACCTTCTGTCTTAGAATCAATACTGTGTATTGGTTCCAAGACAGATGAACAGTAAGAACTGGACAATGGGAATTAAGTGACTTACCTAGGGTCACACAGCCAGGAAGTATCTGAGGTCAGATCTGAACCCAGGACCTCCTATCTATAGATCTGGTTCTCTATCCATCAAGCCACCTATCTGCCTCTGACAATAGGTGTTTAATAAACAGTTTGTCCCCCTTCACATAAACTCTTCTTAAAAAAGAAAGATTTTTCCCCAACAATACAAAAATCTAAATTATTTTATTAAAAATTTATTTAAAATGTATTAAGTATTATTAAAAAATATTAGATTTACCTAACATTCACCGTTCCCCAAAAGATTCCTTATCTTGGCATGGAGGTGACCTTGGATTTTCTAAGCCAAGTACATCCCTACAAAATGAAAAGACACTTGAATAGAGTCCAAGCAAGAGATGAAGCAACTGTTGTCTGAGGCCCTACTAAATACCTTCTTTGCCATGCTCCATGGCTATGACACAAGACTTTTTCTCCAAGGATACTATAACATATTACAAAATTATCCCACCTCTTCTTTGTAGGAAATACCTCATATCTCTTGGGTTACACACTTAATGCTCCAATTTCAGCAGATAATTGGTTTATATATTTATAGGCAGTATGGTGTGACTAGTAACTGACAATAGTTCCTTCTGTGGTCCACATGGCACATGGACTCAACTAGCCAGGCTGGTCCAAGAGGCCCCTGAAGGCCTTGCCTCTCCTGAATACACAAAGTCCCATGAATGATGAAAACAAAAGCAGCTTCCCACATCCTAGTAGCAGACCCAGCAGCAATAACAAATTTGAACTTCTGACAAAGAAAGTATTGGCTTTTGAGGGGAAGTACCCAGAACAAAAGAAGATTCTACTTGTCGTTTGTCAAACTATTCCCAATGAAGTTAATTAACAGCCTGGTAAAGACTAATGGGGTAGCAAGGTGACACAGTGTATAGAGTGCCAGGTCTGAAGTCAGGAAGACTCTATGTTCCTAAATTCAAATCTGGCCTCACAGCCCTGCAAGCCAGCAGCAGAGGAGACAGAATCTGCAGCTTTCAGAATTCCCAGTCCAAAGCAAAAAAAGGCTGGGAAAATGAGCAAACAGCAAAAGAAACTTCTAACCCTAGAAAATTTCTAGGGTGACAAAGACCGAAACATAGTCAATAGGGGACTGTGAGATTCAAGCAACCACGTGCAAAATGTCAAAGACAAATTAAAATTGGTCTCTAGCACTGTCAGAACTCAAAAAGGAATTCAAAAATCAAATATGACAGGTTAAAGAAAAATGGGGGGGAAAATGAAACTAATGCAAAAAGAAAACAACAACTTAAAAAGTAAAAGTGGTTAACTGGCAAAAGAGGATCAAAAATCCATTGAAGAAAATAATTTTTTTTAAACCAGAATAGACCTACTGGGAAAAAAGAGACAAAACAGTCTAATGAAGAAAACGAGTTCCATGAAAAGTAGAATGAATCAAACAGAGAAGGAGAATCAAAAGGTCATAGAAAAAAATCATTCTTTAAAAATTAGAATTGGGCAAATAGAATCTAATGACTTCATGAGGCATCGAGAAACATTAAAACAAAATAAAGAGAATGAAAAAAATAGAAGAAAATATGAAATATCTCAATGAGAAAACACCTGACCTGGAAAATAAACCCAAGAAAAGCAATTTATACCCTTCTGCCTTGGAACCAAAAGATAGAAGGGAAGGAAGGAAGGAAGGAAGGAAGGAAGGAAGGAAGGAAGGAAGGAAGGAAGGAAGGAAGGAAGGAAGGAAGGAAGGAAGGAAGGAAGGAAGGAAGGAAGGAAAACACAGACACAACTGAAACAACTGAACAACAAAAAACTAATGATGTCTCATTGATGGTAGCCTCATAGTAGATGTACTAGTTAGCACTAATAAGTTACTGGATTCTGCTCTAATCATGCTATGGTTATTATCATTTCTCATGAAGTATGAGAATAAGCTTCATGTTCTACTCCTGATTCATTTATACATCAAGAATCTTTTTATTCTCTCCCTTTCTGTGGAGAACCCTTCGACTTTTATCTCATATATATAACTAGAAACTTTCCTTAGAGTAGCTAAGGTGAGGATAAAGAGCCAAAGGATATGAGAATCAGGGAGCCTATTTTATCTGTTGAGAAACTAAATGATCCCAAAACAATGAACCTAGCATAAGCCTCATCAGCAGGGAAAAGTCAAGGATAGGTGCTGGTTGCAGGCTCCTGTGGCCTCCTGAATGGACCTAATGATCCACTTTTCAAGACTAGATTTATGACAGGGAAGTAAGGCAGGATGTTAGACAATGGCTGGAAAGGAAAATGACAGGGGTCCCTTTGCTGACTCTGGGTGCAAGACTTGTTTCATTGCCCCTACACAGATCCAGGTCACAGTCCTGGGTTATGGTCTAATCTAATACTATATTGATTCCAAGAGAGAAGAGCAGTAAAGACAAGGCAATTGGGATATAAGCAACTTCCTTGCCCAGGGTTACACAGTTCAAAGTGCCTGAGGTCAGATTTAAACCCAAGACCTCCAGGCCCAACACTATCCACTAAGCCACTTAGGTGTCCCCATATGAAGTGATTTTTGCAGATATTTCTGGACTCATTTGACCCTTGTTTTAAGTTGGCTATCCTCACTGAATTCAACTACTATCTGGTGCCTTCCATCAGGAAGAAAACAAGGTTTAACCACTATAGATTATAAATCATTATTTCCCTATAGTCTCTTTCAGCATTCTAAGCCCTGACTTAATTCTCTTTCTAGTCAAAAACCTTCTGCTGTATTTGGGTAGGCCTCAAGGAATACTAGAGTCCTTGAGAAAGAAGAGTGACCTGGAATTGGAGTAACAAAAATGTATACAAGGTAATAGAAAAGGATGGAATGAACCTCAAAAGAGGAGAGATTGCAAAGTGATAGTGGTAGAAGAAGCGGCAAGGATTTGGGAAGAAAGCAAGGAGTTGGGTATGTCTTTCCTCTTGACCAACTGTGTGGAGATTTTAAAGCAGGAGCAAGCCACATTAGAAAGTGGTGCATTTTTTTCTCAAGAGCAAGAACCACCAGAAGATGCAAAGAATGTAAAATAAATGGGTCCAAGATGAAGGGGTATTTGTCTACATTAAGGGTATAACGGTATTATCTCCTTCCATTTCAATCACTTCTAGAGCTCTAATCTCTACTCAGTAGGGATCTGTCTTCCCTGGTTCCAGTGAATTCCTTCTTCAGATTCCACTGAAAATGGAGAAGTTCTCACCTGCTCTCTTTTTTTGGATTTGCCGCAGTCAGGGTCCAGCCCCACTCGTGACTCCAGATCAGTCAAAATAAATAACAAATGGAAGACGGCTTAATCATTATGGCCATGGGACTGCTTTGCATCTGACAGCTGCTCCACCATTCCCAGGCTTGATTTTTATTTTTATACCCATTTTCTTGGCAGGCAGATTACATTACCTAACACATATATTCAAAGAGAGATAATTGGAAAAGTGATAAACTTTTTAACAAATCACCTAACATTCTATATTTTTGAATTGTGATTACAGACAGAATACAAGATAAATTATTTCATCACAGGTGGCTTCCTAGGGAGTTTGAGTTACTGAATTGTGTAATTGAGTCACTGAGGCATATTGAAGCTTAGTGTACCTATACTGTACCTGTACATATTGTATGGGCCTTTATGATTGATTTGTGTGCTGGCTTCATGAGAAAGTTTTGGTCTTGGCCTGTAGCTGCGGTTTTGCTGGGAATTATGTACCAAAGTTAACCCACAATAGTCTTTTGGGATTGGGTTTGAGGGTCTGATCTTTTGGTGATGTTTTAGAGAATTAGGGTACAGGTGTTTTGCTCTTGCATTATTTCTTTTGAGACTAGGGGGAATAATAATCATGTCAATTCATAGGTAAGGGGCATTGATGAAAGAAGTCATGCAAGGGGGATAGAGTGGTCACATCTCGCCAAGGACCACTCTGTGGTCTCCCCAGCTACCATGCATGACTCTGTCAAGGCGTTCTGGTCTGATGGCCCCCAGCATGGATTGAGGAAACCCTGAGCAAAAGATGATTCCATTCCAGGAGAGAAATGAAAGATTCCAAGAGACAATGAGAGGGACCAAGCTAAAACCAAAGGTAGCATGATGATGTAAGAAATATATTGGAATTAGAGTCAAAAAATCTGGATTCAGTTCCTAGCTTCTATATTTCATAGATGAATGACTTTGGACATCAACCTCTTTGTATCTAAGTTTCCCCATCTGTTAAAAAAAAAAAAAGAGTGAGTGGATTAAATGATCTTGAAAGTCCCTTCTAGCTCTAAATCCTATGTTACTATAAACTCAATGTTTATTATGTTTATTTAGTAGTATAGCTGGAGATTTTTGAAGATAGCAAAATGGAGCCTTCTGAACCTAAAACACAAAATCAACAACATTCCTGAATTTTTAGGGGAAGGAATAGAGAAAAGAATAGAACTGTGGGGATAGGAAAAGTAGTCCTCTAATTAAGTACCAGGCTACCTTTATTGGCAATGGCACCAGCAAATTGATACATAATCCCAAAATGTGTCAATCTTCCATGGGACCCCCCCCTTTTTTGGTGCTTTTTTCACATGAGAACCCTTACCTTCTGACCTGACTACCATCCCAGCTTTTCCATGGGTCCCTAACCCAGGAAGCCAACAATATAAAAAATTTGGCAGATATGAAGAAGAAATGAAAACTGTGGGAAAACATAAGTGGTGGTAATTATAAATATAGATGTTGAAGATAGAAAGATCTGTGTCTTTCCATAATGCTGTATTCTATTTTTACCACAACTAGATATCATACTGTAAAGTTCCGTTTTCTAACCAAGTTCCCCAAGAGTCATCCAAACTGATTCTTGTCATTTTAAATTTTTTTTATAAATGCATGGTGTCCAGAATTACACTTCCAATTCAACATTTTCCATTGCTTGGCATTAGTCCCCAGATGGAAAGAACAGAATTCTAAAGATATGAATAAAACTCAACCTTCACACATCAAATGTCTTTTTAAGATAGAATTCTTTTTGTTGAATCTTTGCCTCTGGGTACTCTATTTCAGTGGTTAACAATTTAGAATTTAAACTGTGATTTTTTTTTTGGTACCGTCCAAAATTCATACAGTCCACTTTTGCCAAACCACATTGGTTCTGGGTTTAAAGTTTCTAAATTTAAAAGGTTCTGATGGCATAATCATTCAGTAATGTGGTTTGGTCCATGCTACTGATATCACCCTCCCAAATTCCTATGTTAACCTCAGAATGGGCTTTCTGCTTTTTCTATATTGGTTCAATCTTTTTTGAAATTTGTGCTGTCTTCTTGCTCCCTATGCAAGGTTTGGCATTGTTTTGTTTTTGGTCTTTTTAATCCTTCTACAAGCTTGGAATTAAGTACAAAAAATACAGAGCTACCTACTACTGGGAGAATTCTTTTTTTTAACGTCTGATCCAGGGAGGGAGGAGGAGGCTCAGGTATCAGCAGACCAAAGGAGACCTCTTTCCCAACCTTGGCCACTTCCATCTCAGTCACCATGGCCACCAAACTGCCTGGCCGCCCTCCCCTCCCCCAAATGGCTTGTTCTCTCTCTGCTGATTGTATAACTCGCTCACGAAAATGACCCAGTTTGTTTGGCAAGATCTGATTTTTTTTTATAAACTCACCCTGCTTTTCCTGGTCACGATTCTCTCGTGGATGTTTAGAGAGTCTCGCTTAGTATTTGTTCGGCTGTGTTGCTAAGCTAAGGATTGATAGCTTTCTCACCAGCTGCTCCTTTGCAGGCTCCCTCCCTCCTCTCTCTCCAGCAGATCTGGGACACATTTGCCTTTATGCAGTGGTTTGCTAGCTCTGTAGTTATCTTCTAAATAGATTTTTTTTTTTAAATAAGACTTCTGATATAAGTTGACATTCAGGCCGACAGTTTTTTTAAAAATAGGCTAATTTGTCCTAATTAACAGGGATAAGGTGGGAGAGAGAAAAGCAGGGAGAATTTGTAAGGACTATGAATTAGAGAAGGTAATTAAAGAAATGTCCTTTTACTTTCAAGTACATCTGGTACCCAGAGCCTCATTTTGCTCTGCAAAGAGGGGATGAGAGACGCGAGCTCTCCTACATCAAAGGGCTGTTGTAAGGATCAAATGAGATAAAATAGTGTAAAGTATTATAATGGCAAAGCTTTTCTCCAAAGAAGAGATTTGAGGGTGTACCTGCGCTCATTTTTTGCAGAGCTAAGGGATTATAGATGTAGTACATTACCTAGAGCAACCCGTGGGTCAGCAAGTATTTATTAAGCACCTATGAACCTAGTATTTATGGGTAGCTAGATGGCATGGTGGATAGAGTGCTGGATCTGAAGTCAGAAAAATTCATCTTACCAAGTTCAAATCCAGCCTCAGGCATTTTATTAGCTGGGTGACCTTGAGCAAGTTACTTAACCCTATTGGCCTCAGTTTCCTTATCTGTAAAATGAGCTGGAGAAGGAAATGGCAAACCACTCCAATTTCTTTGCCACCAAAAAAAAAAACAAAACAGGGTCATAAAGTCAGACAGGACTGAAATGATTGTACAATAAAAACCAGATATTTCTATGTACTAAGTATTGTGAAAGGTAAAGATACAAATACAATGAATTAAATAATCTCTAGTAGGAATGAGTTTATATTCTAAAGGGGAGACAAAAGTATGTGTGTATATATAAAAGAAAACTTAGACATGCTACTGATGTCTATTTTAAATACATATACATTTACATGTGAATAAATATATATATATATATGTTAGCATGTATATAATAAAAAGTCTTAATACAATAGATTTAACCATAGGTGACCATGAGGGCAAGCACCAGCTTGAAAGACCAGTTATAGGGTCCATGTGCCTGAGCTGGGGCTTAGAAGAATGTCAAACCTGGTTGATGTATTTGTTAGTTTTGCTGCATGGGAGGATTTTTTTTCTTTTTTTCTTTTATTCTTGGTTACAAGGGTTGGCTCTTGGGAAAGGAGACAGAGAAGAATGAAGGATAGTGAGTGGATGGCTGATTTGACTGGAAAAAGGAACTGCCAGCAGGTCAGTCAAAACCTTTCCTAGAACTAACTGTCTTAAGCAAGTTGCCTAAGAGCAGCAATTCTCAAACTTTTTGGCCTTAGGATCCTATAGTGAATAGAGATTCATTTGATCACATTCCTTTTTTTTTTAAATAAAAAATACCAGGGAGGGAAACAATGTGATTATTGTAACCAAGGAATAATGTTCTAAATTGACTAAATAAACTTATTCAAATGGGAAAAATAAATAAATAAATAAATAAATAAATAAAGATTACCAGTTAGAAAATTTTAAAGGGAGAATTTAAGGAAATGAAAAGTGCTTTGTAAACTATGAAACAAGATTTATTAAGCACTCATGCTATGAAGAACACAATCCAGGAGCCGGGGATACCCAACGTTTAGATAAGATGCCGGCCCAACCCTTCAGAAGCTTTTAGTCCAGGAGAGGGATAAGCCATCAATTCACATAATTCTAATACATGATGAAAATGAACGCCCAGTCCTATAGCACATCACCCGGGGCCTTGATCTCCACCAAAAATAAGGAGTCACATATTAATGGGCTTTGGGATTGGTGTCATAAATGCATTAAATAGTTGAAATTCTATGAGAGAGAATGCTGGGGATCAAGAAGGGCCTCAAAGAGAAGGGGCTCTATAACCTGGGCTCTGAAGGATGTTTGATAACTTATCAGTCAAAGCAAGAGAGGAGGGGATACTGCAGTCACAAGGAGCAGCCGGAGTAAGCAAAAGTCCGAAGGCATGGAAGCACGTTGTCATACACTTGTCAGTGTGTACATGGAAGGGAAATCACATCATAGCTTCCACATGAGCCTCATTCGCACAAACCCAGATTTACCCAGATTTTAGCAAAGGATTTGCTATTCTCACAGAATAAATGAGGAGATGGGGGCTTTAGGATAGCGCTCTAAAATGATTTTAGAACTGGTTGAATTGCTGGAAATTGGTCATTGAAGAAATAATGTCATTTTTGAAGGGAAATATCCGACAGGGATTTGTGCTTATCCCTGAATTAATGTTTTTATCAATGACTTTTTAATCATTTTCTATTTTATTATTTAATATTTTTTTAATATTCTAAATCAATGACTTGAAGGCATAGCCTCAAATTTGCAGATGATACAAAGAAAGGAGGGATCATCAACATGCTAAGTGACAATCAGAAAGATTTTGACAGGCTAGAACATTGGGGTAAATCTAAAAGGAAAAGATATTGGCATTCTTTGTTTTTATATGACCATCATTTCCAAATCTCTCTCTTCCTCCTCCACATCTCGAGAAAGCCATCCCTTATAAAAAGAGGAGAAACAGAGACAAGGAGAAAGAGAGAGAAGTGGAAGCCATTCAACAAATGTAACTAATGTATCCATCAAGGCTGATGATATGTGCAATATTTTACATCCATTGTCTTCCACATCTGAAAAGAAAGGAGATAAATTTTCTCAGCTCTTCTTCAGATCCAAATTTGATCATTTTAATTACCTAGGGTTCAATTTCAGAGATCTTTGGTTATTCGGGTTGTTTCCATTTATACCGCTGTAGTCATAGTATATATTGTTTTCCTGGCTCTTACTTCATTCTGCATCAATTCACATAAGTCTTCTCCGGCTTCTTTTATATTCTTCATATTTATTATTTCTTCTGGCTCAGCAATATTCCATTACATTCACATCCCACAGTTTTTCTGGCCTTTCTAGTCCTAATTTCTGGTCCTTTACTTAAAAAAAAAGTATTGACATAAATATTGTCATACATTGAGTACTTTTATTTCTATTTTTGACCTCCTAGGATGATATTTCTGATGGTAGTATCTCTGAATCAAAGAGAATGGACATTTTAGTCACTCCTTAGTATAATTCCAAATTGCTTTCCAGAATCATTTGACCAATTCAGAGCTTCATCAGCGGCGATAAAGAAGCTGCTAGATGGCAGAGTGGAGGGAGCACCAGGCCTGGAATCAAATCTGCACATTTCCTAGCTGTGTGACCCTGGCAGGTCACTTAACTCTGACTACCAGCCGTTACTGCTCTTCTATCCTAAGAGTTAAAACTAAGATAGAAGGTAAAGATTAAAAACAAAATAAAACACTGTGGGTTTTTAAATTAATAACCATTAACTAAATATATTTTATAAAGTTTTATTAATAATAACTAAAACAAAAGAACTGCCTGATTCCAGCCCAGTCACAGGTCTAAGAGAGAAAAGAGGAGTTCCAGCCACTTAAATACAATCATGCAAAATGTGGGGATGTAGGAAAATGAAATTTTGAGAAATACTAAGGGACTTCTGGGGGATAAAGTCCAAAGGCTCAAAATCTCCATTTATACAACACAATGGGTTAAGTATGCCTACTTTCCATACAACCCCTCTGACATTGACTATTCCCATCTTTTATAATCTTTGTCAATTTGCTAAAACCTCAGGATTGCTTGGTTTGCATTTCTCTTTTATTAATGCTTAAAAACTGTCATAGGTTTGACAGTTTGCAAAAGTAAAAATGTAACAGATAAATGACAAGCCTTTACTAAGTACCTACTACAAACCAGGCACTGTTAAGTATTTTACAAATAGTATCTCATTTTAACCTCATAGCTACCCTAGGAGATAGATACTATTCTTATCCCCATTGTACAGATGAGGAAACTGAGGCAAACAGAGGGTAAATGACTTGCCAAGGGGTCATAGAGCTAGTAAGTATTTGATGTCAACTTTTTTTTTGAGTACAATGATTCTTTTTTATTTTTATTTTTTGAAAATTTTATTTAATTAGTTAATTTAGAATATTTTTCCTTAGCTACAAGAATCATGTTCTTTTTCTCCCCTTCCCCTACCCCCTCCCGTAGCTGATGCACAATTTCACTGGGTTTTACATGTATCCTTGATCAAGATCTATTTCCATATTATTGATGTTTGCACCACGGTGATCATTTAGAGTCTAAATCCCCAATCATACCCCGATCAACCCATGTGATCAAGCAGTTATTTTTCTTCTGTTTCTACTCCCACAGTTCTTTCTTTAGATGTGGATAGCATTCTTCCTCCTAAGTTCCTCAGTGTTGTCCTGGATCATTGCATTGCTGCTAGTGGAGAAGTCCATTACAGTAAATTGTGCCAAAATGTTCTTCTGGTTCTGCTCCTCTCACTCTGCATCAGTTCCTGGAGTTTGTTCCAGTTCACATGGAATTCCTCCAGTTCATTATTCCTTTTAGCATAATAGCATTCCATCGTGAGGTCAATTTTTATTTTTAATTCAGGTCTCCCCAACTCCAGGCTCACCACTCTATCACCCTGAAATGACTGAAATAGGAATAAAGTCTTATACCGGGTCAAAAAATCAACTTTACAAATACAAAATGGCCAAGGCATGGCTAGGCCCCAGGTCTTCTGAAAAAGGGTTGAAGGATTTAGTGGACTGCAAACTCATTACAAATGAACAGTGTGGTATGGCAGGCAATGAAAGCTAATGTGATTTTATGCTATGGTAAGAAGCAGAAGGGATTAGTGGATATGGAGTCCAGACTTCCATCCTGTCTGTAGTCTATAACCCTAGTTCCGAGGCTCCGACTTCTGGTCCTTCAGGGATTGCCCGGGTCCTCTGAAGCTGGGATGGAAAAACAAGAGAGACCAGAAACAACCCTTCCCAAGTCCATTTCTCAGAGTGGGAAAAAGAAGGAGCAGGACAAGTCAAGTCCTTCCCTTCTCACCAGGTCACATCCTGGTATCTTGGCTGCAGATGAACTAAGACCTTCCCCTTCACAAGCAGCAAATGGATGCCTCTGAAATGAGCTCCACGGAAAGATGGCGGGAAAGAGTCAAAAAGAGAAAAATCATCCCTGTCTCACAAGTTTTAAAGACAGGCACCCAATCAAAACAGGTCAAACCACCCCTCCCCCCATTTGATAAGGGACAAAGGGACCTTTTTTTTAGGGAGTCCAATGGGCCTGCACAGAGAAGCTGCATTACATGGCATTGTGTTCAGTGCTGTGAGCCACATTTTAGGAAGAGCATGGATAAGATCCAAGGGATGTGAAGGGCCTAGACTTAGGAAGATTGGCTGAAGGAACTTTTCATTTGGAAAAAAAAATCTAGAAGGTGTATAATTACCCTCTTCAAGTACAGGAAAGGCTTTGTGTTTCACAGAGGTAGAATTTGAAAAAAAGGCAAATTTAGAACTGATCTCAGAAAAAAACTAGGTAACAGCCAGAGCTACTCAAAATGAAGGAAAGAAGGAAATAAGCATTAATTAATCTCCTACTGTATGTCAGGCACTATGATAAGCACTTTACAAATATCTCATTTGATCCTGATAACAACACAGTGGGGTCAGGTGGCAGGTGCTATCATTTTCCTTATTTTATGGATGAGGAAACAGACAGACAAGAGTGGTTAGGGTCATGTAGTTAGTGTCTGAGGCTGGCTTTGAACGTGAGTCTTCCTGCCTCTAGGTCGTTGAAATTAGTAGGACCTTTAGTGAGATCTTTTAAGTGAAAGCTAAATGATTACTTTTGGGTATGATTTAGAGATTCTAGTTCATTACGCAGATTGGATTAGATAACCCCAGAGTAATCTTCCAAATCCTATAGCTCCACTATGACTATGTGTCAATTCTTCCTGACCCCATTTAGGGTTTTCTTGGCAAAGACACTGGAGTACTTGACTATTTCCTTCTCCAGCTCATTTTACAGATGAGAAAACTGAGGCAAGCAGTGATTACCCAGAGTCACACCACAAGTAAGTGTCTGAGGTCAAATTTGAACTCTGTGCCTCCTAGCTCCACCATGCATTTCTCTTTTTTTTTTTTAATTTTAAACATTATTTCATTTGGTCATTTCCAAACATTATTCACTGGAAACAAAGATCATTTTCTTTTCCTCCCCGCCTCCACTCCCACCACCTTTCCCTCTCCCATAGCTGACGCATGATTCCATTGGTTATCACATGTGTTCTTGACTCAAACCCATTTCCCTGTTGTTAGTATTTGCATTAGAGTGTTCATTTAGAGTCTCTCCTCAGTCATATCCCCTCAACCCCTGTAGTCAAGCAGTTGCTTTTCATCAGTGTTTTTACTCCCACAGTTTATCCTCTGCTTGTGGATAGTATTTTTTAGATCCCTGCAGATTGTTCAGGGAAATTGCATTGACACTAATGGAGAAGTCCATCACCTTCAATTGTACCACAATGTATCAGTCTCTGTGTACAATGTTCTCCTGGTTCTGCTCCTTTCTCTCTGCATCACTTCCTGGAGGTTTTCCAGTCTCCATGGAATTCCTCCACTTTATTATTCCTTTTAGCACAATAGTATTCCATCACCAACATATACCACAATTTGTTCAGCCATTCCCCAATTGAAGAGCATCCCCTCGTTTTCCAATTTTTGGCCACCACAAAGAGTGCAGCTATGAATATTCTTGTACAAGTCTTTTTCCTTATTATCTCTTTGGGGTACAAAACCAGCAGTGCTATAGCTGGATCAAAGGGCAGACAGTCTTTTATCACCCTTTGGGCATAGTTCCAAATTGCCCTCCAGAATGGTTGGATCAGTTCACAACTCCACCAGCAATGAATTAGTGTCCCTACTTTTCCGCATCCCCTCCAGCATTCATTACTTTCCATAGCTGTCATGTTAGCCAATCTGCTAGGTGTGAGGTGATACCTCAGAGTTGTTTTGATTTGCATCTCTCTGATTATAAGGGATGTAGAGCACTTTTTCATGTGCTTATTAATAGTTTTGATTTCTTTGGCTGAGAATTGCCTGTTCATGTCCCTTGCCCATTTATCAATTCGAGAATGGCTTGATTTTTTGTACAATTGATTTAGTTCTTTGTAAATTTGAGTAATTAAACCTTTGTCAGAGGTTTTTATGAAGATTGTTTTCCAATTTGTTGCTTCCCTTCTGATTTTGGTTACATTGGTTTTGTTTGTACAAAAACTTTCTAATTTGATGTATTCCAGATTATTTATTTTGCATTTTGTAACTCTTTCTAATTCTTGCTTGGTTTTGAAGTCTTTCCCTTCCCAAAGGTCTGACATGTATGCTATTCGGTGTTCGCCTAATTTTCTTATAGTTTCCTTCTTTATGTTCAAGTCATTCACCCATTTTGAATTTATCTTGGTGTAGGGTGTGAGGTGTTGATCTAAACCTAATCTTTCCCACACTGTCCTCCAATTTTCCCAGCAGTTTTTATGAAATAATGGATTTTTGTCCAAAAGCTGGGATCTTTGGGTTTGTCATATACTGTCTTGCTGAGGTCGCTTGCCCCCAGTCTATTCCACTGATCCTCCTTTCTGTCTCTTAGCCAGTACCAAATTGTTTTGATGACCACTGCTTTATAATATAGTCTGAGATCTGGGACTGCAAGGCCCCCTTCCTTTGTATTTTTTTTTCATTATTTCCCTGGATATCCTTGATCTTTTGTTCTTCCAAATGAACTTTGTTATGTTTTTTTCTAAATCATTAAAAAAAATTTTTGGAAGTTCCATGGGTATGGCACTGAATAGATAGATGAGTTTGGGTAGGATGGTCATTTTTATTATATTGGCTTGTCCTACCCATGAGCAGTTAATGTTCTTCCAATTGTTCAAGTCTAGTTTTAGTTGTGTGGAAAGTTTTTTGTAGTTGTGTTCATATAGTTCCTGTGTTTGTCTCGGGAGATAGATTCCTAAGTATTTTATTTTGTCTAAGGTAATTTTGAATGGGATTTCTCTTTCTAGTTCTTGCTGCTGAGCTGGAATTATATAGAAATGCTGATGACTTATGTGGGTTTATTTTGTATCCTGCAACTTTGCTAAAGTTGTTGATTATTTCGATTTAGCTTTTTGGTTGAATCTCTAGGATTCTTTAAGTAGACCATCATGTCATCTGCAAAGAGCGATAATTTGGTCTCCTCCTTGCCTATTTTAATGCCTTCAATTTCTTTTTCTTCTCTAATTGCTACTGCTAGAGTTTCTAATACAATGTCAAATAATAGAGGTGATAATGGGCATCCTTGTTTCACTCCTGATCTTAATGGGAATTGATTTAGTTTATCCCCATTGCAGATGATATTAGTTGATGGTTTTAGATATATACTGTTTATTATTTTTAGGAATGACCCTTCTATTCCTATGCTTTCTAGTGTTTTTAGTAGGAATGGGTGTTGTATTTTACCAAAGGCTTTTTCTGCGTCTATTGAGATAATCATGTGGTTCTTGTTGGTTTGCTTGTTGATGTGGTCAATTATGTGGATAGTTTTCCTAATGTTGAACCAGCCCTGCATCCCTGGTATAAATCCTACTTGATCATGGTGGATGACCCTTCTGATCACTTGCTGGAGTCTTTTTGCTAGTATCCTATTTAAGATTTTTGCATCTATATTCATTAGGGAGATGGGTCTATAATTTTCTTTCTCTGTTTTTGGCCTGCCTGGCTTTGGAATTAGTACCATGTTTGTGTCATAAAAGGAGTTTGGTAGAACTCCCTCTTTGCTTATTATGTCAAATAGCTTGTATAGTATTGGAGTTAGCTGTTCTTTGAATGTTTGATAGAATTCAATGGTGAATCCATCAGGCCCTGGGGATTTTTTCTTAGGAAGTCTTTGATGGCCTATTGGATTTCTTTTTCTGATATGGGATTATTTAAGAAATCTATTTCTTCTTCTGTTAGTCTAGGCAATTTATATTTTTGTAAATATTCATCCATATCACCTAGGTTGGTATATTTATTGCCATATAGTTGGGCAAAGTAGTTTTTAATGATTGCCTTAATTTCCTCTTCATTGGAGGTGCTGTCCCCCTTTTCATCCTTGATGCTGTTAATTTGCCTTTCTTCATTCCTTTTTTTAATTAGATTGACCAGTACTTTGTCTATTTTGTCTGTTTTTTCAAAGTACCAGCTTCTAGTCTTGTTTATTAGCTCAATAGTTCTGTCACTTTCGATTTTATTAATTTCTCCCTTAATTTTTAGGATCTCTAGTTTGGTTTTCTTCTGGGGGGGGGTTAATTTGTTCGTTCTCAAGTTTTTTGATTTGCATTTCCAATTCCTTGATCTCTGTCCTCCCTAATTTGTTAATATATGCACTGAGGGATATGAATTTTCCTCTAAGTACTGCCTTGGCTGCATCCTATAAGGTTTGAAAGGATGTCTCGCCATTGTCATTTTCTTCAACGAAATTATTGTTTCTATGATTTCTTCTCTAACTATCCAATTTTGGAGTATCATATTATTTAATTTCCAATTAATTTTTGATTTGACTCTCCATGTACCCTTACTGATCAATATTTTTGTTGCCTTGTGATCTGAAAAGGCTGCATTTATTATTTCTGCTTTTCTGCATTTGAGTACCATGTTTCTGTGACCTAGTGTATGATCTATTTTTGTGAATGTGCCATGTGGTGCTGAAAAGAAGTTGTATTCCTTTTTGTCCCTATTTATTTTTCTCCATATGTCTATTAACTCTGATTTTTCTAAGATTTCATTCACCTCTTTTACCTCTTTCTTGTTTATTTTTTGGTTTGATTTATCTAAATTTGATAGTGGTTGGTTCAAGTCTCCCACTAATATCGTTTTACTGTCTATTTCCTCCTTCAATTTTCCTAGTTTCTCTATTAAAAATTTGGATGCTATACCATTTGGTGCATACATGTTGATTAGTGATATTTCCTCATTGTCTATACTCCCTTTTAACAGAATATATTTACCTTCCCTATCCCTTTTGATCAGGTCTATTTTTGCTTTGGCTTTGTCAGATATCATGATTGCAACTCCTGCCTTCTAACAGTTGAGGCCCAAAAGGTCTTACTCCAACCTTTAATTCTAACCTTGTGAATGTCAACCCGCCTCATATGTGTTTCTTGAAGACAACAAATGGTAGGATTTTGGGTTCTAATCCAATCTGGTATTTGTCTACGTTTTATGGGTGAGTTCATCCCATTCACGTTCAAAGTTATGATTGTCATTTGTGGATTCACTGGCATTTTGATATCTTCCCCTAGTTCTGACCTTTCTTCTTTAGCTATCTCCTTTTGAACCAGTGATTTTACTTTAGGTCAGTCCCCCTAGTCCCCTCCCTTGAGATGCTTCCCTTTCTAGCCCCTCCCTTTTTATGCTCCCCTCCCCTCCCCCCTCTCCTTCCCTCCCTTTTTATACTCCCTTCCCCCCCCCTCCTTAATTTTCCTTTCTTTCTTGCCCTAATAGATAAGATAGAATTCAGGATCCCACTGGATCTAGATGTTCTTCCCTCTCAGATTTGATTTAACCGAGAGTAAAGTTTAAGTAATTCCACTTCACACTCTCTTCCTCTCCTTCTCATATGAGAGTTCTTCCCCTCCCCTTCCCATGTGTATCTTTATATGGGAAAGATTATTCTATTAAGTCCCCCCCTATTTCTTGAAGTAAATCTTAGTGTTATAGATGGTTCCCCCCTCCCTTTTCCTTTCTTTGCCCCCACTTTCCCCAAATCTTCTTAATGCCCCAATCTTTCCCTATGCATGTTTCTTCTAACTACTCTTATGATGCATACAATTTTTGAGAGTTACACAATACATTTTCCCCACATATTAATATATATAATTTGATGTAAACGTAGTCCTTATAGAAGAGAGTTTGACTTAAAGAAAAAGATAAGATTTATCTCCTTTTCCCTTTCTTTCATATTTACCTTTTCATGTTTCTCTTGCTTTCTGTGCTTGGATATCAAATTTTCCACTAAGTTCTGGTCTTTTCTTAGCAAATGCTTGGAAATCTTCTATTTTGTTGAATGCCCATACTTTCCCCTGGAAGTATATAGTCAGTTTTGCGGGGTAGTTGATTCTTGGTTGGAGACCCACCTCTCTTGCCTTTCTAAATATTGTGTTCCATGCTTTGCAGTCTCTTAGTGTGTTAGCCGCTAAGTCGTGTGTGATCCTTATGGGAGCCCCCTTATATCTGAAGCTCCTCTTCTTGGCTTCTTGTAGATTTTCTCCTTTTCTTGGAAGCTCTTGAATTTGGCAATTACATTCCTAGGGGTTGTCTTTTGGGGATTTAGTATAGAAGGTGTTCTATGAACCCTTTCTATTTCTATTTTGCCCCCTTGCTTCAGAACGTGTGGGCAATTTTCTTTTATAATCTCCTGTAGAATAATAACGAGTTTATTGTTTATCTCTGGTTTTTCTGGGAGACCGATAATTCGGAGGTTGTCTCTTCTCCCTCTGTTTTCCATGTCTGTGACCTTCTCAGTGAGATATTTTATGTTTTCTTCTAATTCATTAATTTTGGGGGTTTGCTTTATTGATTCTTGCTGTTTTATGATCTCACTTTCTTCGAGTTGCTTAATTCTGGTCGTTAGGGACTGGTTTTGCTTTTCAGCTTTGTCTGCCCTTCTATTGGATGCTTTGAGCTCTTTTTCCAATTGAGCAGTCTTATCTGTCAGACTGCTGATCTCTTTCTCCCATTTTTCTTTCCAGGTTTCCATCTTTTGGATAAGTTCCAGTTTGAGATCTTCCAGAGCTTGTTGATAGTTTCCATTTTGGGAGGCATGTTCTGATTTTTTTTTGGATTTCCTCCTCATTCTCCTCTTTTCCTTGGGTACTTCCACCATAAAAGTTTTCAATAGTCACCTTTTTCCCTTTCTTCCTGGAGGCTTGATTTTGGGCCATGTGAGCCATCCCTTTTGGGTAAGGGAATCCTAATCTCTGAGGAACTGAAGTCAAATGCCAGTCAAAGCATCCCTAAAGCATATGGTGGGCAGGGCATGACTATAGCACATTATAAGTGAGGAATAGTGCAGTAGAAGTGATGGAAGGAGTACCACCAAGAAAATGTAACCATAGAAAAATGATGGGCAATTCTTGTGGTAAACAACTAATCATTGAGAATGCTCTTCTTTAGTCCCACAATGTAAAGATTGCTTCAGACCTGCAGTCAGGGCATCTAGGACTCAAATCCCATCTCAGATACTTATTAGCTGTGTGACTGGGCAAATTACTGAACTCCTCTGGCTTTCTGTTTCTTCACCTATAAAATGAAGGGACCAGACTCCATGACCTCTATGTTTGCATCTGGCTTTAAATCTAGGAGCCTGTGAATATAAGGAGTCACATATAGTAGGAGGCTCTTGAAGGGTTAATTCATGGGAGTTGAGACAAGAGTTGAACCAGATGGGCAGGAGCTGATTGATTATAATCTACATTATTGGAAGGCATATATCCACATTGATGAGCCCACAGATCTTGTGGGTTTTTAGTCAATTCTTAATAATTTTTAATCAGCAACCATTTATTATCAATGTGTGCCAGGCACTGGGAGTACAAAGAAAGGGAAAAAAAAAAAGATTTCAAAATATCATTCTCCCCGCTCCCCTAGGAAGTGGGCTATTTCTTATAACAAAAACTTTTTTAAAAAAGAAAGGGAAGCAATTCAACAAAACCAACCAACCCATATATTTTAACTAAATCTTCTTAAGTACCATTGCCAATTCCTCCCAGAGTACTCCAGGTATTGGAGTGTTAAGAATCTAAAAGTGATGGTTTTGTTACAGTCATTGGTGAGACTAGGTTACCGTTCCAAAGAACTGTTCTATTGTTTCATCCATAAATCCTTAAAGGCAGATAGGAAGAACAGTGGATGGAGCGCTAGACTTGGGGTCAAGACAAGCTCAAATCTTGCCCTAAACACTAATTATTTAATTCTAGGTAAGAAGGAAAGTTATTTAACCTCTCAGTCACAGTTTCCTCATTTGTAAAATGGGGATAAATAATAGCACCTACCTCACAGAGTTGTGAGAATTAAATGAGTTAACAGAAAAAGTACTTTGAAAACATTCAAGCATTATAATAAATGCTCTATTATTATCATGATGAGTTACCCTCCTCCATAATATTTTATAAATGCACTCTGTAAACCGCCAAAATGTGGTTGCCAAGACTGTGAATGTTAAAAACTGTAAATGCCAAACTCTGTAAAGGTTTTGGCCAAACTGTAAAGGATAGTTTTTAGTGTCTTGACTTAAAATCAAAAATAAGTGGTTGCCATGGGAAATTCCCAAATATGAAAATACCCAAGTAAACTGGGATTTATGGAGATTTTTAATTAATATAAATGAAGGAATTAAGGGAAGGAGAGAGAGAAAGAGAGAGAGAGATTGAGAGAGAGAGAGAGAGAGAGAGAGAATAGCCAAGTAGTAGAAAAGGGCCTAGGCCAGATGGCGTAGGCCTGAGCCTAAGGGAGAGCAAGTCAGTCTTTATCACTCACCACAAGATCATCTCCAAGCAAGCTCCAGTCCTCACTTCAACTCCAAACTCCAACTACTCCGAACTCCAACTAAATCCAACTACTCAATTTCGAACTCCCCTTCCTTTTAAAGAAATTTTCTCTTGTGTCATCTCCCCTAAATTTTCATATCTACCAATCACAGCAGACACTTTTTCCCAGTACTGCCCATTCTTAGTTCTCATATTCTTTTGTTCTCACTTTCTCTGGTTAGATAAAATCCTCTGAGCACTTCACACCTCTTTTGTTAAGCTTGCCTTTTGTAAGTTGCTTGACCTTTTAGTGATTAATTTAATCTTTATAGGTACTTAGCATCCTTTTGTATTAGATCTAAAAAATAGTCCTAGCTTAAGGTTCTAGCTTTACTATAAGGTATGAGTTAGGGACTTTTCATTGTTCAATGAGGAATTTGCAATTTTATCTTCCCCTAAGGCACTGTCTGAGTAGGGTGGAGTAATTTTAAAATTTCTCAAGACATTCTTGATCAAGTATCTCCATTGTTACAATAAGGGACTAGCTAAACCAAATCTTCTAAGGTACAGTCTGAGTGGTTTTTAAGATTCACAACTCTAAATAGGCATTAACACCTGCACTCATCTTACCTTTCAATAATTTCCTGAACTTATCTAGCCATTCTGAAGGGCAATTTAGAACTATGACCAAAGGACTATAAAGCTTTTATATACCTTTGATCTGCTAATACCACTACTGGGCCTGTATCCCAAAGAGATAATTAAAAAGGGTAAAGGACTTACTTGTACAAAAATATTTAGAGTAGCTCTTTTTGTACTGGAAAAGAATTGGAAATTATGGGGATATTCATCAATTAGGGAATGGCTGAACAAACTGTGATACGTGGTGGTGAAGGAATACTATTGTGCTATAAGAAATGATAAGTAAGATGATTTCAGAAAAAGCTGGAAAGATCTGCAGGAACTGATGTAGAGAGAAATAACCAGAACTGGAAGAACATTGTACACAGCAACAGCAATATTGGATGATGATTATCTGTGAAAACTTGGCTACTCTCAGCAATGCAATGATCTGGGACAATCCTGAAAGACATATGATGGGGAATGCTATCCACCTTGTTGACTGGGAAAAAAACACAGAACTATTAAATAGTCAAAATCACTCTTTAATTAAGGTGAAAGGGGTTCAATGCAATAGTAGGCCTCGACACAGAGCTATGCAATACACGGCTGCATAGAATCCAAGGATTGAACTCTGGCCACTCGGGACACTGACCCCTGAGAGTGCCACCTTGCTAGATGTGGACTCCAAGAAACATTCACGTGACCGATCTGAAGGAAAGCTGTCTGTGGGCCTCCTCCCTGCTCAAGCTCCTAGCACAAACTGCTGCCTAGACCTATCCACAGGAAGTGAGCAAATTCCAGAGTCTCTTCCCTACCTCACTCCTGTGCCTCACAAGTGCCAATGGTGGCTCAAGCTTGGCTTAGGACAGCCCAGGTAGGCAGTTAGTTATTTCTGATTTGTCATTGACTAGCACATGCCCGTGTAGTGTGGGTGTGCACAAATTTGGGTGCTAGACCAAGCAAGATGGAGATTTAAAAATTCACAATGTAAAAGTCATTCAGAAAAAGTTGTTATGTTGTTGAGAAGAACTTATTCTAGAATTTGAAATTGGGAATCCTTCAAATCAGATTTGTTTAATGTATGTGCTGTCAGAATTGTAATGTATGTGCTGTCAGAATTAGCAGCAAGAACTCATGTGACACACAAGAAGTTTTTAAAGTGGTTAATCTGTGCATGGGATTTAATAATTGAGTATTTTTCAAAGGATGGAATTTTTAAATGGTGTCTTTGATCAAGGTTATATGAATTGTTTTTAAATGTGAAAAATGCATAGGAAGGGGGGAAGCTGGGTAGCTCAGTGGATTGAGAGCCAGGCCTAGAGATGGGAGGTCCTAGGTTCAAATCTGGCCTCAGATACTTCCCAGCTGTGTGACCCTGGGCAAGTCACTTGACCCCCATTGCCTAGCCCTTACCACTCTTCTGCCTTGGAGCCAATACACAGTATTGACTCCAAGACAGAAGGTAAGGGTTTAAAAAAAAATGCATAGGAAGGACTTTGTGATCTAGAGATGAACATGTATTCAGATACCAAATGCTGGAAATTAGTAATGGAGTGAATACAAATTATGTGTGCATTTGTATTTTGGAGAGAATTAAGTTTTACACCTAAATAAGTTAGGAGTATAAGAAATAAGAGTAATGAATAGAGGTACTAACGGATATTATGAATTCTAGTATGAAATAGATATAACAAATTATAAATTGGAATAATGTTGATGGACTTTAATTAGGAATGTAACAATGAGCTAGAAAGAAACTAAACTGGAGGTTCTATTCTACTTTAGACAGGTTTGAGAGAAGTACAGGTAAATGCTTTGCACTTCAGCTTGGTTACACTGAAACATTGCTAAAGGACTTAATCAGAGTTATTTGGAAGTGTGGAGTTCAAACTGAAATCCACTGAGAGTAAATTATTATGAAAAGGTTTTGATACATTCAAACTTTTAAATTATAGTAAGCTCACTGGTTAAAAAAGGATGGGACAAGGTTGCTAAGTAATAAAATCTAAATCAAGCCAAGCAGCCTTAGGATAAATTTCTAAGAAGCTATTAACCCCTTCCTTGTACACAGGAAGGAGAAAGAAGTGCTTATAATTGTTCCACACTGATACTTAGGGACTGAAATAGGGATCTAAAGAAGTTGACAATCACTGTGTGATAGAACTTAAAGATGAGTATATTTTAATTGTATATTTTGGAGGTTTTAAGGTGCTCAAGCAAGCAAATATTTCCAGCCCTGTCTGACCAAAAAGCTTGTTTGAAGCTGTGGAATCTTAATGCAAACATTCCAGGTCCAGAGTGATAAAATGAGTTGAGTGATGTGTAATTGATAAGTCACCTCACACGAGTTTGGGAATTTGTTGGCTGATATTTTGACTACATTTTTATCTGTATAAGGATATATGTTGCAAACAGTAGCCAAAGAGTGCGTAGGATGTTAAAAATGGCATATATGTGAAGAATGTTTGCTCAGAATTTTATGATTGTTATGTGAGTTGATGCTAAAATATGTGTTTTAAGTATTGTTTGGATGTGAACAAAAGCTCATTGTAAACCTGTGCCATAGATTTTGTTCAATAATCAGTGGTTACCTCAGTTTACCAATTAGTACTATTAGCTGAAATTTATAATGGATGAGCCCTATGCTAAAGATAGTGTTTCAATGATGTAATCCTTTAAATCAGAATTTGTTTGGGTTACCAATTTGTTTGATATGAGTTAGTCAGAGAGGGTGGGATGGTGTGTTGAATTTGAATTTGGAGGGAAGGGACTTTGATCTAAAGTCCATAGAGCTAACTTAGTGTGTGGGTTTGTGAAGGAGGAATGGAAGTTGTGTTCTGCTTTCTAAGCAAAGGGGTTTTGAAGGAAGAAAGAGAGAGAGAGAGAGAGAGAGAGAGAGAGAGAGAGAGAGAGAGAGAGAGAGAGAGAGAGAGAGAGAGGAGAAGGTGAAAGAAAATGGATGGATGTTCTGCCCTTATAACTGGATCCCTGACCTAGGGATAATCGCTAAAATTAATGTATGTGTTGTGGGAAAATCACACATGATTCTTTAATTTCTCTGGACAGTTGCCCTGGAGTGATTTCTGTATGGCCTGGTCTTAGTCTTTCTGAGGGCCTAGGTCCAAGAGATGATACAGCTCTGATTTATATTACTATGGAGCTACTCAATTCAGCACTCATGTTCTTATTCCAGGCTTTGTGACTAAAGTGTGATGTGTAAACTATTGACAAAATACCTAAGAATAATTGAGTGATCAGTCTTGTAGAGATATAAAAGGCTTGTTTGGGGGAATGGAGATTTGTTTCTGGATTGCTGATAAGCAGAATTTCTCTCAGCTAAAATGGGTGAGACTTGTCTTTTACTACAAACAAAGGCTTCTGGAATTTAATGGTGACAAAGTACACCAAGGACAGTGAATGTCCTGGAATGGTTACAGGGGCTCACCTCAGAATAGGACCTTTTTCTGAACATCTAGGCTGTTGATTACCTGCCTGTGAAGCCACTCACTGGGTCCTTTGGGACCTGAGGACATATTTCCCTTGGTAATAATATCCCATGATCAGCATATAATGCAAATTGTGATATTAAAGTTTCCATTTCCTCAAACAACCCTAATAATTTAAAATTCTCAAATTGTTAGGAGCATACTTTGAAAAGTAGGTGAAGTTTACTCATAGATGGCTTGTATTTGCAGCCTTAATTTACCACAGTTGAGGTTTGGATCTTGAGCTTGGAAATATATAGCTCAAAGCTTTCTTAAATTTCCCCCAGTATCTGGGGTAAAGCAATACATCTGTTAAATATTGTTACTCCAGTGTTTATAGATGTTATAATTAATGTTTACTATGCAAAAGGGTATTCTTTAAAAGAAACATCACATACCAGCTCTTCAAACAACTCAGGAATCTGATTTCCTAAAGGGATCTATTCTTGACAGAAGATGATTTCTGAAGATGAAGTCTGTTGGCTAAGATACCCAAATGCAAATGTGTGATGCCAATTACTGTTGTACTAATGTTCTGTTTCTATCTGGTGTTCTAGTTTTTGCCCCGGTGCTGGTTTCTACTCTTCTATCTTAGGGGCTGACTCTCCTTCTTGTGACCTGTCTGCCAATCGGGGGGAAACAATGGCTGAACACCCTTCAGATCTCCAAGCAGGTCTCCACCGACCTGGGAACCCAGCATTCACTGAGGACATGCCCCTAAAGACCCTGTGTCTGCAGCCTTTCCCTCCCTGTTCAAGTTTTGGCTACTTCCCTGTGGGATATGTCTTTGTATACATTTGTCACGTTGGCAACTGTTCCAGCCTGAAAGCCCTGGACATTGCCTATAGCCAATGCCTCTCTCCTGACCATAGGCAGGGACAGCTCTACACCCCTTCTCAGCTCTGAAGAAGCTACAGAAGACTTGGATCTTCACCCTTTTTCCCTTAGATACTTGGAGAAGGGAGGGGGCACTGAACCAGGAGGGGTTCCTCACTGCTAGTACAAAGATATCCGGAACGGGCCTGAGATTCTGACCCTCCTGAAGGCTGTATGGTTCCCCTATGGAAGGCTGGGCCTGCCAGATGGCAGGACTCACCAGAAGCAGTGGGGAGACAGCTAGCAAAAAGAAGACATGACACCACACATAGGAGAGGCACAAACCTGAGTGATATACTAGATGGAGATTTTTTTCTTTCATACTATGCAGCGAATCTAGAAAGACATCCCTTAGAGATGTGAAACATCTATGCGGGTTAATCAAAAGAAGGGACCAAAGGAACCAGGGGGCACCCGGTGAAGAGGGCTGGAGTCAGGAGAACAGTGGGAGGTAAACATTACAGAAATCAAGCCAGGGACATATGGGTACAGGTGCCTTTTAGTCTTGATAGACACTTTTTCAGGTTGGGTAGAAGCCTATCCAACAAAACATGAAACTGTATCAGTGGTAGTTAAGCCTCACCACCCTGATCTCCACTATAGCCAGACTGGTTCTTCCTTATCACTTTCGGGCCTTGTCAGCAGTATCAGGCCCTGCCAGACCCCCTTGATGGCTACGCTAATGCCCTGCCCCTGGAGGTCTCCGCTCGCCCCTGAATGAGCATCATAAAATAAAAAGAACTGGGGAATGAAGGGGGTGGGGGTTGCACTGTGTCCAAGTGAACAGTTCCTGGAAAGAACTGCAAGGCCATAGTTGATAGAGATCCTAGAAGAAACTGCAAGGCCACAGCTGTTGAGACAGATATCTTGCTTATTCCCCCTTTCAAGCTGCTCTCTATAAATATGCACTCTCGGGTTGCCCTGGGACGATTCTTTTTGTTAATCGTCCTAGCAAGCGGCATGCTAGAAATAAACCTCTCCCTGATGCCTTTTGCATTGTCTTTGTGTGTTCCTTTGTGGGGTACTTCTACTCGGACCCTAACAGTTCATGATTTCATACATAACTATTGTTTTGATTCTTTGTATGTGGAAACATTCATGCTTGTTTCTATTTGTTAAGCTACTAATAAAACAAAGACAGTTGGAAGGGGAAATTGATTTTCCTCCTTTTTATATGTTTTTGCAAGAAGTGTCTGCGAAACCAAATTACTAGTGGGTTCTTTTTCTCTGGATATTTGCTCTAGCCACATTGTTCTCTTTAATAAGCTTAATTAATATTAATTCATTGAGTTTCCTTGATCCTTCTTTTCCCTGAGATTTTAAACTGATTAAGCATGAACTCCCACACTCTCTTTTCCATTCCTTGTTCTAACTTGTCCTTAATCTTTGGGAAAATGCCTCAGATCTTCCTCATTCTCTATTTTTCTTACAGGAAAACTGTCTTGTCATTGACTTCATGGCTCATATTCTCAAGTCTCCCATCTCTTCAGACATCAAAATCTTCTTTATCCTAATCTTCTTGTTAAGTATTTAGTAGACATTTAGTACATTTAGCATTATTTAGTAATACTGAATATCTTTGAGTGTGTTCCTTCTTTGGTACCAGCATAATGCACATTTATATTCATTCTAAGGGTTACAAAGATAAAGTGTCTAGGACAAGTGTTACTATCCCCATTTTGCAAATGAGTAAATGGAGATTCAATAAGTTGGAGTGACTTGCTCAAGGTCCTAAATAGACCCTGGCCTGGAATCTGCCAGTGCCTTTTCTAGTTTCTTTATTTTAAATCAGAATCCATTTTTTTAGACCCTTACCTTTTGTCTTAGAATCCATACTAAGTATTCAATTCCAGGACAAAAAAAAAACCAGTTAGGGCTAGGGATTGAGGTTAAGTGACTTGCCCAGAGTCACACAGCTAGGAAATATCCAAAGGTCACATTTGAACCTAAGCCTGGCTCTATGTACCGAGCTACCTAACTGGCCCCAGAATCAATTTTCTATTGTCTCTAAAGTATTACAATACAACATATTTTAATTTTTAATATTTAAATAAGCGATCATTTATTCTCAAACTTTGATTAAATTTAAAACTATTTTCATGGTAACATTATGGTATAATAAAAGATAGCATTAGGTTGTTACTAAGACATTTATAAATGTAAACAGAACTGTGGTAAGTACCTGCCTACCTACCAGTGGGCAGCACAATGGAGATTTACCTGATGGGTTATACCAATTGCAATATGATTACCAAAAATAAATAAACATTCAAAATGGTAGAATCACAGCTGATTGTTTGAAGTCATGTGAAAGGCTTACTGTTTATATACAAGTAAATAAAGTTAAAAAGAAACCCCAGGATAGTTACTGGGATAGAAAGACCCATAGGTTTCCACAGAGGCAAGGATTGTCTCAATCAGGCTGAATTTCAAATCTAATATTGCCTAATCTGGCCATTTTTTTATCTTCCCCAAAAAATCAACTCTTCATTCTGACTTCCCCATTTCAATAAACTCAGGTTTTGAACTTTGATGTTACCTTCTTGGATTTGTTTTTTTTTTCCTTTTCCCTAAAATCCAATTAGTGGTCAAACCTCGTTTTCTCAGGAGCCTGTCCAATCTTTTCCCACTCAGGGTGCTTCCTCCTACCCCATCATCACCTTAATTCATTCTCATTTCCTCTCACTGTGCTAATAGCCTCTTAATTAGCTTTCCTGCCTCTAATCTCTTCCCCATTGAAATCCATCCTTCACACAGTTGCCAAAAGTTTTTCTAATACACAAGTCTGATCAGGGCATTCTCTTGCTCAAAAACCATCTGTAACTCCCATTCCTAATAGTAATAAATGCAAAATCCTTAGCCAAGCATATAAAGACTGCCAATAAATTTGCCTCCCATCTACTTTTTAAGCATTTTTTTCACATTACTCCCCTTACACCACTCTGTATTCCAGACGAAAACAAACTGTTGTTGAACTGGAAAAAACACAGAACTATTAAATAGACAGAAAAGTCAGTCTTTAATCAGGAGAGGGGTTCAGTTCTTTCCTCAAGGCCTCCACACAGAGTTGTGCCCTCAAAATCCAAACAGAGCCCCAGGACACTGGCTACTCTGACTACTGACCACAGGGAGAGCCATCCCATCAAGACTGACAGCTCAGAGAAACAAAAGAATTTGGGGAATTTATAAACCTTTTAAGGAAACTGAGGGTAGGAGAGTATAGTTGATTGGCTTTACAATGGCTACAAAGAAAATGAGGAGTCCTAGACAAGATTATCTGGGAGAGGCTTATGCTTTACAATGAACACAAAAGGGAAAGATCCAGCCTAGGGCTGGGCTTAGAAAGGGCTTTGACACAAATGGAGACACAACCAGGACCAAAGGAGGTCTCTTCATTGCCTGATTAAGACTGCTAACTCCACCTAAAATACTTTAATCTGAAGCTTGTGAAGTTCCTGTGACAAGGCCAATCTTGAGGTCTTCAACTTTCAAGCTAACTGAACTTGGGGGAAGGGGGTGGGGGGTTCAGATCCCATGTGGCTATAAGTTTGGGGGTTTCTAGATTCCACCTTGACACTAAACTAGCATTTCTCTAAGATTTTCACCAAGTGAAAAGTATCTGGAGTTCATTCTCTTTTCAACAATTCTTGAAAACCTCCTCATCCTTCAAAATCCAATTTGAGGGGCTGGTAGGCAGCTCGGTAGATTGAGAACCAGGCCTAGAGACTAGGAGGTCCTGGGTTCAAATTTGACCTCAGACACTTCCTTAGCTGTGTGACCCTGGGCAAGTCACTTAATCCCCATTGCCTCACTCTTACCACTCTTCCTCTTTGGAACCAATAGCTTGTGTTGATTCTAAAATGGAAGATAAGGGTTATAGAAAAAAAAATCCCCTTGAGGAAACACCCCCTTCTAGAAGCCTTCCCTCATCTCTCCTGGTGAAAGTTACCCTGCCTCCTTCATGTCCTTTTGACATGGGCACTGTACCCCCAGAAACCTGGGCGAACTATTATCAGGAAAACTCCCTTGAGCGCTTGTATCCTCTTGACTCTGAACTTAGAAACACCCAATGACACCCCCCCACCAGGGTCCTGAGATGTTTATCCTCCTTGATTGTCCTCTAGATTTAAGATGGACAAAGAGATGACTCTTTATGCCTCCAGGCAGACCCCAGTCAGATGGCCACCCCACCCCACCAAATGCCTGAGGGCTTACCACTCTAAGTCTAGTCCACACCAGGACATAGCATCTGTTGTAAAAAGTATAAAAGCCCCAGGACTGTCCTCCCAGGAACTGCTCCCCATCTTGCTGTCCCACCTTTCTATCCTCCTGGCCATTTTCAACATTACTCCCTAAATAAATAAATTTATCTCTTTGGTTTTAAGCTAAGTTTTGGAGTCTTGCATTCTTGCAAAAGGTATCCTTCCTGAACCCCAGGGGTACTCATCCAAACCCCACAACACTTTTAGCATTTTGTAGGGGCTGCTGGGTGGCGATGGGATAGAGTGCTGGGTCCAGAATCAGGAAATCCTGAGTTCAAATGTGAACATAGTAGCTGTGTGATGGTGGGCATAGCACTCAACCTCTGTCTGCCTCAGTTTCTTCAACTGTAAGGTGATAATTATACCAGTTACCTATAATATAGGTGAGGATCATAATACTGGCAAAGTACTTAGCACAGAAACTACCTGCATAGTTGTTTTCAGTCATATCTGAGTCTTCCTGACCCCACTGGGGGTTTTCTTGGCAGAGACACTGGAGTGGTTTGCCATTTCCTTCTCCAATTCATTTTACAGATAAGAAAACTGAGGCAAACAGAGTCACACAGCTAGGAAGAATCTGAGGCTGGAATTGAATTGCCTGCAGGCCCAGCTCTCCATCTGCTGGGGCAGAAAGTGTTTACTAAATGCTTTTCCTTCCTGCCTTCATCCCATTTCGTTGTGCATCCTCCTTATTTGGGCATATATATTCCCTGCACCTCAAGTACCAGGTGGTCTTCTTCCCATTCCTCTTAGCCTCAGCAGCCACAGTCTCCTCCTCCCTCCTGGCAGGTTCTGTTTTTCTTATTTAGCCCAGCTTGGAAGTGAGAATCTTTCCAGCCCTTTGGTCCCAGCGGTGGCCTGGGTCTGTTCTGCTCTCTGCCTAGTCCATGACCCTCACCTGTAGATATCAGTCTGCAGAGGGGGTAGCCCATCCCCTTTCTAGACCTTCAGCTCCTTCTCCATCCTGGTCTTGGATGGGCAGGGGAAGAAATTAACATCTCCAACAGCACCAACATAGATAACCGAGATGATGGCTTCAACAGATCCTCCTCTGTTCCCTCTTGCCAGGGAAGGCAGGGAGTTCATGGACAGTTAAAGCCAGAAGCCGCTTTTAGCCCACTTTCCTCCTTTTATAGTGATATGATGAAATTACCTGGCTAAGGGAAGGGAACCTAGCTGGTGAAAAAGTCCAGGCCACATACTCTCCCACATGATGTTCTCTCAATTTCATCCCCATTTCCTCCCACGGATTCTCCTGCTGACAGCATAACATCTCCACCATCAAGCAAGCAACATGCGTTTATTTTTTTAAACCCTTACCAGCTATCTTTGAATCAGTGCCCTTCACGTGGAATTGTAGTCTAGGCAGATCCGATGAACTCCAAGTTTTGGGGCTAGCTTGTAAGTTGGAGACCCCAAAGCTTGTACTTGTTCCCAGGGGCATCCACCCCAAAGGGAATCTCTGGCTAGCAGTTTCAGACTGAATAATGGACCCCTTGGTAATTGACTGTCCCAGTTAGGTGGTGCTAAGTATATGCTAAGTATTCTTAGTCTTAGGTAGTCTGCCCCATTGTATCAGAGACCCTTTCCCAAGAAGACCCACACCTGGGCAGGGACCCTCCTTTTAGTATCCATTGGAAGTAGCCCCTTCCCTGATACCCCAGCCTCTGGCTAGGATTCCTTTCCTAATCTTGATTGTATCCTGTCTGTATAGTCTGAACACTCCCATTTCCTTGTAGCTATGGTAATGTCAGTCCATCATCTTTCCCTGCCCCTGAATCTCCCCAAATGATCCATAGGTTCCCCAAATTCTTTTGTTCCTTGGAATAGTCAATCTAGGGGTTGTTTTTTCCCTAGAGTCAGGGATTAGAGCAACCAGAGTTCGATTCTCACACTCTGAGTAGGTGTGTGGTGTGTAGGGCCTAACTCTACCCTGGACCCCTTACCTTAATTAAAGTGTTTTTTTTTTTTCTGACTAATAGTTCTGGGTTATTTTCCCAGTCAACAATTTCAAGGCAGAAGAGCAATAAGGGCTGGGCAATGGGGTGAAGTGACCTGCCCAAGGTCACACAGCTAGGAAATGTCTGAGTTTATAGTGAACCCAGAATCTCTGGTCTCTAGACCTGGATTTCTATCCATTGAGCCACCAAATGCCCCAAATATTCATTTTGTAAGCCATTATATCATGTGCCTTGTGAATCTTAAAATTTCTCAGACTTGTGAATCTTAAAAATTCTCAGACTCTACTTTAGAACATTTGGTTAGGACCATTCCCCATTTTAAAACAATGAAGGGACTTTAGTCAGGAATGTAGGTGGGAACTCTAACATTACTCCACCCATACTTAGGCATACTTTAGGGGAAGATAAAGTTGTAAACTCCTGATTGAACAATGAAAAGTCCCCAACCCATACTTAAAGTGAAGCAAGAACCCTTAAGCTAGGTCTGTTTTTAGATCTAATACAAAGGGGTGCTAAGTACCTATGAAGATCAAATTAATCAGGCAACTTGCAAAGGACAAAATTAGTCTACTCAGGTGTGAATTACTCAAAAGTTTTAGTTTACTCAGGTGTGAATTAAGAATGGTCAGTCCTTTGGAAAATGTCTACTGTGATTGGTAGACATAGAAATTTAGGGGAAGTGACATAGGAGAAAATTTTCTTTAAAAGGAAGGGGTTTAGGGCCTCTGAAGGGAGTTCAGTTTAGGAAACTGAATTGGAGGGCTCGGTGGCTGAACTTAGTTGAGCTCAGGAACTGAACTGGAGGGTCTCTCTGAACACTAGAGTTTTGCGTGGGACAAAATCTTGTGGTGAGTGATTAAAGACTGACTAGTCTCTCTTAAGGCTCAGGCCTGGGCCATGTTGGCCTATGCCCTTCATACTATATTCCTCTTATTCTCTCTCTCCCTTTTCTTAATTCCTTAATTTGTAGTAATTAAAATCTCCATAAAACCCAGCTGACTTGGGTATTTCATATTTGGGAATTTTTCCCATGGCGACCACTTTATTTTTGATATAAAATCAAGACACTAAAAATTATCTTTACAGTTTAGAAATTAAAAGTCTTGAAACCATATTTTCACGGTCACAGTTTAAGGCAGCCACTCTTTTGTCTGTAACAGCATGTGAGTGGGTACTGTTGACTTTGAAAAAACAGAACTATTAAATAAGTCAGAAAAACATTCTTTAATCAAGGAAAAGGGGTTGGTTCAGTGAGATACTATGCAGAGTCCAAGGATTGAACTCTGGATGCTCTAGACACTGACCTTGGGAGAGCCAACCATGGTAGACTGACAACTCCAAGGAACAAAAGAATTGGGGGAACCTATAAACAAACCATTTGGGGGAAATCCAGGGGCAAGGAAAGATGACTGACATTACTATAGAGCTACAAGGAAATCGGAGTGTTCAGACTATACAGACAGGATACAATCAAGATTAGGAAAGGAATCCTAGCCAGAGGCTGGGGTGTCAGGGAAGGGGCTACTTCCAATGGATATCCAATGGATACTAATGGATAGTCCCTGCCCAGCTGTGGGTCTTCTTGGGAAAGGGTCTCTGATACAATGGGGTCCATTATTCAGTCTGAAACTGCTAGCTTGAAATTCCCTTCTGGGTGAATTCTCACAGGAACAGGGAACAAATACAAACTTTGGGGTCTCCAACTTACAAGCGAGTCCTAAAACTTGGGGTTCATCAGATCTTACTAGGCTACAAGTTTGGAGTTTCTAGATTCCATGTTGACAGTATAAATATAAAAGTTAGTTTCTACCCTGGAGCAGATTATACTCCAAGGAGGTTTAGGGGGAAGCAAAGAGAAAGCTTTCATGTATAATGAAATCCAGTATATACACAAAGCCCCCCAAAAGTTATTTTGAATCAGGGGCATTTTGTTGTTGTCGTTACCTACTAGTAGTGTTAGTATTTAGTATACTTAGTATAACTCAGAATAATTAAGTATAACCACTAGTAGAATGAAGAAAGATCTCTTGAGTTGAGTACTGGGATCTCTACTAAGTAGGCATAAGGAAAGAAAAGAGGCATGAGGGACAGATTGAACAAAGAAACCAATAAAGGTGGGAGATAGTGTCAGGAAGATCACCTCCACCCTCAATTAAGCATCAGGTTTAAATTGGACAAGATTTCTTTGGTCCCAAGATCCTGGAATCAATTTTTCTGATTTCTGTTTCCTTATCTGTAAAATGAGATGGAGAAGGAAAGAGCTAACCACTCCAGGTTCTTTGCCAAAAAGATTCCAAATGGCAGGGGCAACTAAATGGCACCAGGGAATAGAGCCCTAGGCTTGGAATCAAGGTGATCCATGTTCATGAGTTCAAATATGACCCCAGATACTTCCTACCTGTATGACCCTAGGCAAGTCACTTCACCCTATTTGCCCTGGTTTCCTCATCTCTAAAATGAACTAGAGAAGGAAATGGCAAACCACTCCAGTTTCTTTGCCAAGAAAAGAAGAGTCAGATTGAACAACAACCATCTTTTCAATAAGAAATTATACTCTGGGGGCAACTGGGTAGCTCAGTGGATTGAGAGCCAGGTCTAGAGATGGGAGGTCCTAGGTTCAAACCTGGCCTCAGACACTTCCCAGCGGTGTGAAACCTGGGCAAGTCACTTGACTCCCATTGCCTAGCCTTTACCACTCTTCTGCCTTGGAGCCAATACACAGTATTGATTCCAAGACAGAAGGTAAGAGTTTTAGGGAAAAAAAAAAGAAGAAATTATACTTTGGTTTAGAACAGTTACAGGATGGTCTCCTACTTTGAAGCAAACAATTAAAAATAAAGTCTTGCTGACTCAATGATATACTATGACACGGGGGCAGATGGATGATTTAGGACAGCAAGTCTTACTTCTCTCATGGCTGTGGCTTGTGCACCGGGGTCATCCCGGAAGCAACAAAAGAGAGGAAGCTTTGCCCCAATAGCCACTAACAGAACAGGGCACAGGTGCACGGAGGTGCAAAGAAGTCGGGGACAAGCACACACTCTGGTGAACTGAAAAGAACAGAACAGATGCACGTGTAACTGGTCTAACTGCCAGGCTTTAACTTCTGCAATCCTAGGCCTGGGGGAGGTGGCACACACCACCATGGCCCTGTGGAACCCAGACTGACGTAGAAGAGGCAAAGCAGAGCCTTTCGGGTGAAGGAAGGTGACTGGATGAGGGAAGGGACCAGGAGAGGGGGCCACAACAGTCAGGGAAGGTCAGTCCCCCAAGCAGGAATGCTGCAGTTCAGAGCTTTGCGAAGCACAGAGACCTGGCAGCTGGCATGGGGAGATTACAGATATGTTAGGCTACTGGAGCATGGCCAGTCAGTTACAAATGAAGGCTTGAATGTCTGTTGTTGTCAAGCTTCCTTCAGGTTTCTTTTATCTTTTTTTTTTCTGTGCAGAAAGACCTGACTGCTTTTAACTGGTCAGACCAGGCTGCTATGTTGTGACCACATCTCCAAAGAAGTTTTGCTTCGCTTTCTTTCATCTTCTGCTTTCCTGGCTCATGAGTTTTGCCATTTGAATTCCAATTGTGTCATTTGTAAAAATCGACAGCCTGGCATTGATTTGAACCAGAATGGTTTTGTCTTTGGTTCCAATACTGTAATGTTTGGTAGCTGTTATTGCATTATACCTGCTTCAGTCTCTTTATCATAATCATAATAATATTATAAATAATATTTTAGGATAACTAGGTGGTTCAGGGAATAGAATGCTGGGCCTGGTCAGGAAGATTCACCTTTCTGAGTTTAAATCTGGTCTCAAGACACTTTCCAGCTGTGTGACATTGGGCAAGTCACTTAATTCTGTTTTCCTTATTTATAAAATGAGATGAAGAAGGAAAGAGCAAACCACTCCAGGATCTTCACCAAAAAAATTACAAATGGAGGGGGCAGCTAGGTAGTTCAGCTGCTAGGGTGCTAACAGGGGGTCCTGAGTTCAGCTACTTCCTAGCTGTATGCCCTTGGGCAAGTCATTTAACCCCAGTTACCTAGCCCTTAATGTTCATCTTCCTTGAAACACACATAGATCCTAAGACATAAAGTGAGAAAATTCCAAAAGGGATCACAGTCAGATACAACTCAACAACAAATAATATATATAATAATAAATATCTAACATAATACAATGTAATATAAAATAATATATATGTGCCAAATACTGTTAAGCACTTTACAAATATTCTCTCGTTTGATCCTCTCAAACAACTCTGACAAGGCGACATGATTTCCCCCATTTTACATATGAGCAAACTGAGGCAGGCAGAGGTAAAGTGCCTTTCCCAGAGCCACAGGGCTGGCAAACATCTAAGTCATCTCCTGCCTCCAAGCCCAGTGCTGTGTGCACTATGGTGCCACCTCCCTGCCGAGGCATACTTCGTGTCATGGATGACGGCCACATCTGGATTTCGATTGGACTCTGCATTGCTTTGACAACCCTGCATTTTCAGTGACAGAAAAGGGCATGGCAGATCTCGGGGAAAGAAGGGACCTCAGAGGCCCCGGAGTCCCGCTCGGCCCTGAAGGATAATCTCTATAAAACTACAGGACACCAGGTCGTTCCATCCCTGCACTGGACAAGGTCGGGCAAGCAAGACTGCATAGAGGAAGAGGGAGGTTCCGCTCTGGCCCCCGGGTGAAATCTCAGTGGGCACAGACCGCTGAGGGATTATTCAGTCAAGAATGGGAGATCAGATAAAAAGGCAGGTCCTGCCCTGCCCTTTGGGGTGCACAGGGCTCCAGGGGGGCCACCGGCTCGGGTGAGAGGAGCTGCACGCTGCTCAGCCTCCTCTGGTGTCCGTCCACCTGGCACCCGCCTCTCCTTTGGGGCTCCAAGAAGCCGTAGCATGAGCAGCCAGCAGCTTCATCCGGGAAAAAGTCTCCGCAAAATGGCTAAACCGGAAGCCTCGATACCCGCCAAGTGGAAGAATGGAAGGGTAAGAACACGTGGTTCCCATGGCTACCGGGGAGGCTGAGACAGCGGCTTGGAGCCCATCAAGCAGCCCCGCCTACCTCCGCTAGTCCTAACTTAGGTCTTGTCACTGTACCTCTGTGACTGGCAGAGACAGGCTGAGAACGCTGTGCAACTCTGCCGCACTCAAATCCAATTTGCTTGCAAGGTAAGACATCACCTGGCGATGTCACCCATCCTTTTCAAAAAAGGAAGACTAAATATAACAATGTGGCAGCTAGGGGGAGCCGTGAACAAAGCACTTGGCTTAGACCCAAGGGAAACAGAGTTCAAGTTTAGCCTTGGACACTTTCGAGTCACGTGATCCTGAGCCACGAGTCACTTACCTCCTGCCTGCCATAGTTGTAGTTTCTTCCGTAAGATGGAAATCATTATACCACCTACCTCCCAGGATTTCGGTGAGGATCATGTAAGAGGATAATTGTAAAGCATTTAGTAAGCATTACATAAATGTTAGCTTTTACTATCATTATTATATTGGGAAATGATTAAAACAGAACCTGACACATAGTAGGCATTCCAAAAGAGCTATCATTATAATTACTATTATTATTAGCGTTTTGAATTTATTTGTGATATGCATACATATATACATGCTAATATATATTTATATGTATATCTAGGTGAAGCCAAAATAATGTATTTGAAAAAGTTGCAAGCATTAGTACCGGGCCTGGCAAGGGAATTGGTGAAAACACCCCTCATTAACTGATTTCCCATCCCAAGCATGCCTCAGGAACCACAGGTTAATTTACTGGAGATCAGTTAAGTGACTTGCCTAAGGTCACAAAGCTAGGAAGCATCTGAGATCACATTTGAACCCAAGACCTCTTATTTCTAGGCCTGGCTCCCAGGCCACTGAGCCACCTACTTCCCCCCATTTGGGGGATTTTTTTTTAATGGCAAGATTAAGGCCACCTGAAAAGGTTGTCTTTCGGGTTGTGTCCCACTCCTTGTGATGTGTGGGCCACAGCACCCCAATGCTGTCTATGGGATTTTCTTTGGCAGAGAGACTGGAATGATTTGCCATCATCCTTCTCCAGTGGATTAATCCAACCTAGGTTAACGGTGGCTCAGGGTCACACAGTAGTCAGAGTCTCCTGCTGGATTTAAACTCAGATTCCAGGCCAAGACTCTGCCACTTCACCCCCTAAATGTGGATAACCCTTGTAAAACCTCCCTTAGCCAAACTCAGCAAAATAATGATCCAGACAGTTCTGAGGGACTTATGACAAAGAATGCTATTTACCTCCAACGACAGAACCGGGGGGGGGGGGGGTCGGAATGCCGATCAAAGCATATGATTTTTCACTTTAGTTGATTTGGGTTTTTACTTGGGGGTTTAAGTTTTATATTAGTATTCTCATACAACAGTGAACACTATAGAAATATATTTTGCATGATAATATATGTATAACCCAGATCCAACTGCTTACCTTCTCTGAGACGGGAAGGGAAACAATTTGGATCCTATAACTTTAGAAAATCTATGTTGAAAATTGTCATTACAATTATAATTGGGAAAATAAAATATCTTTTTTAAAAACCTCCCTTAAAGGGTAATAAGGAGTATCAAAGGTGATAAGGACCTAGGGAAAGCACTTTCAATGGGCTTTTTTATAACTACACTTGCACAGGTTATTATCATTATTACCGTTCCATGATTTTGTTATGTTGTCCAGCTAACCAAACTATCTTGGATGCGGCCTGGCAACTTACTCTCCCAAAGAACAAAGAGAGGGTTTTTGTTGTTGTTGTTGTTTTTGTTTTTTAACTTAAACCCTTACCTTCCGTCTTGGAGTCAATACTGTATATTGGTTCCAAGGCAGAAGAGTGGTATGAGCTAGGCAATGGGGGTCAAGTGACTTGCCCAGGGTCACACAGCTAGGAAGTATCTGAGGTCAAATTTGAACCCAGGACTCCCATCTCTAGGCCTGGTTCTCAATCCACTGAGCTACCCAGCTGCCTCCAAGAGGTTTTTTTTTTTTAAATCAATAATAATACATCATATCAGACACGATATACATATACATTAATGACAAAGATCTAAAATAATTTCTAATTAAAAATCCATATACATTCCTTCACCCAACACACAACCTTGAAAAAAGCTTCATAATTCTGTAAGAGAATTTTTAAAAACTTCAAAATTCTTGGGAAAGAACTACCTAGGAGTCAATAAGAGTGAAAATTAATAAGAAATACTTAATGGATTTTGGAAGAACTTTTCTGAAGAGCATGTGGCCACAGATTCTCTTTGGTTTGTGTTCAGAGAAGATTGTCAAAGAATTTGAAGTCAAAGGTTTCACCAACCAGAGACAGAAATGTCCTCAAAGGTCATCTATTCCAACCTCTTCATTTTTCAGATGAGGAAACTGAGTCCAGCAAGCCTTGACAGTCAGGATTCAAACCCATGTCCTCTGACTCCAAATCCTACCTCATTTCTATTGTCCCAAGCTACCTCTCTATGCCTCTTGGATGAGATAAATTCACTAGTATGAAGAAAAAGAATTTTGAAAACTATTTTCACTTCTCTAGAAAAAAAAAGAAATAAAATATTTAACTCAGTTGCTGGGGAAAGAATTCTGAGCTTTGAGTTCTGCTTACACTAAGGAAAAATGAAGTTGGGCCCCAGGGCATTAATACTTTAGGGACAGCTTGCAATACAACTTCCTTCAGAATAGGGGAGTGAGATGATAAGTAAAATATTATAGTTTCTCAATTTGACTGTTCACAGAATTTGAGTGGGAAGGGACCTCATAGCTCTACTAATAATAGCTTGAATTTATATAGTGCTCTAGGGTTTGCAAAATGGTTTACACAGATTATCTCATTATCTCATATGTCACAACAACTTGGAGAGGTAATTGTCATTATTATCTTTATTATTATCTCCATTGTACAGGTAGGAAAATTGAGTCTGAGAAAGATTAAGTGACTTGCCCAGGATCCCAACTGCCATAAATCTGAGGTGAGACCCTGGGCAAGTCACTTAACCCTGTTTGCCTCAGTTTCCTCATCTATAAAATGGGGCTGGCAAACCACTCCAGGATCTTTGCCAAGAAAACCTCAAATGGGGTCAGAAAGTTATATTCTCCTGGAAACAACTGAACAACAAAAGTTAATTAAGTCTAGCTGACATATCAGCTAATGATCATAGAAAGAACCATTTGTGAGTTACAGTCATTAGAAAAGACACCCCTGGAGCTCTTTGGGGTTATAATCCTAAACCCTAGAGAGTATTGTGTTGGGATATGAAGCTCCAGGGTACAGGCTAAATGAACCAGCCGGAAAGAGAGGGCCATGCAAAGAAGCCTGAGCCTAGAGATCCCCTGGAAAGTTACTGAGCCTTCCAAAGGTTTGTATTCATTGCTTGGGCTTTGGGGGAGAATGAACTTCCTGCCTTTATCTGGCCCAGTGATGGACCAGTGCTGAAAGGACTTGGCTCTGAGAATGATGTGGCAAACTTGAAGTGGCTCCTGGGTCTTCTCCGCCCATAACAATGGCAATGAGATGGAGTGTTGCTTCTGTTAAAAGAAGAAAAAGCTTCCAGATGAATCTGTCTCTCTTAGTGGCAAAGCTCTCCACTGAGGGTTGAGGAAGGACAAATTTCTCTCTCTCTCTCTCTCTCTCTCTCTCTCTCTCTCTCCTCTCTCCCTGTCTCTCCTCTCTTCCTGTCTCTCCTCTCTCTCTCCTTTCTCCCTGTCTCTCCTCTCTCTCTCTCTCCCTGTCTCTCCTTCTCTCTCTCTCTCTCTCTCTCTCCTCTCTCTCTGTCTCTCCTCTCTCCCTGTCTCTCCCTGTCTCTCCCTCTCTCCCTGTCTCTCCTCTCTCTCTCTCTCTCTCTCTCTCTCTCTCTCTCTCTCTCTCTCTCTCTCTCTCTCTCTCTATCTCTCTCTCCTCTCTCTCTGTCTCTCCTCTCTCCCTGTCTCTCCCTGTCTCTCCCTCTCTCCCTGTCTCTCCTCTCTCTCTCTCTCTCTCTCTCTCTCTCTCTCTCTCTCTCTCCCCCTGTCTCTCCTCTCTCTCTCCCTCTCTCTCTCCTCTCTCCCTGTCTCTCCCTCTCTCCCTGTCTCTCCTCTCTCTCTCTCTCTCTCTCTCTCTCTCTCTCTCCTCTCTCTCTGTCTCTCCTCTCTCCCTGTCTCTCCCTCTCTCCCTGTCTCTCTCTCTCTCTCTCTCTCTCTCTCTCTCTCTCTCTCTCTCTCTCTCTCTCTCTCTCTCTTTCTCTCTCTCTCTCTCTCTCTCTCTCTCTCTCTCTCTCTCTCTCTCTCTCTCCTCTCTCTCTGTCTCTCCTCTCTCCCTGTCTCTCCCTCTCTCCCTGTCTCTCTCTCTCTCTCTCTCTCTCTCTCTCTCTCTCTCTCTTTCTCTCTCTCTCTCTCTCTCTCTCTCTCTCTCTCTCTTTCTCTCTTCTCTGTTTCTCTCTGTTCCTCTGTGTTTCTCTCACACTCTCTCTTATCTCATGTGGTACCTAATGCTTGAGGGCTACAACTAAATGAGCTTATTTATACATGGGTCCCTGGAAACCCCTTCCTTTTATGTGTTTTCTTTCAGCTAGGTGGCTTCCATTCAGCCACTAAAATAATTTTACTAAAACACAGGTCCTATCATGTGATGCCCCCTTACTCAAGAAACTCCAGTGGCTCCCTATTGTCTCCAAGAGCAAATACAAAACTACAAAACGTTGTATGGCTTTAGAATCCCCGGGTAAGGTAGCAACCCTCCTACCTTTCCAGTCACCTTAGACTTTACCCCCAGACATGTACTCCTCAATCCAGCAACATTAGCCTCCTGGCTGTTCCATAAACAAGATACTCCATCTCTTGGCTAGGGCCATTCTGTCTGTTTGGCTGTCCCACTGTGCCTGAAACAAATCCTCTTCTTTCTTTGACCCAACCACTAATCTCCTGGACTTCCTTTATGTCCCAACGAAAATCCACCATCTACAGGAAACAATCCCTCTTAATTCCACGACCTTCCCTCTGTTAATTATTTTCTCTTTATCCTAAATATCAGCTTGCTTTGTTTACATGTGTTCTTCCCCTTAGATTGTAAGCTCTTCGAGAGCAGGCACTGTCTTTTGCCTCTTTTTGTCTCCTGAGCACTTAGCAGGCATTTAATGAATGTTGACTGACTGACTGACTGATTTGGGTTTGAAAAATCTAAAAGTCCTGAGCCTGGAAGCTCTGGTGTCCCTGAAGCAACAGTGGCTAACAGCAGAGGACTTGTCTTCCCTTGCAGTGGATGGCCATGGATCAGAGAATCGTCCCAAGCCAGGCCTGGATTTCACTAAGTCGACAGGAGAGCGGAAATGTAAACTGGGAATACCATAAACTGTTTTGTATTCTGATATGGCTTCGATGTCAGCTTTCCAGTTCAGCCTTTCAGGGAAATTATTGAATCCTCTTAATCCTGTTCAGTTGGGCTGTGCTTCTTCCATGATTAGCATGTTTTTCTATGTAGGAATAAATTGCTTTGTCCCATACCTAATTCTTATTGTATGTTGAATATTTTTTTTAATTTCCCTCTTTAGAGAAAAAACCCTAGCTTTAAGCCATATTTTTAATACAACTAGTATCATCCCTGGGACACAGTGGGGAAAACTTGTTAATAAACTAAAGAATATCAGAAAAACTATCGCTCTCTCAGAGGAAAAAGAGGTCGGTCTTTCCCAGGACTGAACCCAGGCCACAAAAGTAGGACAAGGAGGCAGCCCCCAAGGCTTTGTGGATTCCAGTGGGAAGCCCTCTGATCAAGCACTCATGAAGAGGAAACAGCAAGAAAAAGGAAAAGGAGCATTGAATCAGGCACCTGGATGCCAATCCTCCCCCTCCTTTGCTTACTTGTTATCTGGGTGGCCTCTTAGCCAAATTTTCTCATCTACAAAATGACCTAAAGGGAGGGAGGAACTCAGGGACTTCTGAGGTTCGTTCCTTCTACCTGTGGAACTCCGTTCTTAAGTAGAAGAGGGGTGCTTGGGGCCAGCTGGGAGTGGGAAAAGGTCAATTTTGATGCAAAAGACAGGAATCCCCACCAGTAGGGGGCACTGTGGCTGAGCTCATGGTAGGGGAGGGTGATGAGCAGACTAGATCAGCAGAGAAAGCATGCTAGAAGCCCACATCCCAGTGGAGAAGCTGTTGATGCTTAGAGAGAGTCTTATTGTGAATGAAAATGTTTAAACCCTTGGCAGGGCAACATTGGGGGGGATGAATATTCATAAATAAAAATATTCTGGGATATCGAGGGCTTGTAGGTTACTATGGCCCAAACATTACAGAATACAGTTATCTTTTTTTTTTTAACCCTTTCCTTCCATCTTGGATGTTTTGGTTCCAAGGCAGAAGAGTGGTAAGGGCTAGGCAATGGGGGTTAAAGTGACTTGTCCAGAGTGACACAGCTGGAAAGTGTCTGAGTGCAGATTTGAACCTAGGACCTCCCGTCTCTAGGCCTGGCTCTCAATCCACTGAGCTACCCAGCTGCCCCCTCATTTTTTTTTTCTTAACAAAATATTCTTCTCATACATTGAGGCCAATGTATTAAGAAGTGGTAGGGACAGCCTAATGGGCCATTCAGTGGATTTTTTCTGGACTCCTAAGGCACCACATTAAAAAAAAAATGCGACTCCCTCATAAAGTTACAGGATTCTTTCCAAAAGAGGCATTGTCCACATGAGGTTTGTAAAGATCATACAGAAAATTTCAGAGATGGAAGGAAATTCAGAGGGCAACTAGTCCAATTTATGTATGAACAAGAGAGTGGAGACTGAATTTTATTTATCTCAGCTTAGCAGAGTAGTCTGTGTGTAGCAAGTATTCAATATTATTGAATTCTCTTCACTTTCAATGAATTTGGACATTGAATGAATTGGGGAAGCTAGGTGGAATGGTAGATGGATTAAGGAAACTCCATCTTTGTGAGTTCAAATCTGGCCTTGTGCACTTAGTAACTGGACAAGTCACCCAAACTTGTTTGCTTCAGTTTCTTCATTTGTAAAATGATCTGGAGAAGGAAATGGCAATCCACTCCAGTATCTTTGCCAAGAAATCCTCAAATAGGGGGCAACTGGGTGGCTCAGTGGATTGAGAACCAGGCCTAGATATGGGAGGTCCTGGGTTTAAATCTGACCCCACACACTTCCTAGCTATGTGACCCTGGGCAAGTCACTTGACCTCCATTGCCTAGCCCTTACCACTCTTCTGCCTTAGAACCAATACACACTATTGATTATAAGATGAAAGGTAAGGGTTTAAAAAAATAAATAAAAAAAAAGAAATCATCAAATAGGGTCATGAAAAATTGGACCTGACTGAAAATCATTGAAAAACAAATGCCTACAGGAATTTACCTGGATATCTAGGAATATAACCTATGTTTTCCTGGTCTGATCTAATCTCACCCAAAAAAAAAAAATTAGAGAAACCAGTGAAACTGCTTCAGATTTACCAGTTTCATGAAGTCAACATCACAATGTGGCAATTGTTTTCTACACTGTTACCCATCCTGTTGGTATTCACCAATTTCCATTAATTCATCAATTTTTAAAAATTCTAAACTTAATGTAAGTGAATAGTGGATTTCTAATCAGTTGATTCTAACACTATACTTAGGAAGACATAATAAGAAATAATAATGAGGTACTGTGAATTTTAAATTTACTCCACCCTGCTTAGTCTTAGAATTCTAGTAACCAGGAATGTATACACCCCTACTTAAGGATTAAGTGTTGAGAAGGATGGCCTATGACCTACATGTGCTAGCAAGTGACAAATAAGAAACAACTGACAGACCCCTTGGGCTATCCTAAATCAAGCTTAAGTTACCATTGGTACATGTGAGATGAAGGAAGTGATGTAAAGAACTGCCTATATATTTTGCATTACTTCCCCATCCCCACCCCCCCACCCCCAGGTTGGGAACTCCTGGCAGCAGTTTGGTATATGCAGCTTGCTGGTGAGGTGACTGGGAGAATCTCTGTAGAGTAGGTTAGGTGAGGCATCTTCCCTGAGAGACCTTGGTGAGGTGACTGATTCCTCCTTTCCTCCTTTTTTTGACCTCCAACTCCTATCTGGCTTGCCAGAGCAGTCCAATTCCCTTTCCTCTCTCTCTTCTTAATTTCTTCCTACTATTGTAATTAAACCACCATAAAAATCCCAAACTGACTTGAGTATTTTATTGAGATTGAATTTTAATCCCTGGTGACCACTAGTATAATATATTCAATCAACAATCCTAATTTTTACCCTTAACAGTCCTGATGATGTTTTAATACCATCAATATCTTTCTCTAATTGTAAGAGACAATGCCATTGTGGATAATAATAACAATAATAACAGTTAACATTTATATAGTGCTTACGATATATCAGGCATGGTGCTAAGTAAAACCTTTACAATTATTATCTCATTTGATCCTCACAACAACTCTGGGAAGTAGGTACTATTGTTGTCTCCATTTTACAGGTGAAGAAATTGAGGCAGATGGAGGTTAAGTGATTTGCCCAGGATCACATGGCTGGTATGGTCTGAGGCTGGATTTGAGCATAAGTTTTCCCTGCTTCAAGCACATCATTCCATCTACTGCATCACTTCACTGCCTCCTGAAAAGGAAGCTGAAAAGGAGGAGGGAGAGTGAGCACTTCCAAGATGGAACAGTGGCCTAGGACAGAGATGCCAAATATATGGCAGCCTACAACACTCCCAGGTCACTGGCCTGATCCAGATTAAAGTAGAATTGGGAAATATTTAACAAAATAAATTAAAATACAATAAAATATTGGTAATATTAATATATAGTTTTCTTAGACCTCATGCACAATTTAGTGGCCTCCATTCCTATCTGAGTTTGGCACTATTTGTCTCCGTAATTGTACGAGAGTGTGCCTGAAGTTTATATGGGGAAGATGTTTGATTGTTACTTTTCTGTACTTCAACTAGATGACTTCCAAGATAGCCGATATAAAATAGGATGATTCTATTCGCCACCTCCATCTCCCAATACTATTTCTTTAAATGTCTTTTGCTTCTTATGATTGTCTAGGACAGATAATCCCATCAGTGGAGGTCTATGGGTTAATGGGTTTAAAAACAAACAAACAAACACTTATCCTCTGTCTTGGATCAACACTAAATATGGATTCCAAGGCAGAAGAGTGGTAAGGGTTAGGCAATGGGGGTTAAATGACTTGCCCAGGGTCACACAGTTGGGAAAGGTCTGAGGCCATATTTGAACCCAGGACCTCCTGTCTCTAGGTCTGACTGTCAATCCTCTGAGCCACTCAAATTTGGGTAGGCTTGCCTTGGGGACCTGTTATACAACTTGGAATTTGTGTGTGTCTCTGTGTATATATACATATACATAGATGTATTTGTGCACACGTATGTACATGCATGTATATGTGTATGTGTAATATATAATTTATATTTCATGAACTTATATTATTACATTTATATATCATTATATTTATATAATCTATTTTAATTATATATTTATAAATTATAGATATTATATCTCTATATAGATGAAGGATGCCTAGGTGCTAGATGAACTTTTACATAGCATTAACCATAGTCCAGGCTTCCACTTGGACAGTATTACCAAGCACATGTCTAAACCATTGCTCTCAAGCTCAGGCCAAGGCTTTTCCTGATATTCCCCCCGTGGCAGAATATATAATCCAGCCAGGCCTAACTGGACAGCTTTAGATATTTGGGGCCCTGAAGTCTCAATTACACTTTCTGATTTGTTATTACTGACTTCTAGGAAGAAAGTTCATAGCTCCATAAAGCTGGTATTTTGTTCTGAAATTAGAGTATGAAGGCTTCAGTTTATCTGAAAAATCCACTTTGCTCATATAACATTAAATAAGTCTCATGTGCCTAAGAAGGTTGAGAATATCACGCACCTGGAAGCAGCATTTGGAGCTGCAAAGGCAATAGAGTGAGGGCATTAGGGACTTCCTCTTCTCATATTTGGTAGTCACAGGACACTCCAAGGGGGAGCATATTTCAAGCAACTTAACAAGTCTATTAAACTTTCATTCATTGGATTCTTTTTTCAGTCAAACCATGTGTCTGAACACCCACAGGGCCCCATCTTACAAGCTCTCTGACTCAAAATATAGCTGCAGAGTTTGTTCTACTCCTTTATTTTAAATCAACAAAAAGACATTTGAGGATATTTTGTCGAACCAACAGGCGACCACAAAACAAAAACTGAAGGGTAGGTGTGAAAGAGGAAATTTAAAAGAATGAATGAAGCAATTAACCCATGACTCCTGGGGCTCTTGCTTCTAAAGACTCCATCTTAGAAAACAGAGTGCCTGCCCCCATAATCACATTACAAGGCTTCTTCAACCCTATGGATGCCATAGGTGAAAGGAATGATAATAATAATAGCCAACATGTATATAATGCTCTTTAGGTGCCAGGCAATGAGCTAAGTACTTAACCATGATTATCTCTTCTATAGCTGTTGGGGCAGGAGGAGAGAGAGAACCCTAGTTTCTTAAGTTGGATATTAAAATATGTTTTGTTTTATTTTTTCCCATAGATTGGTGTTAAAAAAAGTCCTTTGGTTTTTTTTTTTTTCGGATTAATTTCAACTGCATTTAGTTACCATAAAACACAAACATGGTAAGCAACTGCCTTCTCTAATAAAATCCCAGCTAAACTGTTCAATGATGGAAGCCTTATACCTTAGCCAGGATTTTGTAGACTAGCCTGGGAACCTAGGCACCCTTCATTCATTCAGTCATTTAAGAAATAGAGAGAGAGAAAAATAGACAGACAGACACCATAAAAACCATTGGAACCTTTTTTTTCATCCACAGAGGAAAAGAGGAAGAAGAGACAAGATGAGCAATTTTGAAAACAATGTGTAGAATTTATCATATACTTTCTTTTAAAACCTTTACCTTCTACAGTATCTTGGTTCCAAGGCAGAAGGGCAGTAAATAACTATGGGGGTTAAGTGGCTTGCTCAGGGTCATACATTTTTTGAGGCCATATTTCTTTTTAATTTTATTTAATTGATTAATTTAGAGTATTTTTCCAGGATTACAAAAATCATGTTCTTTCCCTCCCCTCCTCCTAACCCGCTGCCATAGCCAACACACAATTCCACTGGGTTTTACATGTCATTGGTCAAGACCTATTTCCATGTTATTGATATTTGCACTAGGGTGATCATTTAGAGTCTGCATCCCCAATCATATCCCCATTGACCCATGTGATCAAGCAGTTGTTTTTCTTCTGTGTCTCTACACCCCCAGATCTTCCTCTGAGGCTATATTTAAACACAGGATGTCCCATCTCTAGGCCTGAGTCTCAATCCACTGAAGCACCCAGCTGCCCCTTCATATACTTTTTTTAAAGCAAGGGTTATGAAATAGAGATTCACACTTTCATGCAGAATCCTCTTTGCACATTCTGCTATATGCATGGAAATGCATTTTTTTATATTTCAGCTCAGATTTTTTTTTTAATTTTTAACTGAAGATAGCAAAAGACTAAAAATAGCCTTGGTGGTCAAGAGCCTTGAGATCACTGCATATGAAGATTAGATGAAGGAAATGGAGATGTTTCCCCTAAAGAAGAGGAGTCCCAGAGAGAACACTATAACTGTCTTACAGTATCTAATGGCTAAGAGCGAAAAGGGTCATTAGCCAGTCATATTCTGCTTGGAACTGATAGGCACGACTAGAAATGATGGGTGAAAGCTGCACAAAGGCAAATTGAAGTTTTATATAAGGAAAACAACATCTTTCTCTAATGTCTCATAATAGCATGGTGGTAACCTTGAGTTCTTGAAGACTATGGCAGCTCTCCCAGAAGAATACAAGCTATGGCAACAGAAGGTGTGAGGTTTTTTCCCAAGGACTGGCTGAGCAAAGTAGGGAGAGATTCATCACCAGTTGGGCAGCTAGCTGGTGATGAATTCTTTGATCCCAGCAACCCCTGAAACAAAGAAAATAAACAAAATGACCTTCAATATAATGGATAGCCTATTGCAATGTCAGAAGAAAAGGAGAAAGAGGTGCTTCCCCTCCTCTTTGGGCAGACCAAATGGTGGCAAACTTGTGGAAGAAATGTAAAGATTCTACAGGACAGGCAAGCATGGATGAGATGGGTAGGGGTCTGCATCACTGGATCCACATTAATGGGATGATGGCCCTACTTTAGTGTTGAGACTCTAAGGGGAAAAAACTTCCCAACAAACTGTACTATTCAAAAGTAAAATGGGCTGCCTTGGGAGGCAGTGGGTTTTATCTTAAACAGTGTTGGATATCTTCAGTTAAAAGCTAGATGACCATTTGGCAGTGTAATAGAGGAGATACTTAGTCAAGTATGGGGTATGGGTAAGACTACATGGCCTCTGAGGTCTCTTTCAACTTAGAGGTGCTATAATTGGTTAAATTATGGTGCAGCTATACATTTATATAGTGTTTTCATTTTTATTAGCTAACTACCTGATTTTTAAAAATATATAGCCTAATATCTTTGAGGCCAAGAGATTTCATGCCAATATGTAAGACTGATTGGAAATTTTCCTTGAAACTTAAAGACAACCAGCTACCAAAAATTACATTTGAACCTCAAATCAAACGATTCCTGAGCAAGGTCTTTTAGCCTTCTTAGGGCTGTTTACTTGTCTTTTAAATGACTTGTAAATTTCCTTTCTAAGAACTGTTGGAGAGTAGGACCGCAAATGGAAACATACTATTTTTCACTTCTTTATTTGGGTATGTTTTGGGGTTTTTATTTTTTTATTATTCACTTACAAAAATGAACAAATATGTTTTGTGCGATAATACATTTATAAAACTCAGATCTAATTGATTGCCAGCTCTGGAAGAAAGAAGGAAGACAATTAGGATCATATAACCTAGGAAAACTTATGTAGAAATTTGTTATTAGCCATCATTGGTAATAAATAAATAAATGAATAAATAAATAAAAATAAAAGTAAGTTTCCTTTCTATTCTAAATAGTATGATTCCTATTATGAATAGAAATGTTGTTCTTGGACCACTAACAGTGGTTTAGGTCTGATCTTTATTTGGGGCATAAAAAAATATAGGGGGAATCCTACAACTATGTCCTCCAGGTAACTCAAGATTAGGAAGAAGGTGGGAGCCAAATCAGTCAGACAATGAACACCAAGTATATACCAGTTAAGTGCTGGGTATACCAAGAAAAGTAAAAGACAGCCCATGAGGAGCTCAAAAGCTAATGGAGGAAACAACATGCAAATAATTATACACAAACAAGCTATACAGAAGACTTTCCTTATCCATAGTTTTCCAGTCAACTTTAAATTCCAGGGGAAGGAGGGCAACAGGATAGGTTCTGATACCTTGGTACCGATTTTTAGTATTGATTCAAAGATAGAAGATAAGGGCTAAAAAAAAAATTAAGTGAGAAATGTCTATACAGGGTTCAGCTTTGGTTTACCATAGGTTGTTAAATGCACCCCCCTTTAGATATGGTCCCTAGGTATACAGGATCAGATTTAGTTGGGTTGGGGTGTTTCTACACACACACACACACACACACACACACACACACACACACACCACCAAGCATGTGAATCCCTAATGCTGGGCCTCTGGCTATCAATTTCTGGAGAGAATCACTTAACCACCACATGCAACCTTTTCCCACCATAAGGAAAATCATGACTATATCAATCAAGCAAAAGGTCAGCTACTCAGAGGGAATAATCCCATCTTCTATAGAATTCACACAGTCAATCAAGTAATAAGTGCCTGTTGTATGCCAGGAACTCTGCTAGGTGCTGGGGATACAGGGACAAAAAAGAAGCAATCCCTATAAGAGAGGAGCATATAGAGTGGTAAGACTTACATTCTAAGTAGGAGTAGCAATTTCTGCTCTTCTTCACCCAGTAACCCCCTTTTTTGCTATTGTCAAAAGCAGGAAATTGAAACTTGAGTCCAGCAGGTGGATTGAGCAGCTGCAGTATAAGGTAGAGACTCTATTTAATAACTTCTGACTGAAACTGGGGCTCAAAAGTATTTCTGAAAGCCTTAAGATTTTACTTGAAAATACTGGCTTAAGACTATTTTTTGGTTATTTTCTTTCAGGTCCACTAACTAAAATTAAGTGGAATAAAACTGTATGATTTCAAATACCCCACAGAATTTTTAGTGTGTAATGTGGGATGAACTTCCTTAGGAGGATACAAAATTTGTACATTTCTATAGAACCAGGAAAGTGTAAACTTCCAAACCTGGACCTGAGCTGAGGATCTGTGTAAACTGATAACTTGGGTGAGTAAGAGATAAACATTATCCCGTTAACTGTCAGATAAGCTTCCCTGGGTTACACCACCTGTTCTGCCCTTCATCTGCTCAAACAAAGGGGTGGAAAGTCAGTTTACCAAAAGCTAGTATACCACGTACAAAATCTTCCTTGACATCCTTTGGTTGTCAAAAAAAAAAAAAGGAAAGAAAAAAACTTTTATTAAAAGCTTGAGAATTGTATAAATTGTATAAAAATATAGTAACCCATTAATTCTACCTTAACACTCGCAAGGAAGCCCACTCATAGAACCACAGCAGGTATCCTATAAATGGTATAGCATAGAGGAATCTTCTGTACATTTGAAAGCAGGTTCATGTCTGTAAATCAGCTGTCTTTGAGAGCTGAGCCAGCAGTCTCTCAGAGGGTAAGGGTCCTCTGCCTAAGTGTGATGGTCCAATTGAATAATGGAGTGAGAGACACTGTATGCTCTATCCCACCTGTGTAGGCATCACACAGTGTTCTGCCATGGCACAGGGGTTGGTTTATTTTATAGGTTCAGTGAGTATATACTTTCTTGGCACACAATCATTTCTCAATATACATGTTTCCATAGAACATAACAACAAACGCGAAGCCTAAGGAACATTGTTGCTATGACAGAAATAGATGAGTTATATTAACAGGGTGATCTGGAGGTTAGTTCTCCCTGACCTAGGGGTTGACCAGTTAGGAGAACATTGTTATTTTTGGTCAATTTTCACAATCAATCACAATTACTTAGGAGATGGGTAACAAAACATTTTCATAGCTAGGTACAGGGTTAGAAGGTAATTTAAGACTAGAATTGGGACTTTCCTCAATTTCCAAGTTGCATTTTTCTTGTATTTCACTCGGGTACTTGGAGATGTTGCTCTGGCTATTGTGACATAGCAAACCATCGAAGTGTATCCTGTCAACCTGGGCTTGAAAGGTGATTGATGTTCTTGGCTTGCCTGGCTTATAATGGGAGTGAATGTAATTCTGTGGAGAGGGAAAGGAGGGGGGTAATGGGTAATGATCTTTAGGTTTTAATTCTGTGAATGTAATCTTTTAGGGTAATAATCTGGGTGGATTAAGGTGGAATATGTGTGTGTTAACCTTATAAGTATTTGCTCTCATATTATTTCTCCTATATTGAGGAGAGAACAATAATAATAACAATTCCATTAGAGAGAGAAGTCACACAGAGTGGGGTTCAGTGGGTGCCTCATCTTTTCTGAAGGCTGCTTTGCAGATTCCGTTTCTCCCAGACTGTGACTCTATCAGACAACAGGGGTGATGACTCTCTGCATGCTGTGAAAATATATTCAATCAATTGATAGTAGATGTTAAATGCCTACTATATGGCAAGCTTTCATTCTTTTGACGGAGACAAGAGGTGGGGGAGAGAGGGAAACAGAGAGAGAGAGAGAGAGTGAGTTATTTATGTGTATATATATATATATATATATATATATATTCTTTTATGGGAGACAACATACACACACACACACACAAATGTATATGTGTGTGATCTAAGTGGTGCAGTGGATGGAGTGACAGTCTTCAAGTCAGAAAGATTCCTCTTCCTGATTTCAAATCTGGCCTCAGACACTTTCTAGCTATGTGACCCTGGACAAGTCACTTCACCTCGTTTGCCTCAGTTCCTCATTTGTAAAATGAGCTAGAAAAGGAAATAGCAAACCCCTCCAGTACCTCTGCCAAAAAAACTCCAAATAGGGTCATGAAGAGTTGGACAGGACAAAAATAATATAATTTTATATAAATATAAAATAAATACAAGTTAGTTT